>NC_056618.1:32574367-32914367 GCF_018340385.1 Cyprinus carpio
ATTGCAAAACTAGTCTAAAGGTGCAGCCACATTTAGCATTGCTCTGTGGAATTTCATGGGCAAATCCACTCATACAAATAGGAATTTACGCAATCAGGAGGGCAAGAAAGTTCATCACGCAGATTTCTTGACTCAGTGCTATTGACAATAGGCTTTCTGCATGCTCAATATTACTGAATTTCAAAATTGCTTAATTTTGTATTGCCGACCATATTTCAATTCAAGCTGCAAACCAGTTATACTAAGTAAGTGTGTGTTGATATTAGTGTATCTGCACAAAGCACTTCGACACTCACCTCTGAACAAACCAAATCATGAGATGGGTTCACTATCACCTGGGTCTCAAGCACATCCCCGTTGTGCTGCAGGGTCTTCTGGTCTGTGGATAGAGGCAAAGAGTGTGGTCTATTAAAAAGTTTGTGTATGACAAGTAACACCCCAATGGGATTTTTTAAAAAATATTTTAGTATGAAAAAGTGGCACGCAGCGGATACAGCACGGTTACAAACATCACAGCAAAACAGACAGTTTGAGTATGAAGATTTCTTGATCATATTTCTAATTTTCATCTTCTCTTTCTAATGCGCCTTTCAATGAAAGATGCTAAATGCTACAAATTAAATTTGTGGTCACAATGATGCTTGTTGAGAAGTTCTGAGCCATTTATTTGAATAAAGCACAGCATACTGTAGCACCTGGAGTTAAATATATCCCATCACTGAATTATTCACCGAGACAACAGCCAAAATGGTGCAAAAACAACCAAATCAGCAGCATATATGAACTGCATCATACTGCACTAGTCGAAAGGTTTTATTCTACTTCCTCAAACTTTCATCATTCATGACAACAATATCATTTTGATCCAGTGGATTAGGAAGTACAGGATGTTGAAGAGGTCACAAAACAGATGTTTAAGTCTGGCTGCATGACATGTTCCTGTCTTTTCCACAAACAATGAGCAAACGTAAGCTGATGGTAATTCTAGCCTCTTCTCTGCAGCATAACTAGTTGAAAACACATGGTAGGAAGCATCTCTTTCCTTCCTGTATGCAGACACAGTGCTATGACAACATCTTTGCAGCCTTTAGTCGCAGAAAAGTTCAGAAACGATATCTAGGGCTAAAGACCAATATACAAAACCAAAGTCGTACAGATTGTGGCAGCAGCACCTTTAAAATTAAGAGTTAAAGGACACAACTACCAATAATATTAGTCATATTCAATAGCCAAAAAAATTGCAGCAATTCATGCAGGACATGATGCTAACTTTTTTTAGGACCAATACATTCAAAGAGAAAGAAGAAACAGTACAGGAAATTATATGATAGCGGAATATCAGTCATTAGGTCTTAAAATGTCATTAGTCAAAGGTGGTAAAATGTCACCTGAAAAACTCCAAGAAACTACTAAGAAATGCATGACTATATATTTTTATACAAATGTACACTCATATGTAGTGAGGAAATATGTTATTACTTTTCATTTGATGGCTACACCACATATTTTATTGACATTAACTCAATTTAAACCTCTTGAAAATGGTATATAAATGTTTATCAAAATCCTATGAAACCAACATGCATAGCTTACATTTTTAAGAACTTATTCAAAGTTTGAATTTCAGAAACTTTCTCAATTTCTAAGTTACAAAGCACTGCTGGTGCACAGTGCCAAAACAAATCCATAACTCAGCTAGAAATCAATGCCATGAAAACAGAACCTGCAGCACCATAATAAAATTCCAGTGAAGCTTTCTTAACTGCCTTCGCCATGCCTCAGATCTTATCAGACAGTAATTATGTGTGTGGCGGCCCTTCCCCTGCCACGCATTACAAACAACTGCAGCCCAGACCGTCACATCTGCAGCTGAACACAGCTCTTCAGAACAGACACATGAGGGCCGTAGCTGAAATATAACAGTATATGGAAACAGAGCGCTACTCATGTTGTGTACGGGACGCTGTCAAACGTATTGCAGGCTCTTGTACAAACACGCACCCAGCTGGTCCTGTTCTCTGTCATTTGTGTAAATAGGGGTGAGGGGTTTAATCTGATCTATCTGCTGCTCGGGACATTCTGCTGGGACCAGCTGCTCTGACAAACACATCACAGCTGAAACTATACCTTGATAGCAGTTAAACTAGTACTACGAGTTACTAGCAAAAAGGAGCTTGCATGGGACAGGAACGTTTTTTTTTTGTTGTTTTTTTTTTAGAATTCTTAATTCTTTCTTTCAAAGAAACAGATCTCAAACAGTGTGACAGCATTAAACTAAAACTGAATCGACACACTAAGAAACAGCTTATTTTATCAAAGGAATACATAACATTAAATGAATTTAACCGAAGATACATGTTTAATTTAGGTTATTATTAAAATGTTGTTATTATTATTAGTTTTTGTGCATATTTGACAAGATTGATAAGCATCTCATTTCAAATGAACCTTTGAAATGCTCTCAAGCTGAACTCTCAGAGAGAGTGGAAGCCCACTTTTGATTTTTGAAGTTCCACATTAGAAGGTTCCACATTCTACTATTAATTCCATTTTTATTTCTGCTTGGAAATCACAATGCCTGAATGTAGTGAAATTCCCTTAAACCCTACCCAGATACCATAAGTATGTCTCCAAGATTTCAGTTAAAGGCTGCTTCATGTGTGCTGGAATAAAGATGGATCTTTTCTGTAAATTAAGGTGGATCCAGAAACAGGATTTAGGATCTTGGGCCAAAAAGCTCACTACTTCCAAATGTACACAATCTCTCTCATCTGTCAAATGAACTCATCATGAGGGATGAGAAGTCTCACTGATGTGGTCATACATACAGTTTTATGATTTAAAAATGTTTTATTATACCATACAGACAACACAGTGTGGATATAAACCAATTTCCAGGAACAGGAAGGAGAAAGCGCTTCTGACAGAGATCAGAGAGATCAGAGCGATCTGCCAGTAACATTCCTGAAAAGCTGCTCAAAGATTAGTCAGGATTAGTCAGCATGTGTTGCTGGAAATGACTGGGTCAGTATGCCTGTCACAATCAGTGAGGACTAAGCCTACATGAACACACTGAGATGCTGCCAGTGTGTACAGGGATGTACAGACAGGAAGACGCGGTCAATGACAGGCACAGGCTGAGGGACAGTGGGCAGCAGTGTTGGGCAGTAACGGATTACTTAGTAACGCGTTACTGTAATTTGATTACTTTTTTAGTAACGGAGTAGTCTAACACGTTATAATTTTCAAAATAGCAATTAGAGTATAGTTACAAGCCGAGGTCTCTATACTGCCGCCTTACATTGCTGACAGAATGCAGTGTTTTATAATCTAGTGATTGTAAAAAGGATGTAGCACACGCACTGTCAAGTCAAGTGCCAGTGGATTAGAGACCTGCTCCCGCGAGACCCCACGCAACAGAGAACTGCATGGGACAAGATGGGCGAGTGCTGGTGTGGGCGGGTAGACACTCGTGTGTGTGCGGGAGGATAAAATGATTCACGGGACTCCCGCAAAATAGAAATATCTAAACATAAAATATCTATATAGGTAAAAAATGATAGCCTGAATGCACTGTAAGTCGCTTTGGATAAAAGCGTCTGCTAAATGCATAAATTTATTTATTTATTAAAATATCTATATCTATTATAATGAGAGGATTCGTGAGCACGCAAATTTTAGCATTGCATTCGTTTATAATTTATAGCACACGAATTGTAAACATTAAAGATTCATTATGCATATATTTATTGTGTTATAACAGATTTGTGAGATTGCGATGGTAATCTAATGAAGGATTATTGCATTAACAATTTAATTCATATTTTATAACTAATTAAAGACTATAAACATGGGTTGATAGGGGTGTAGGGCCTTTTTAATTATTTTTGTTTGTTTGTTTTGCTTGAATTTTTCTGGATTAATAATTGAAAATAAATAAATAATAGACATTTATTCATTTAGGGCCTATTATTTGTTTTATTTCATTTAAGATTTAATAAAATTTCACTATTCAACATGGCAAAAAGGAAGACAAAACATGAAGAATTTAATTAATCTTTTAAAATGTTACCAACTAAAAAAAAAGGTTTAATGTTAAAATGGAAGAAAAAAATGATGGTATTCCTTAAAATTAAAGAAATAAATAATTGTATTATTATTACTAAAAAAGTACATTCTACTGTGCAGTAGTAACACATTTGTCATAATTTCTTCAAGTTAAACCAACCTTTTATTTTGATGTGTTGTCACAAAGAACACTGAGTTTCTGCATGTATATGACAACAATTTAAAATTTTAAATAAAATACAATATGTTTTGCACTTTAATATTCATCCATATTGCTCTGAAGTGTACAGCCCAACTTTTGATTTATTCATTCAAAATACACCAAATTCTATGACATTCTGCGTTATATTGAAAATTCCATTTTATTCAAGATCCGAGATTTTCATTTGTCACATGAACAGTTAAGTACAGAATATGACCTGCAGGGAAGGGTAAATCCATAAATGTAAATGCAAATGAATGTAAATGTTATGACTGAATTCCACGTTCCCCTATGGGTGGAAGACTGATAGAGAACTTTTGGGAGCTTCTTCCCAATCATATCTAAACCCTGCTGCTTCAACACAGTGCCTTCATTGTACAAGGCAAATCTAAACACTGAGAGCTTGAGCTCCCTGTGATTTTAAAAGCACAAAAATATTAATTCTTGAACAACACACAGAAAAATGAGTGCGGCACTGAAAGGCAGTGTTGTTCGGGGAACAGAGACACTTACAGTCACAGATGGGTCTTTGAGAGGACTCCTCTATGAGGTGACGCTCATGAAGAGAACAGCTTGAGCCCGAGGGGAAGTTCAGATCAGAGAGTCTTTCACATGCACTACAACATCCAAATCAGGATAGAAGATACTGTATGAACCAAATCTTATCTTTTTCTTATTTAACATCAGCGTCTATCATCTTATGGCTGTTTTGGCAGAAATTAATTACCTTAAACTACATTTTGATATGAACAAAGGCTTTCCTTTTGAACTGTATGTAAGCCTGTAAGAACAAATACATAGAAATATGTGATTTTTGCTTTTATTTGGGTCTTTATTGACATGAAATTCAATTTAATTATATATTATAAGCACCTCAACAAAGTCACTATAGCAAGTACAGACCCACTTTGAAACAATGATAATCAGCAGTTAATTGCTCACAGCCAGGATGGCAGCAGCTGGTTGCTAAAAAAGAAAAGCCACTGCTGATTTAACCCTCGTTGTATGACCATGCTTACTTAAGACAAATACTGCCGACGCTATCCTGACCTACTTCAGCAAAGCTGACAAATCTGACATGCAGGTGACAGGGGAACTGCAAACTATAGCTTGACGGTTTCATTTGTGTGTTAACTACACTTCACTAACACAAGCTAATTAACCTACCACGACAGGATCTATCAATCCACTGCTGAAAATCCACCAGACAAAGGATTTTTATATCTTTTCTTAAAAATATAGATATCAATGGTTTCTCCATTGCTGAAGTCAAAGAATCAGACCAGCCAATGATCACTCACACTCAGCATTAGTACATCACTGTGCCTTTGAGATAAATGAGAAGAATATACAAGACACATGTAACAGGGTCCTGAGGACTCCCTTGGGCAGTGCAGGTTTAATAGAAAGTGGTAAAGATGATTTAGGCCTGGAGAATTTCAGCTGTTCTATCAGCTGCTGGTCTTTTCTGCCCCATTCCAGTCTGAAGCCTGACTGGAAGGGACTTCTTTGTGCATTAAGGACATGTTAGTTTTGCTAGGGAACACATTTCTTAAAAGAAATGCAAAGTTTTTGAAATGCAAAATCACTGGAATATAATTTATCTCATATTCTTTTCAATCACTTGCAAAAAATTCAGCACCCCCCCCCCCAAAAAAAACGTTTGCATTTCACCCGTGAAACTTTACATTCACTCACGAAACGTTTGCATTTCACCCGAGAAACTTTACATTCACTCGCGAAACGTTTGCATTTCACCCGAGAAACTTTACATTCACTCGCAAAACGTTTGCTTTTTCAACTTCAGTTAGTCTGTAATGTTGCTGTTTGAGCATAAATAAAGATCTGCAAAGTTACAAAGTTCGAAGTCCACTTCAAAATGATATATTTTATTTAACAGAAATCACTTTTCAAAAACTACAATGAACAACTCGTTTGGACTACAACGCATATTTTCTGGGATTTGTGATATCACAAAGATCGACGAATGGGACGAGGCCTGGTTGAGCTGCACTAGAGCGTGTTATCACTATGCTGGAGACATGCTAGTTTTCCCAAGGCAGACAAACTTAAAAGTGGTTACAATCATCCGGGTTTAAAATCACACAATATTTACACTGAAGCTTGCTATGGTAAGAGGCATGACATTTCCCGACCAGGCGCTGAGTGCTGCCAATCACAACACACACTGGCCCAGCTAACCAATCACAACACACACTGGCCCAGCTAACCAATCACAACACACACTGGCCCAGCTAACCAATCACAACACACACTGGCCCACCTAACCAATCACAACACACACAGGCCCAGCTAACCAATCACAACACACACAGGCCCAGCTAACCAATCGCAACACACACTGGCCCAGCTAACCAATCACAACACACACTGGCCCGGCTAACCAATCACAGCACACACACTGGCCCAGCTTACCAATCACAACACACACTGGCCCAGCTAACCAATCACAACACACACTGGCCCAGCTAACCAATCACAACACACACTGGCCCAGCTAACCAATCACAGCACATTTCGTATTTCAGAAGGCAGGCCTTCATTTGATACAGGAACTATTCGAGCTGTTCATGCCAAATTGGGTAGAGAGGTGTTATAATAATGTAAAATATGTGAAAAAGAATGTGTTTTAGAACAACCTAGTATGAGAACCTGTTCTAGTACACCCCCAAAACAAAATCAAGACCTTGTAAAAGAGCATAATAGGATCGCTTTAAGATACTTTGAGTTCACTTGCAGAAAGTTTGCATTTACATTGCAAAACTTAGCATCCCCCCAAAATTTTTGTGTTCCCCCAAGAAACGTTATGTTCACTTGCAGAAAATTTTGCCTTCCTCCAAGAAAGTTCTGTTCACTCACAAAGAAAGTTTTGCAAGTGAATGCAACATTTCTGAAAGTAATGCATTTTTTTATTTATTTTTTTTTGCAAGAGAGCGCAAAATCATTGTAATAAAATGTTATCTCATATACCTTTCCATCACTATGTCCCTTTAGGGTCTCCGTATAATACTCCCGGATAAACATTTATATAAATCCCACACAGTTTCACAAATCTCCCTCCAAAAAGAAAATGCAAAAAAATTAAATAAATAATATTAATAACAAAATAAAAAAAAAAATAGACAAGAGCAAATAGTTTATATGTAGATTGTGTGATTCTTACCTTTGAGGTCTTCAGAGATGAAAGCGGAGTGTCTTGAAATAAACAGCTTCAGCTGCTCATCTATGTTGCAGGCGGTCAAGTCGACGTTCCAGGAGCGAATACCTACACAAAGATGAAAGCGGCCCAGTCAGACTGCAGTCAACACAAGCAAAAGCTCAATTATTCATGGACCACATTCACTGTCCACTGAAGATACTGACATTGAGCACTTTCACTGACAGACAGCATCCTGTGGTCCATGGACTAAGAGACACTGAGACAGACTCTATTTCTAAACCTTCTGGTGAGATTTCTGTGTCTGTGGTGAAATAAATGAGTAGGTGAACCACCACTTTCAGAGTTTTTGTGAAAACATGAGACCAAGCAGCGTTCTTCTTTAAGTACATATTTTATAACCAAACAAGAGGTCAAAGTCAAATTTGGTTTGAGTTTTTGTTCTCTGGACAGAAATAATGCAAAGACAGAGAGAGCAGGAGAAGTTATACACAATTCAATACCTAACTGGAAAAAACTTTTTCCCCCGAGCCAAAATAAGGTGACCTCTTTCACTGACTCACTTAAAAAGAACTCTACTACTGAAATGACTGCATGTTTTTCCTCACATACGGCCCAAATTCTCAGCAGTAAAGTGGATGGTTGCAATATACTTTGGCAGTACTCTGTGTGTTTTCCTAGCGTTTGTAGCCTCTGATACATAGTAGTGATATAGCATAACAAAAGAACACATGTGAAATGTGTAAGCTCAGGAAATAATGGATCTTATGAAATGTCTCTCTCATATGTTGCGTTTTTTTTTCCTATTGAAATATTTAGCTAAATGCTGTGGTTTTATAAACTGTGTTTTCTAGTTTAATTGAATTTTTTTTATAGGTCTGGGACCATAAAAATCGATGCATCGTGATTTGTGGATTGATTCTGAGATTTTCGGAATGCATCGCGAGTCTCTCTCGAACTGATTCTGAGCTTAGTTTTTAACAGTAGATGGCGCTCTAGGCTAGTTTTTAAATCTGTGAACCATGCATATTTCATGTTCAGTCTATAAGCTATGTGTGCAGGTGCATAGTGTTTATTTATCAAGTGACATCGCCACCTACTGGCCTGGCATAAATAATAATACAGCATTTTTAGTTGTTTTTACGGATACGTGTGAACTGGAATTGTTTTGACAATACTGTTGTCTGTACACAAATCTTTTAATAAAATGAAAGGAAAATCTTTCCCATTTTTAGTACAATTGTTGTCGTGTAAATTTACCCTTAGTATCTCGTAGCTACTTGGGTAGACAATGTCTGTTGCCAATAGTGTAATGATGTTTAAAGCACAGCTCAAACTAACTTTCAGACCAAACAGCTTTCTGTTGGTCAACATGGTGAATTTGTTTGACCAATACAAAATCTATGCTTTTACATGTTTCGCAACGAAATTCCCAATCGCACGGATTTCTATTGAAACAACTAGATTTCGCTGTGAAAATATGCCAAACAATGGTAAATGTTCCCACATCTCAACAACTTCAAACCACAAAGTAGCTTGTTTCTAAGTAACTTTTCCAACAATGGTAGCTATACATGTTGATACGCAAGTTACTATGCGGTTGCTAGCATGTCAATAGAGTGCTTCTCAAGAAGCAACACGATACGTTTCGTCATTCACGTCTTATGAACAAATGTTGCACACTTACGTTTGCAGGTGCGTTTTAGCTAGAAGGATAAAGAAGTGTGGGAGCTGATCATGTTTTAATGAAAGTGGTGCAGAAAGTCCTTATGATTTCCGAACTATCTGCGGTCACACTCTCAGTGGGGCTCAAGAAGTGACGAAAAGCACACCGCTGCAGATGCAGAACGAGCGGCACAACTGCCGTTCAACTCAACAGAAGAATTCCTTCCTATTTAAAGTCGCTGAGAGCATTTATCTTACTCCTGTCCGATTACCGAGGTGGAAGCTGCAGCGTCTAACCAGGAAGAGAACGAAATGCTGGCAACAGTCACAAAGAGGATGTGTGCGTATCAGTCACACGACCCTTGTGTGCAGTCACAGATAGAGAGACAGAAAATCAAAGGAAAGCAGATGTTAAAAGAAAAATAACTACAGCAATCCCAGCTGCGCGCACACATACAATCATCTCTAACCAGCCCGTGCTCCCAATCCTACCAACTAGAAAGTGTATAAACCCACTCTTAAAAGTCAAGAGGGGTTGAAGACCAGCGTAGGCCAGTCTAATCAGTTTCCTCTCAACAAGGCAGATGTATCTTGCACATTTTAAAGATGAACTTTGAACCAACCAGCACAATGAGGAAGGAGAGTCTGCAAACACAAGACTGGCTATATATAACTGTGCGATACTTTTCAGGGACTTTCAACAGAGAAAACAAGCCAGTGACCCATATCTGCTGCTATATGAATGCGCTTATCTTTCTTTCGTAAGAGGGTGCGTTCAGATTGGAAGATTGCAAGCTGGGAGAGATTTCAAGCAGACGGTCTGAACAGGGAAGTCACGTCGGCTTAGCCATGCTGAAGTAAATGAACTGCATTATTTATGTTCTGCAGAGCAGGCTGGGTCTTTTTATGTGCTTTGGGATCAAGGGGCCAAGACTCTCACAGAAGGACCATGAAACACTGAAAAACCAACCCCATTATTTACACCTCAGAGAAAACATATAGGCCATCTTTGTAAAGAGAGGCAAGGCTCTCTGCATCCTCATGGACAGTAGACTCACAAGCTGTTATTTAGTCTGCCGTCTCTTCTGGGAAGAGCGGAGTCAAACTCTGAAGAACTTGCACGTATTGATTTAAGATCCTACACAGCTTTTACGCCATGCTTGAGAGCCGAGAGCCCCGCTCAACAGTAAGTATCTGTGTTTGAGCCCTCTGTGGTCATTCATCTCATTTTAGTTCCTCTCAGCTGACAAAATGAAAAGAGGTCAAGGTCACATGAACAAAACAGTCTCTTCACTTGATATTTGGTTACATTCATGCCATGTGACAGCTTTCAAGAGACTTTCGGTGGTAATTCTGCATACCATCTACTCGTCAGGCTTTTATACTGGATAACAAGCAACACAGTCCTTCAAGTTTAAAAATTCATGTCTAAACTAGTCGTAGAAACTTTAAACTAGACAACTATAGTTCTCTATATTTTAAGATAGCCTATTTGTACAAATAATAATAATAATAAACAATGACAAGGCTACTACTAATAAAACTCGAGCAAAAAGAGACCGCCGTCGTTTTCTGATAAAGCTGCTACATTGTTTCAGCGATGCTTCTCTCAGAGAGTGATGGGCGAGGGAAGCGCGCGCTGGATCTCATTCAATCATCAACCCACAGTAAGACGAAACTTTACCTCTTTCGATCTCTGTCACTAGTAAATCCACAAAACCAGCCGGACTGGGCTGTCCAACAATGACCAGCAAAGAGTATCTGTCGCCGCAGAGACCGGGTCGAGCGCTTCGGCTGGAGTTCTCCATGCTTGCCAGCTCGCCGATGTGGTCTGCCGCCATGTTGCAAAGTTTACACAAATTCGTGATATGTCCGATTCGCGAGCGAGTCGTTCCTTTGACTCGGTTCTCTTGAATGATTCAGTCGAACCGATTCTCTCCGGATCTTTTACGAAGACCATGCTGCGAGGGAAAATTTGAGCAACATACGCATTTGACACTAAATATTACTTATTTATTTATTTTTTAAGATGTAGGGATGTTAAATATATATATATATATATATATATATATATAAATATATATATATATATATATATATATATATATTTAGAGCAAATTAATCTGGCACATATATACATTTCTATACATTTACATTTAGTCATTTAGGAGATGCTTTTATCCAAGCGACTTACAAATGAGGACAATAGAAGCAATCAAAAACAATAAAAGAGCAATGATACGCAAGTGCTATAACAAGTCTCACTTAGCAAGTTTTTTTAATTATTTATTTTTATTTTATGAAAAAGAATAGAGCAAGCTGGTGTTAGAGGAGTACTATTTATAAGAGAATACAATGAATATCTTTATTATAACTTATTCAAAAAAAACATGGTGATAACAGCCAGACATTAAAACAATGTAACATAAAATGGTACTCGTGGATATACTGGCAACAATTTATACTCGACTGAATCGGCTCACTGGAATGAATCGTTCGAACGAACCGACTCCCCCAAATGAACTGTACGACCCAACAGTAACACAAGCGATGCGCTCAGGGAAACACCCACAATTTATATACAAGGGGCAGGGAGAGCTTGACGTCATTTGTGTCCAGTCAGTTGATAAAGAAATTGCAAATTGGTATTTTGGAAGGATTTAGAAACTTTTATATATATATATATATATATATATATATATATATATATATATATATAAACCTGGGTATTTGATATAAATGTGTGTATTTGAGGTGCCTTTTTTATTTTAACAATGACAATGTAAAAACTATATATAAATGCTAAATGAATTAGAAGTGGGCTCTTCACAAACAAAAGTTCTTACCTTGTTTTTTTTTATATAAATTATTTTTTAAACAAACATCTTGCACCAATTAAAAAAACAAACATAAAAGTGCTGAATATATGTACTATATGTCAAATAAATAAATACACATATATGCCATAATGTATATGTTATTGCTATTTCTAAACATGTTTGCTTTTAATGAATGGTAGTTTGTTCTAGTGTGGTTAAAAAGAACAAAGATTATTTGCAGACTCCTAACTAACTAATTGCCAAATAAAATGATATTCAGCCTGCTGATGGCATACTGTCATGTCAAGCAGCTAGTCCTATCTTTCTTATATATATAAATATATGTGAATAAACAAATCCATCAATGTATAGGTGTGAATGTGATGACTTATTAATGTCTATTTAGCCTATTGTCTGCTGGGAGGAGCTGCATCTGAGAAAACATTGAATAGCTCTACTACTCATCCACGTGCTCCACCTAGTGGCCACGAAATTACAAGTTTTGAGTATTTTAAGATTATTTTCTCAATAATTTTCAGAGTTTGAATAAGAAACAGAGATATATACAAAAATGCTTGCATTTATTTGATGTGTGCATTAATAAAACGTTACAACTGATGGGGAACAACGAACACCTGTAACAATCATCTGTAGGTACAATAAAACACTGGCCGGATAATGACAGAATGAGGCATGTTTTCACAAACACTTGAGGATGGAGAAGCTGCAGGTGGTTCCTCCTGGACAGCTGCACAGCTTCCCGAAGCGAGCGCCTTTGCGAACCGCACACTGCTCACCTGCATCACACTGAACACACCATTTCATTGTTTCAGACTTTATAGTTTTCATATTACATAGTTATATTAGTAAGTACAACTCGAACAACTTTGTTTGTGGAAGACCTTGTATAAAATTGGGATGGTCTTCATGCCAAAAAAGATGAAATTCTGCCATCATTTACTCACCCTCACATCGTTCCAAAAGCAAAAGATTTTTGTTTATCTTTGGAACAAGAATGAAAATATTCTTCATTTTTTTTGTCCATCCATTGAAAGTCAAGGTAATCATCAACATGTTCAAGCTTCATGAAGGAAATAATCATAAAAGTAAACCAAGTAAATCGAACGGTTTAATCCAAAGGTTTTTTTTTTATTGCTTTATATCACAAACTGCTTTTAAAATAGGCTTTTATTCACATATAAATCAACACACGTACATATAGAGCTCAACAAATATGACAAACAGAAACTCAGACGATCGTGTTGAGTAGCTAGACGTTCAACAGATGGTGAAAAATGATGAGAGGATAGTACAAATGTCTAAGTTAGCGTGCCGAAGATGAATGAAAGATTTATGGGCTTGGAACAACATGAGGTTGAGTAAATTATGGGTGAGCTACCTCTTTAATATTGGAAATCTGTATTACACTCACAACATTTAATAAGACTATTAAGTCAACATATAGGTGAATTAAAATAATTTCACAATTTTATTGGATTTTTGCTGCATACTCACCCACAAAGCAGTACAATACATTTTAATATGACACATTTTATCCTTTTGTTCCAGTTAATTCTTTTGTCCTTTCTCTAAACAAATTGTTTCAACCAAAACATGATTTTGCTGATTATAATTTATATAGAGTTCAAAATGTACTGCAGAATATGAATGACCTAATTACATTGTTATTTAATGAATTATATTTATGTGAACATATGTGACCATGGACCACAAAACCAGTCTTAAGTGTCAATTTTTCGAAATTGAGATTTATACACAATCTGAAATCTGAATAAATAATCTTTCCATTGATGTATGGTTTGTTAGGATCGGACAATATTTGGCCAAGATACAACTATTTGAAAATCTGGAATCTGAGAGAGCAAAAAAATCTAAATATTGAGAAAATCGTCTTTAAAGTTGTTCAAAATGCATATTACTAATCAAAAATTATGTTTATATATATATATATATATATATATATATATATATTTATATATATATATATATATTTATGGTAGGAAATTTACGAAATATCTTCATGTAACATGATTTTTAACTTAATATCCTAATGATTTTTGGCATAAAAGAAACATCAATAATTTTGACCCATGCAATGTATTTTTGGCTATTGCTACAAATATACCCCAGCGACTTAAGACTGGTTTTGTGCTCCAGGGTCACATATGTGTAAAATGTACCAAAGTCTTACCGAAGGGACCCAACCAAACTTCTTCTCTGCAGTTGGGATCTGTTTGTTTCTCAGTTTTTCAAGAACTTCTTGAAGAGCCTCGATCTGTAAGATATTGTTATTTGCTCAATTCATTTATCGGTTAATGCTGTACTTTTAGATTGGTTTGAAGAGTGCCTGAAGAAACCCTGTTAACAGAAGTGATCTTACCAGTTCTTTCTCCTCTTGAGCTTTCATGTCATCTTCCGGAGAGCGGATCTCTAGAACGTCATCACAGCTAACTAGTAGCATTAAGACGGAGCAGGTTACGGTTAGAAGAAAGATCATCACTGATCATTGTGGCTGGAAACAGGATTGATTTGAGACAGACGTATATGGTGACACTCTTCTCAAGTAACAGAAGGAGGGGCATCTCAACCGTTTATAAGCTCTCTGTGCAATGACACAAATCCGTTCTAAATGCACCAACATGAGATGTTGTAGATGTCATGGGTCATGACCCCATAGCACCTCCGAAGGCAATGCAAACTAAACGCTAGCTCCGTCCACCTGAGAACGTCAGCATGATGACTCATACGTCTGACCCATGAACCTCAAACATCACGCCACTGATGTACACCTAACCTCATCTTTGACTACAATTACCAACCATTTTTATTTCCGGAGAAGATGATTTAATTACCGGAACATCTATGACAAGAAATAGCCATTTTAAGGGACTGGGGCCAGTTGCAAACAATTCCTTTTGTAAATCTGTTTTGGTTTCGTGTGTCACACAGCAGTAAGCTTATAAAATGATTTAGAATTTGAGCTGTCGGGTCAGATTTCGCAGGTCAGTTTTAAGTAATTCCTCTTTGCTTTTTCGTCACTTTATGTCACAACAACAAATAGGTCCCACACAATCAGTTTTGTTCATTCTGACGACCCTAGCTGTAACATTACACAATGGATCGTTCAAAAACGCATCTATCTGAGGAATTATTTGTTGTTAGAACAATGGCCACAGAGACTTTAAAGCAGTTTAAACGGACACAGAGATGGAAAAGTAATATCAATCGAATGTCAGCATGGCTTAACTGTAAAAAAAGCAAGCCAATTAAAGCAATAGTTTTTAATAGGGCTAAGTAAAAACAACAGTTGAAGACAATTATCTGCTGAAAAAACATTACATACTGTGGGCTATATTACCATTACATATACAAATTCCTCATTTGTTTGTTTGTTTGTTAGTCGGTTTGTTAGTAGGTTAGTTAGTTAGCTTATGCCTTTTCTTTTTGTTTTAATATCATTCGTGATATTTCAATAATAGGATTGCCTGAAACCATCTAACTCTTATTCTCACCTCACATAATTAAAAAAAAAACAATGTTATCCCGTGAGAAAAGTGCTGTCACAATAAGGGGCCATTCACACGACAACGTTTTCAGTCAAAAATGGTTAACTTTTTATGCATTTTGACTATTTGTTTACATGATAATGGCGTTTTGGGGACTGAAATCGCATATTTTTGAAAGCGCGTTTCAAAGTGCAAGTTTTTGAAAACAGCACCGTTATCGTTTCCGTGTAAATGCCCAATACGGGAATCTTTGAAAACGGTGACGTCATGTGCGTGTGTAGTACGTGTTCGGTATGTTGACATGTCGCAGTACGTGTTGATTTTAAAGGCAAACGCAGACAAACATACACAACAATGGCGGAGTACATGGTACTATTGTTGCTGCTCAAGAAAACATCATTTATACGTGAAACTTTTTAAAAACGCAAGGGAAAAACTTTTCCATTTTTGACTACATCGTTGTCGTCTAAACGTAGCCTAAGAGGGCAAAAAGGTAGCTATTTTGTTGATGTAGCGATTTATGAAGCACAGCTTATAACAGGGTTCCCACACCTTGATTATCTTCAAATTCAAGGACCTTTCAAGGACTTTCCAGATCCAATACCCTCAGATTCAAGGACTTGATGTGGGGACACATTTCAAGTGAGAGCGAAGTTACATTGTGTTATCTTGTAAGATACATTTTTACAGTTTTCATGTTTCAAACACAACTATGCAAAAAAAGCATAAAAAACATTTATTTTTGGCCATGAGAGAGATCTGATATTCTATTTGTTGTATTTCTGTTTTGCATAAAACTGAAGAATATTCGGTACATCCTATACTGTGTTCTAAAATGATTTGATTTTAACTTTTGCATGGATTTAATTGTAACGAGCTTAGGCGCATGTAACCAGAAGTTTTAAGATATATGAATATGCTTTTATTTTTTTCTTACCTCATGGGTTTACATTATCTTAACAAGCAAAGCAATTCAACATTAATTTCACAGTAGTAGTTTTGTCCACGCATGAACGTCATGTAGGGTGACCATATTTTAGTTTTCCAAAAAGAGGACAGTGGGTGCAGGCGGGGCGTGGGGCGGGGGTTTGGTTGTTTTTTGTTTGTGGTTGTGGTAGTGGTAGTGGTATTGCAATATCCCAAATATCAAAACTGAAAATGTCATTTCCATACCTAAAATACATATTTTACAGTTACTCTTATGCATACTGATCATAAACACAGCTAAAAAGCTTCCTACCAGTGGCCCTCCTTCACAAAACTTAACATCTAGCACAGTTTTATCATAAGCAGAATGCAAAATGTTTCAATACAAGCATTTCAGCCAAATGTAATTTAAGCAACATTCAAACCTTTAACCCATGGGGGAAAATCAACCCTTTAACAGTTTAAAAGTAGCCATAGGGAAACAAAAATGCAGACGTGGCAACCCTGCATTCATCACGAGCTGCAGGAGTCAGATTTGACTGATCACGGGTTTACGAGAGAGAGATGGCTGGAGGATCTGCGTCTCAACAGATCCTGAGCTTATTGACAAATATCTGATCTTACTTTACACAGAGCGTGCATGATCGCATAAACAGAAGTGAAGGTGAACAGCGAGCGCTCATTCAAAAGAGATTTAAATACTCTGCGTATTGACAGATGCTCCCTGATGCGCGAAAATTATGCAATATTAGAAAGTTTGCTGGAGCGGGCGGGACCGGACACAAAAATCACGGGAGCAGGCAATAATGGTCAGGAATTCAGTGGGAGCGGGATTAAGAAAACAGTCCCTTGCAGTGCTCTAATACAAAAACGCACACAATCATTGGCGACTGTGGAATGTAAAAGCCGAATCCTCAACATTTTGGGCGACATTCATTTTTTTAGGTCCAAAAAGAAGACATGTCCGGGAAAAAGAGGAAATACAGTCACTCTAACATCATGGCAACGTACAACACAAAGTACCTCACTTGGGAACACTTAACGTAACGCGTAAATGCGTGTTACTAAAGTAAATCAAGCAAGCTAGTATGCATAGGCCACAAAGTGTTGGTGAAATAACACATTAGCAGACCAGAGGGAATAATATGTAATTTTTTCCAGAAAACTTCTTTCGATGACCTATACCAATTTCAAAAACTTTCCATGGCCTTGAATTTTTTTTTCAGATTCTTCTTGAAAACAAGGATTTCAAGGACCCGTGGGAACCCTGTTATAAGCAACTACTGTTGGACAAATTCGCGTGACCCATTTGCGTTTTCTAGATTAATATATGTGGGAAAATCTTTTTCTCTCATGTGAAATCCCTGATCGCATGGATTCATATTGAAATTATTTTCTCTGCAGAATTCACTAAAACGTAAACGGTGATGGCTCTTTAACTCGCAGTTTACATGTCAAATCTTCCATATTATATGTTACAGAGACGTGCAACACAATTCCAATAAACAGCATATTTGGATCTTGGTCTTTATTGTGAAATATGAGACTGTACTGTGAATTATTGTAGAATCCACAAATAAATGTATACTAATACTTTTTTAAAGCGTCAGAAACACATTGTACGAATGGTAGTTGTATTTCCTTTCATCATTCTTTCTTTTTTATATTAGGTATCCATTTAAACACACATAGGCTGCTCAAATTTTCAGAGCCTGTTCGATGAATGCAGAGTCTGCTGCGGTCTGTGAAGACTCTATAGTGTTTGGAGGAGCGATGCTGGCAATGACCGGCTTGAACTCTTTCCAGGGTTTGGTAGGACAGTTGAGCAGTGTGGGTTGGGTTGTGCTGATGCTCTCCTTGGATTCCTCTGAGGATTCTTTGTCTTTTGGCCTTTCAAGCTTGATCCTAAGAGGAGACCAGCCTGGTGGCCGTTTAAATCTTGTGACAGACTGAAAACAAGACGTTGGGCATGAATGGGTTTACTGAAAATCTGTCACAATGCTTTAAAAATTATATTTTTTGTTTAATAAAAATAAATGATTGATGGGTTGGCTCACCTTAATAACCACTGTCTCACATTCAACATACACTTCTGGGCCCTCGTGCCTCCACGGAGCCACATCCACAGTAGAGTTACACTGCAAAACCTCCTAAACAACAACTTATGTGAGAGGCTACAAGAACACAAGTACTGTACACATTCCTTAAATATGATAAATAATTTCAACATTATATCAGACAAAGAACAACTTAATATTGTTCTATCTCAGACTAAATTAATAAATGAAGAGTTCAGATGCAAAAGCCTCTAAATGCCATTTGAAATTTTATTATAAAATTAGTATTTTTCTTAGGCTCTTATGTTTAATTTATTTCACTTCAATGGCAATGAACAGAACCAATTCATTGCCATTCAAGTGAAAATTACTGATAAAAATGTTGCCACTTTTACGCACTTTTGCATCTGAACTCTTCAAATGTTAAATTACACTAGCATTCAAAAAGAGAGATTTGGGATGGTACCGTTTTTTCCTTCACTGGGTGGCACTCCTCAGTAACCACTTTGAATTCTGCCCTGGTGCAGTTGCTCTTCTCAATCAAAAACTGCAGTTTATACCTGAATCCAGCAACCACCTACACACAGTAAAGATCCACAACAGCACAACATTAACCTTGATGATCTTGAGTTCAGTCAGTTTGACCAATTGCAGCCAACAGCCCAATCTGACAAAAACAGTCCAATGGATTAAATGAGGTGATTTCACATTCATATTTCATTCAGGCCATTGGTCTTATCAGTGAACACATTCCCTGGGAATCAATCAGCTGAGCAAAAAAGAAGTCATTTACCTGTTTTGTTGCAGATGTAAAGTCTTTAAAGATGAATAAATGCTCACGTTTGGCCATACCGTTGGCTTTCGCCAAAGAATGAATGAGTGGTGCTCTCAGTTCTTTATGATATAAATCAATCTTTTCAGGGCAGCCCAGACACGGGGCGACTTTAGAGGAAGCAGCTGGCTCAGCTGTTGAGAAGGTTTAGGAAAGAGAGTGAGTAAAATTGGATAAATGCTTTAATAGATGCTATATTATGTAGTGCTGTTGAGAATTATGAGTTGTCTGATATGACGGGAGTTGTCATCTCATGTGAATATACATGATTTTAATCAATTTGTCACAAAAGCCGATACTAGTTATGATGCCAATACTAGAACTGAAAAAAAAAAGAGTTTGGAATTTTGATCTATTTTCATAAAACCTTTGAGGGGATCTAAATCTTATCTCTCACTGGACAGTTTATTTTGTAGTTACTACAGTTTGCATTTCTAAGGCAGAAACATGCTATTACTTTCTTTTTTAAAACTTTTAATACAGAAAAATGACTGTAAAGTAAGAAAGGGATTAAATTGCAGTTATTACAGTCATAACACAACATGCGACATACCTGTACAGTCATGTAACAGTAACTTTTGACCTGCTTCTTCAAACTGGACTTTCGCGTGACAGATTGTGAGTGCCTGAGAAACCACAAAATACACATGTACAGTACTATAATCATGGCCAAAGCCTGTTGTTAGGCACTAATTACCAGTGCTGGGGGTAACGCATTACAAGTAACACAAATTTGTAATCAGATTACTTTTTCGAGAAGATGCAGTTTCTTCAGCAGGGCCTTTACAGTTGACAAAAAGGTAACTTTGGGTTTTTTGTTATTAAAAAAACAAATAAGCAAGCCCCGCTTATGTGATAAAAAAGTAACGCAAAAGTTACGTAATGCATTACTTTCCATAAAAATTAACTGAGTAACACAATAAGTTACTTTTTATGGAGTAACACAATATTGTAAAGCATTATTTTTAAAAGTATTTGATTGTGTTTGGAAACATATTTGTATAATTTACGCTAATCTTTATAACGGATATAATTGACTGTTGCACCAGGCACCAGGTTAGTATTGTTTCTAAATGTGAGGGTTTGTTTGGCAATAATGAATGTAGATCATCATGTAGATGACTTCATGAGATCTTACCTTATCCGTTTGTTGCAGGTAGTCACATTCATGCCAAACCTTGTCTCCGCCTGCAGGACAATCTGTTTCTCTACTTGTGAACCGTACAAACACGACTTCCACCGATTCATTCCGGGTCTGTGAAAATTACTGTATTATGCTACACTCTTAACAATGAAGGTTCTTTATTGGCATTGATGGTTCCATGAAGAACTTTTAACATCAGTGGAACCACTAAAGGTTCTTACTACACTCTTAAAAATTAAGGTTCTTTATTAGCATCAATTGTGGAGTCATGGAATCTTTCAAATACAGAAAAGTTTTTTTATAGTCCAAAAAAGGTTCTCTAAAATGTTCTTCAAAATGGTTCTTTTAGGAACTGTTCACTGAAAGGTTCTTTGGGGAACCAAAAATGGTTCTTCTATGGCATCACTGCAAAAACACCCTTTTGGAAGAGTGTAGTGAAAAAAATGGCTCTTCAATCGCATTGCTACACTCTTAAAAATAAAGGTTTCAAAAGGGGGTTTTCGCAGTGATGCCACAGAAGAACCATTTTTTGTTTCCCAAAAGAATCTTTCAGTGAACAGTTCTTAAAAAAAAAAAAAAAACATTTTTTTCTTAGCATGAAGAACATTTCAACAATCTAAAGAACCTTTTGTGCGTTGATAAGGCTGCATGGATGTTAAAGGCTCTTCATGGAACCTTCGATGCCAATAAAAACACCTTTATTTTTAAGAGTGCAGGACAATCTGGAGTTGCTTAGAGCTGAAATATTGTACAATGCAAAGAGTAAAAATACATCCTACCTTTGTAGCCTCCAGGATTTCATAGAGAGCCAGTTGACCACCTTCAGTTAATATCTTATTATGCGTGGAAAGGGTTAAATTCACAACATTCTCCACGCGTTTATCATCACACGGAATTTTAATGTCAGTTTGTCCATGTCCTCCAGAAGAATAAAGCCAAGCTAGCGCAAAAACCATCAAGATCTTGTCTCGCATCATTGTGCTCTTCTGAAGACCCAACTGTGTTGGAGTGAGAGAGTTCAGAAGTGTCCACGCTGGACTCTATCTGTCTCTGTAATGATTTACTCACTGTTAGAAAGCTCAATTCTGTGTCTGTATCTCCAGCTGTCCAAATATGGTGTGGTGGTAAATGTTTACTCTTCTGAGATGCTCTCCAAAACACGCACAGTTCTCTGAATCACCACTCCAAACCAATGATAAGAGACCTTCACTGAGACCTTTACATGATGGTGCACAAATTTACATCAGATCACAGTTCTAACATTTTATTTTGGTGGACAGTCAGTTCAAAAAGATCAATCCAGAGCATTCCGTGTGTTCTGGACTCAAACACCAGCTCTCAGGCAAAAAGAAAGTGTTTGCAAGTCCAGTTTGTCCACGGAAAGATTACCGATTACAGTATTTATTGGTTTTTGGATTTATTTGACTGTTTGATCTCAAGTTTTCATGTTATTGTAAAGTATTTTTTAAAGTATTTTTTTTTTTTAATTAAAGACCAGTGCTTCATTACAGAGACACATAAGCAGCGTTAGAATGCAAAGTTGCGTTAAGTAAATTGATAAAAGCAGCACTGTGTATTTAAGGCCATACTTTGTCCTCTCTACCTTTGACCTGTACTGTGTATTTTCCTCTCGTGGAATTAAAGACATGATCTCACACCAAATTGAGTCTCTACAGAGTTACTTCAGCATACTGAAGAGAATTTACTAATAAAAACATAATACATTAAAAAAATTATGTGTAATTTTAATAGAACAAGAATGTAAAATGCTACAGTAAAAACATAACTGTTTTAATTAACATTTTTTATAATAAACTACTGTATATTGATTAACGTCACCTTAGCATATATATTAAATGATCATATTATATTTAACAAAATAATAATTACATGGAACTGTTTTTTATGTAGTAACTAGTAAAGTAAAGCATTACTTTTAAATTTACAAGAAAATATCTCAGTAACTACTAACTAAGTAACACAATAAGTTACTTTTTTATGAAGTAAGGCGATATTGTACTGCATTACTTTTAAAAGTAACTTTCCCCAACACTGCATTTAACATTTTTTGAAGTGTTGGCAATTGGTTCAACGCTTTCGTTTTGCTAATTTTGCTACATGTATGTCACTCAAAATGAGGAACAGCAAGCAAAATATTAAAAATTTCTTCAAAATTAAGTCATCAGGTTGTCTTTAAAGATCTTTTAAGAGGAATGCTCATTGTTTGCGGTGAACAGTTGTCCATTTAGACAACATTGCATTTTTTGGCATCAAAACGACTACCTGTTTTTTTTTCTTTTAATTGCAATCTACAAAGTTTGTTTTTTTAAGCACCACAAAAAAGTATAAATAACTTAATTTAGAAACTGAAATGTGTTTGTCAAGTCTTTTTTGAAATTAACTGCATTTTTATGTGCTTCAGAATAATAATCTAGACAAAAACAACAAAAAAAGTGTTGCATCCTTTCATACATGTATAATGATTATTGGTAAGATAACTTTTAAATATAAAGTCGAGGGCAAAAATATTGGCCCCCTTGGCAAATATGATCAAAAAAGGCTGTGAAAATTCATCTGCATTGTTAATCCTTTTGGTCTTTTATTTAAAAAAAATTCACACAAATGTATCCTTTCATTGGATAATAAGAATTTAAAATGGGGGGAAATATCCTTATGAAATAAATGTTTTTCTCTAATACACATTGGCCACAATTAATAGGCCCCTTTTATTCAATACTTTTTGAAACCTCCCTTTGCCAGTTAAACAGGTCTAAATTTTCTCCTATAATGCCTGATGAGGTTAGAGAACACCTGACAAGAGATCAGAGACCATTCCTTCATCCTGAATCACTCCAGACCCTTTAGATTCCCAGCTCCATGTTGGTGCTTCTCCTCTTCAGTTTACTCCTCTCATGTTCCGTAGGGTTCAGGTCAGAGGACTGGAATGGCTATAGCAAGCAGAAGCTTGGTTTTGAGCTCAGTGACCCATTTCTGTGTTGTTTTTGAGGTTTGTGTTTGCGTTATTGTACGGTTGGAAGATTCAAACATGGCCCATTATAAGATTTCTAACAGAGTCAGTCACATACTGATTTTTTATCTGTAGGTATTTGATAGAATCCATGATGCCATGTGTCTAAACAAGATGTCCAGGACCTCCAGCAGAAATATAGGCCCACAACATCAAACATACAGCAGTATATTTCATTGTACACATGGGGTACTTTTTTTCTCTGTGTTCACCAAACCCATCTTGAGTGTTTGCTGCTAAAAAGCTCATTTTTTAGTTTCATCTGATCATAGAAGCCATTCCCATTTAAAGTTCCAGTCATGTCTGATAACTGAACATGCTGGAGTTTGTTTTTGGATGAGCTAGGAGATTTTTTCTTGAAACCCTCCCTGGTGCTGTAGGTGCTGTTTCACAATTTTTTTTTAAAGGTTTTCTGACCCCGAGACTAAACTATTTTCTGCAATTCTCCAGCTGTGGTCCTTGGAGAGTCTTTAGCCACTCAAACTCTCCTTCTCAGTGCATTAGGACGATAAAGAGACACATCCTCTTCCAGGCAGTTTTGTAACATTTTCTGTTGGTTGGAAATTCTTAATTATTGCCCTGATGGTGGAAATGGGAATTTTCACTGCTCTAGCTCTTTTCTTAAAGCCACTTCACCAATTTGTGAAGCTCAATAATCTTTTGCTGCACATCAGAAATATATTCTTTGGTTTTTCTCATTGTGATGGATGATTCAGGGAATTTGGGCTTTATTTTCCCTTCTCTTTATATTTCTGTGAAACAGGAAGCCAGAGCTGGATGATTTCATGTTTATAATCATGCTGGAGTGCTCAAAATTGTGAATATGAATGGGAATATACTTCAGAGATATTTTACTCATAAGAAATTATAGGGGGGCCAATAATTGTTATCAACGAGTATTTGAGAAAAACATTGATTTCATAATGATATTTCCCCTCTGTTTTAAATTCTTATTATCCAATGAAAGGATACATTTTTGTGAATTTTTTAAATAAAAGACCAAAAGGATTAACAATGCAGATGAATTTTCACAGCCTTTTTTGATCATATTTACCAAGGGGGCAATATTTTTGGCCTCGACTGTAACAACATGGTTTGCACTTACACATTTTAAACTTAAAGCAATATATAAATAAATAAACAAGAAACTTGAAGACAAACAGATGCACGCACACTCAAGACTTCCACAACCAACCTAAGTTGAAAGGGAAGTAAAAAAAGTGAACAGAGCACACAAAAGTGTGAACAAACGTGTCTGAGTGATTTGCAGCTTTCACACATTACAAAAAGCAAAAAGTTACACACTTGCAGAAAACTTTTATTCCATTGTGTCCTGAAGTGTTGTTTTTTTTAATAAAAGCCCTTATATTTTCATACACATGGTTGAACAGTGAACAAAGTTGCTGTTAGTTGCTATGGATGTGGAATATTTGAAAATTTGCTCACATGCTGAAGCTCCACGAAAATGGAATTTATTCACGTTATTGGTAATTCAAGTTGCTGTGTCATTAAACCCTTTGAGGCACTGAATGCATTTTTTCTCCAGTGAAAAAGTATGGCAAATATTAGTGACAACTGACCTGTTGGCGGCACTACATTTTGGGCAAAACTGGCACCAACTCTACCACTGTGCCACTACTTTGGTATCAAAGAGATGTCTTGATTGCGTAGAAATTCAATTTAGAACTAAAACTCTTGATCTGGAATATATGTTTTACACCAATATAGAGTTTTTACTTATATCATTACTGGGTTTACTAAATGTGGGCTTGGCTAAAGAAGCTTCCTGATGTCAGACAATTGCTGACAGCATCAAAACATAAGTGTCTTCCTTCACAACCACATGTGCATTATTTTACTGTGGCTTCAGAGCTGATACCATAAGAGCAACTGCCCTGAAACACAAGAGCCACTTTCTCAAAATGACCCACGCAAGTTACTATACCGCTTTGCTTCTTCTGCTGTCTTCCATGCATTGGCTAGGTGAGTTGATTTTCCTTTCATTTGAAGTCAAATAGTGATTTTAATGGTAAATCATCCTACAAAATTTGCATATATTCTTATAAATGATGGTGATTTATAATTAGAAAAATAAATGTATGAATATATTTATAACTACAAAGTTCTAGCCTCATTTCTGAGAACCCAGAACAAAGTAACACTGAGTCAGTTTACCAGCATCCATAATTGTTCCTGGTAGCTCTGTGTTGGTTAACACTTCACAAAATGGTGTGAAAGCCCCCCGTTATTTGTGCTTACAGGAAGCTCTCTAGCCTCAAACCCTCTTCAACTTTCAGCTACAGCGGATGAAGTTCCTGCCATCATCAACAGTGATCCTCCCATCACGTATCTGTCCCAGAGACCCGTTCTCCAGCCCAAAGAAAGCACCCCGCCTGAGTTTCTGTACACCTTGAAGAACCCTCAGGGCAAAGTGTGTGTGCGGGCCAGTTTGGGAGTGGAGTATGTGGTGCGAGAGAACAACGTAAGCTTGTTATTTTCTCAGCATTTTTATTCAGCTCCTCAGCATATTCTAGAAAGGGGTGAGAACTCACTTGGTTTACCACCAACATTGTCAACGGTTCACTGCACTGGCAAAAAAAACATGCAGAACTTGTTTGGGCACAACAGTTTTACACTGGGTCAGCATCCTTAAGAGTACATATTTCTAATATTTTACATTGTTTGATGGTGGAATGGAATAGTCCATAATTAAGACAAACTATAAAGTGAAAGATCCTACTGTAATCCCTTGTAAGAAATAAGTACTCTTACTTGTATTGAATGTGCACTTGTAGTGAACCTCAAATCTTAAGTTTATTTTAAAAACACTACTTGCAAATAATGTAATATTAATGGAATAAAAAGCCACTTGAGTTTAATTTAAGTACGCTTTCATCATTGTTTCATAACACAATTACGTATACTTTTAACAAGTGCGCTAATGTCAAATTAAAGGTTTTACTTAAAAATGCATTTTGAATGCTATAAAAAGTACACTTATGATGAACTAACATACTAAAATAATTTTAACTGTAGCGTCTTAATCAATATTACATTTAAAGTTACTAAATGTGCATATTTAAATACATTAAATGCAAGTTTCAATAGAAATGACAAAAGTATGCTACTTAAAATGTACTTAAGTCCTAATTAAGTGGATAATGCACTTAAGTATATTCTTTAAAAGTATTAAACTTTTTTTGACAATCTTTTTTTCACTGTGTACATGCATTCAGTCCACGCAAGGCAAGGCAAGTTTATTTATATAGCACATTTCGTATACAATGGTAATTCAAAGTGCTTTACATAAAAGAAAGTAAAATAATCATGAAGAAAAATAATTAAAAAACAAGCAATTTTAAAACTTTGAAAATGATTTAAAAATTTACTTATTTAAAATGAATTTAAAACAGTTAAAATAAAAAAATGATTTTATATAAAATACAGTGAATACGTAAGATATAGTGGAATCAGTTCGGACATCGCACAGTGCTCATTCAATAAATGCACAGCTAAACAGATGAGTTTTGAGTCTAGATTTAAATGTGACTAATGTTTTAGCACATCTGATCTCTTCTGGAAGCTGGTTCCAGCTGCGGGCGGCATAGTAACTAAAGGCGGACTCCCCTTGTTTTGTGTGAACCCTTGGTATTTCTAACTGACTCGATCCTAATGATCTGAGTGGTCTGTTAGGTTTATATTCAGTGAACATATCTGTAATATATTTTGGTCCTAGATCATTGAGTGATTTATAAACGAGTAAAAGTAATTTAAAATCAATCCTAAATATAACTGGAAGCCAGTGTAAGGACCTGAGGACTGGTGTGATATGCTCAGATTTTCTGGTTCTAGTCAGAATCCTGGCAGCAGCGTTCTGGATGAGCTGCAGCTGTCTAATGGTCTTTTTGGGAAGGCCGTGAGGAGACCATTACAATAGTCCACCCTGCTGGTGATAAAGGCATGAACAAGTTTCTCCAAGTCTTGACTGGAAACAAAACATCTAATTCTTGCAATGTTTTTAGATGATAGTATGCTGATTTAGTTGCTGCTTTGACATGACTACTGAAACTAAGGTCTGTCTCCAGAATCACACCAAGATTCCTGACTTGATTTTTAGTTGTTTGTCCCCTAGAGTCAAGGTATGCATTCACCTTGAAAACTTCATCTTTGCTTCTAAATGCAATGACTTCAGTCTTTTCCTTGTTTAACTGAAGAAAGTTCTGGCACATCCAACTATTAATTTCATCAATACATTGGCAGAGGGAGTCAACGGGGCTGTAGTCATTTGGAGATAAGGCTAGGTAAATCTGTGTATCATCAGCATAGCTGTGATAGGCAATTTGGTTCTTTCTCATTATTTGACTTAGTGGGAGCATATACAGGCTAAACAAGAGCGGTGCAAGAATTGAGCCTTGGGGGACTCCGCATGTCATGGACGTCCACTTAGACTTATGCTCTCCTAGACTCACATAATAGCCTCTCCCTTCTAAGTATGACCTGAACCATTTGAGTACCATCCCAGAAAGCCACTCAAAGCCACTCAAAGAGTACAGTGTCACGTCTACTGGGATGTAAAAATTGTAAAACAATTTTGTACATTTAATTTTTTCATTTTCATTTTATTTGAATTATTATTCTTTTATTATTATTATTATTATTATTTATTTATTTACTATTTCTGTGCAGTCAAACCAAATTTGAGTGTCTTGCTCTTTAGCTCATGATGGGGTTTATTTATATTGTTAATTTTACAGGATTTTCATACTAACATGATGCTGATGCAGTAATCACACTGTATTCCACACTTGTATTGCAGAAGAACTATTATTTCAACGTGAATCCTAGCTTTACACGAGTCACAGGATTCTGTGGGGGCCAAAAGTCTGTTTTCTCACTGGAGTTTGATGGTGGACATCTGGAGTTCACTTTCATCAAGGTGCCTACAGTAGCTTTTATCTCTATGATAAGTTTTTTCTTTGAGGTTAAACATGCAAAACAAGCAGCCTTAATCAACATGCAATGCAATATTTCCCCACACTTGCAGGAAGGTGATCTCTCCTATGTGAGCTCCGTCAAAGGTCTTCTTAGACCTGTCCCCCATTGTAAAAATTGCCAGAGTAAGTATAAATTACATTACAACCTTTACAAAAAACATTATCATGCACTTATCATCACGATTATTCTTATCATAAAAATATATGTTAATATTTTATCTGGGGTTTGAGAGAACGCAAACATTTCCATCAAATTCCTTCATCTTGTAAAAACACAACCAATTTTTATCCTTGTTTTACACTGTTTTCTGTCTCTGTATTTTGGCAAGCCTTCAGATTTTTTTGTTTTTTTAGTTTCATCTATTTAGTTTAATTTTCTACTTGAAACAACAGCCAGCGTTGTCACCTTGTGGAACAACTGATAAGTGCAAAACCAAGTCATTGCGCATGTGCAATCTACGTTAGGGGTGTAAATTGTCGATAGTTTCACAATTTGATTCAATTTTTCAATTATGATGTCAACGATTCGATATCACGATGCATCACAATGCATCATGATCATATAAAATGTATTTTTCGCATTTTTATTAAATTATATAAGCAGGCTACTTTTTTAAAATAAATACAAATGAATAATAAATCAAAACAATTGTTAAGAACCTAAATAAATAAATAGGCTATAGCTTTAAAACATACAAGCAAATTAAAGTAAAACAGGGGGAAAAAGACAATTACAAGTGATAAACAAAAAGTTATTTCAGTATCTGAGAATGTATCCAAAAGTATACAGACAATCAAAGTTATGGGTTTTTCTTTTTTCTTCAGCATTATTGCTGTTTGATTATTACTGATGAGATCATAGACAGTGGCAGCAATGTAATGCAATGTGTTTATGTGGTTTAAGGTTCAAAAAACACATTATTTTCCACATAATGTACATTATTGTTTCTCCTCTTTGTCCCGCCTTCTGAAACGCGTCGATTTTTACAAAGCTCATCGGTCTGAAAAGCGATGTGTGCTCTGATTGGCCGAATACCTCAAGTGTGTGATGGAAATGTTACGCCCCTTACCATACTGTGATGCCGTGTCCCGGCACAACCAGACAAAACCAGTAAAACCCATTATAAACGAGACATTTGCTGCATCCAGTGGGGACATAATTACTGAATATAATGACTTATACTGTGTTTTTAAACGTTACGTTGCGTATTGTGCTGCGTAAACATAAAACCATGTACTCTACACTGCTCAAAACTCACGTTGGAATCGTCAGTGGCAAATTCTTAAAACAGAAACAGACACTGGTATTGTAGACTACTCTTCCAGGAAACAGTCCTCGTCCTCTTGTAAATGCGCTGCACACATCTGAATATTTGGGTTGAACTGTCCTGGAACAGTGTTGTAAATACAAATTAACCACTGATTTCTAGTTGTGTCCTCTTTTGGAAGGCCAAACAATGTAGCTTCCCTTTCACAACGAGACACACAGCGTCTCCACAACATGGAGTCTTAATTTTTATAAAGAATATCTCTTTGGATTTGAGACTTGAGCTTGTAACACTCCAAAGAGGAATGAAAAATTTAAATCGCATCATATGACCCCTTTAATAGGCTGCATTCACACTAATGCACAGATTTATTTCGACATATCAGATGTTTTGTCCTGACTGTGGACAAACGCTGACTGTGTTTACATCGATTTCGTATCATAAAAAGTATTCTGAGAGTCAAGTGCATTTAACCGCAGCCACGATCGAGCTTCAGGACAACAAACACGAAGTGCACGTGAAATCGATGCGCATGCAACAGTTAATTTCAACACCCCTAATCTATATGTACATAGTTACAAAAATCTTTTACAAAAATCGCCTGGTGCACAAACAGTACACACATACTATTCTGGTGATAAAAATTGCATCACATGCACTGTAAAAAAAAAAAAAAAAAAAAAAAACTCTAAAAAGAGACTGACGGATTCGAGCAGACCGCTGTAATGGTACGTTTATGCTACAATAATACACTTTGTAAAGAAACATGCACATGTGCTCAATGTTACCGTTTGCACAAATTCACACTTTTATAGTTTACACAGAAAACATAATGTATCATTTACTATGGAAGGCAAAAAGTCTTTCAATGGAACACGTGAAATTTTACCTGTCAAAACATACTGTTAGTGCATGTTAATGTACAGCAGCTGATAAAATTACTGTATTTGAGAAATAGGATGTCAAAATGGTACACTGGTATACACGAATGCAAAAATCAGATGTAAACACTTGCTGGTTGATTAAAATCCTGGATTGTTTCAACCCAACTTTGGGTCAAATATGGACTGGCCCAGCTGTTGGGTAAAATGTTTACATTAAATTTTTAACCCAACAGTTGGGTTAGTCCATATTTAACCCAAAGTTGGGTTGAGACAACGCAGCATTTTTTATAGTGTATATTTGTTCATGAGGATAGTGCATTAGTATATTGTGTGATGTCAGTCTTAATTTAGATTAATTAATTTACCCTAGCACAGTACATTCAAACATGGCCAGAATGTTCACACATTGAAAGACAAGTTAAACTAGATGAATAAATAATAATAATAAGAACAAATAATCCTAAGAAAAACAATAGGGCCCTTCGCCCCTTTTGTCTTAACAGTACGTTTTTACATGTACTAAAGAAACGCAGCAAACTGATGCCTTAACACCACCAGAATGTGCGTGTCTACACATACAAAAGAAACGCATTCAAAATGCAGCATTTATGTGGACAACCAATGCATACTGTCATGGTCAAATTTCACATCTTCTGTTTAAAGACGTTTGGCCCTATCAGCCTTCCATAGTTTTTAAAGGTTTGCATTTTCAGGCCCTCAAAACTGTGTGGTCATTTAAATAAATGGCCAAAATGCATAAACAAAACGCATGAAGAGTTGACACGTTTTGTTGCCGTGTAAATTGTGCCTGCAGGCTCACTGTTTACACTTTTTGGGGAGATAAACCCGCAAATGGTAAACTTACAGTGTAGTCAATGAACAATAAATTGGGTTAAGAGAATGCATTTTACATTCTATTCATCTAATCCACAGATAAAACCTATGTAGGAGTTGTAAGTAATGATAAGCTATTCAAAGCAAAAAATGGTCTAAGCTTCCAATGCAAGTCTCAGACAACTCTGATACTCGCAAGCTTCCTCAGAGTCAAACTGGTGCCAATGCAGATTCAAGCCTTTGGTCTGGCTAATGGAGCGTTTGGAAAAGGTACATACATTTCACATCAAAGACGGTAGAGATGCTATTTTCATATATTACGTATATAAATTAAAACATCTATATTCTGTTAACCTATTTACCCAAGAGTAACAGGATTTCTCATGCCTTGATTTCAGAGGTTGAGTGCTGGGAAGATTACAACAAGCGCATGATCCCCATTATTCTGGGTGCTGTAGCTGCCGCAGTTTGCCTCATTGCCATCCTGACGTATGTGCTTGTCAGAGAACGCCGTAACCAAGGCTACGAACAGCTCTGAGACTCTAGATGTGTAATGTGAAGATGAATCACAAGATTTAATTATGTGTTACACTGTGTGGATACTGCTTTCCAGTTTTAAATGATCTCAGTAAACAATTAAAATGCGATTGACATGAAATACTGCTGAAAATGTGCTTTTTATAGACTTTGGTCAATTGGTCATTCTGATGTCTGAAGGTTTTGGGTCATGACAAGGTATGTACATTCAAGGGAGTGATTAAGTGCAGGTTTAAAATGTGACTATGGAACACTTTTTTTTTTTTTTTTTTTAATGCCTTTGGAAAGAAAAAAATGCTGATTTTTGTAATAAGAAAATGACAAAATTAGAGTTAGACTTCCAATGTTACATCATGATTATGAAGCTCCAACTACCGAAGGAAGAACTGCGTGAATTACAAAATGACAGGAGAATGAATTAATACATTTCTTTGAATGAAAATCACATGTTTAGACTAATATTATTTAAAACAAGCCTTGTTAAAAGTAAATTAAGCCTATAATTAGAGAACTGATGATTGAGGGGAATCCGAGGATAATTCTAACCTTGTCCAAAAAAATAAAATAAAAAGGTGTTACATTTCTGAATGTGTATTTTTACAGTTGTGCCATTTCATATTTAAACTGTTGCTTAAAATGATTAAACAGCTTATATTACATTTTAAATACAGATATTATGGATTACTTTTTTCTCTTTAAGGTCCCATAAAGTGACAACACGCCCCACAACTTTGCATTTGGCTTTTTCATATGTAAGACTTTAAAGCTTGTGTCTGAAAATAATAATAATAAATAACAATAAAAACTTTTAAACTACATTTAACCTGAGAAATGTTCCCTATTACATTTTAAACAAAAAAGTACATCTACATGCAAATAACACTTTCATGAGAAGAATAACATTCACATTACATTTATGCTATATAAAATATAATTTTAATGGTCGCTAAATAACTACTTACTTAAAAGAAGTACTTGCTCAGAGAGGATGCGATTTTGAACGGAACCTTAATATTTCTGTCAGGACGGATTTCGCGGGAAATTACACACACACGCGTCACTGGCCCGTGAGTGTCACGTCATATTCATAAACAGAGAAAAGTAGCTCCCCTGTGATGAAGCGAGAGGTAAGCAGTTTTATTTTTAACCGCTATAGGGTCAAAAGTTATATAGTATGACTGAAGTGAAGGCGCTGGCATGTTTCTTATCTTACTGCACTACCTATCCCACAATCCTTTCACACACACGTCAGTCCCCGCCTCCAAGCTCCCGTTTCTGATTGGCTGCTGTAAGTACGGTAAGTGGTCGAGGTCAAACCTAATGCGTTTGCTTTTCCAGCGGCTACGAGTAGCATCACAGATATCATCGTTTTCATGACATTATACACGGATTAATTCAACTGAGTGTAAATATTTGGACGCGTTCCATCAAGTTTATGATAATGAAGCTGTGAAACCCATGAAGTGTATGAAATCAACGCGCTGTTTTAGAGCAGAGTCGTGTTAGTTGCACTTACATGCTAACACTGTGACCATGGCTGCGGTGTTTCTGAAAACTCAAATCAACAGAGCTCTATACAGACACCTACTGTAAGTCACAAACTACTTTATCATAAAATATCAACAGACGATACAGTGCTCATCACATCAGAACAGTTTGCACTAATATCAGTCGAGCTGTCAGAAATGACATTCAAACTGCTTGAAGTATCACATTTCTCTTTTAAACGAATGCATTTCGAGATATGAATTTCATTGCGCGGATATCTTTGTGAATGCTTTAGTCATATTTTAAGGGAGGAACGTGCTGCTAATGAATGTCTATTTGGTGCAAGGTGTGCATAATTAAGTTATTCGCATATGTGTGCACTTTTGCTGTTTCTGGGTCGTTAATTGATTGTTATTCAGCATCTTTCAGTTATTAATATGCATTGTGGTTGCACATGAAACGAAGAGGTCACCTCTGCGGAGGAACGTGCCCTTGACTCCATTCAGATTCTGTTTACTAAACACCTGAAGTAAGATCTGGTGCTCTCTTGTCTGCAGGACACTGATCTGGACCAGAGGATCCATCAGACATGCATCCGTGGGTAAGAGCTGTTATTACCTACCTAATGCACGTTATTGTTATAATTCATAAGGACACTTGCAGGGGTTGTTTCTCAATGTGCAGGCCGGATTGAGAAAGTCCTCATTGCTAACAGAGGAGAGATAGCATGCCGGGTGATGCGGACGGCTAAGAAGATGGGCGTTCGCTCGGTTGCGGTGTACAGCGACGCAGACAGACACTCCATGCATGTGGCCATGGTGAGAGGAAACCGTGAGGAATACATGCATCCTCATATTCTGATCACAGGCGGGTGATAGAGTTATATAACTGGGTCTGTAATGGCAGGCGGATGAGGCGTATCACATCGGGCCAGCAGCATCTCAGCAGAGTTACCTGCGCATGGACAAGATCCTGGATGTCGCCAAGAAATCCTCTGCACAGGTGTGCTAATGCTAAGAGGTTGTTTTTTTATATAACTGAATAGGGGGTGTGGGTTTTATTTTTGGTTAAATCTTCTGTTTTGGTCAGGCGGTGCATCCTGGATATGGATTCCTGTCAGAAAATACTGAGTTTGCTGAACTGTGCAAACAAGAAGGCATCATCTTCATCGGCCCGCCATCATCGGCCATTCGGGACATGGGAATAAAAAGGTACAGTCATTAAATAAAATAGATATTTGACTGTAGTAGCTGCAGTAACTTGTGAAAAAAGTGAGCTTCATTGTATTTAATAATTAGTGCTGTCAAACAATTAATCGCATCCAAAATTAAAATTTTTGTTTGCATAATATATGTGTGTACTGTGTTTGTTTATTATGTATAAAATATAAATACATGCACATGAGAAATTAGTTATGTTTATATATTAAAGGTATTTATAAATGAATTTAATGTAAATATTTACTGTATGTGTGTGTCTTTATGTATACGGAGTAAATAAACACAGTACACATATATTATGTAAACAATACATTGATTTTGGATGGTGTTAATTGTTTGACGAATGTACTTCAGATCTTAAAAGTATATTTTGAAAATAAGGTATGTAGACAAATAAATAACAAAATAAAGGCCGTTTAAGTTTACTTAAAGAGAGACTGTTGAGGTTAACTTTTAAAAAGTGCCCTTTGTAATATCAAATTAAGATTGACTTGAAAGTACATTTTAGATAACTATTGTTTTAATTATCTTTTGTCATGCTTTAAAGAAGTACGCTTATTTTGATGTGTTGACTAACATGCTGAAGCACATCCCTTATGAAAATTAGCCATGGTTTTACTTACAAAAAAACAATGGTTACTAGAGCCCGACCGATATGGATTTTTGGGGGCCGATGCCGATATTAACTCGAAAAGAGCCGATTTATAAGCCGATATTTTGATTTTGAAAATAAACTGGATATTAGACCCATTTCCTATAAACTACACTTACACAACATTCAATAGTAAAATATCTGCCTGTCCTATGTATGTGGGCTGTATAAACCCATTTTCCAGAAGGGATTATGTTAAAAAAAGTCTTAGATTAAAGTCTCAATGACTAAACAATTGCACATCAAAAGTATATATTTTTTTAATGATCAAAAGAACACTGCATTAGAGGAATCTTTGCAGAAGTAGTCCCACACTTTGCTGCTACAGCGTTCACCTTTTTTCAGCCATCTGTAGGGCAGAAAGAGAGACAGAGAAAGAATAAGCATGTGTATTAATAATATCACCATGTATCATTACTCATGTCATCATTAGAATTATAATAATAATAAACAGGGATCTCCTACATAGGCAAAAATGAGAAATATAGAGAAAATATATATATATATATTTTTTTTTATTTGTCAAGCAATAGGTATTACCTTTTACCTACTTATATTTAACTATATTATTACAACATTTTTCCTGTTATGTCTGTAAAGCTGCTTTGAAACAATCTGTAAAAAAGAAGAAAAAAAAACCGCTTGTTCAGCTCACATTTATTTACATGTCCCCTCTGGTTTAATCATTTCTGACGCACCTACTGTAGTATACTGTAACTACACTATATTTGCTCTCACAGACACATTCACAACGGACCCGTATATCTTCTCCTCTTCTCTTTTTGCAGTCTGAATCAAAACATCGTCATGCGCTGGCGAACGTAAAGTTAGCCTACTGTTACCGGAAGATTACGGAATCAATTCGAAGTTGAATGGTTAACGTTAGTGTCATGACACACCGCTGTCAATTTTGAGAAGAACCACCTTCAAACACTTAATAGCAAGCATTTAAGGGGCCTGCTAAAAAGGAAGCTATGTTAGCGTTAGAATAACGTAACAGTTGTTGTTTTTTCGAGGCACGCTGTACATAACTTCTAGTCATTGACTACACGCGCCCCCCTGCCACAGTTACGCGGTCATTATGTGGGAAACACTGCAGATATATTTAGAATAAGTTAAACGCTAACGTTATAGTTTGACCTCTTATTAAACGTTCGCGCTCTTCCACTGATAAACATGGTATTAGCTTTGTGGCTAATATAATATAGCAATGCATTAGCGGCTGTAAGTGATGTTACAGAATATTTAGTAGTGATAATGATAGGACCGTTAGCTAGAACTACCACACTGTTTTTTATATACAGTGTATGAACTAAATCTACAATCATTTCACATGACGAACGACAGACTCACCGTCAAAAAAGTACATCTCCGTGGCTCGGCTGATAGCTTTCTTCTGTAGTGGATTTTTGGCGCTGTTGTCAACTGGGGAGTTGCAGAGCTCCCTCTGGTGGGCAAACTATGCAACACTCATAACATGAGTGAAGCATGAGACTCTGTTTCTCATGTTTCATCGGCCGTTATAAATGCCGATGCCGATTTAAATGCAATTAGCTCATATCGGCCGATAATATCGGCCGGCCGATATATCGGTCGGGCTCTAATGGTTACTATATTTAAAACTGTGGTTACTACACTTTTACTGTAATCAGTTCAGTTCTTTTATTTAACCAGGTTAAAACTCATTGAGATTAAAATCTCTTTTACAAGAGTGACCTGGCCAAGAAGGCAGCAACAAATAGTAAAAGTATACAATTATACAATATACAACAAAAACAAAAGCGTCCGTTGGAATTTGAGAAGTTGAGAGACAAATAATGTGGATTAAGACTGCAAATCGACTTATAAATAAAACAATACCAATGCATACTTCTTCGGGTATGCAAGGATGGTAACTCTGCCTTCTCATATAAAATGCAGTGATGCGTTTGATAGCTACACCCAGTAATAAAACGTAAGGCACTATGGAAATCTATATCAAGTTTTTTTAAGTAATGTGTTGGGGCATTCATATATAGTATATCTCCATAATCCAACAAAGGTAGAAATGTTGCAGATACCAGATATTGTCTAGCATTAAATGAAAATAAGGTTCTGTTTCTGTAATAAAAACCAAGTTTTAGCTTAAGTTTGGAAATTCATTTGTCAATATGTACTTTAAAACTTAACTGACTATCCAAATATTTATAACACATAACACATTCAATTTTAGTGCCTTGCAATGATAAAATATCAGGACATTTTTTTAGTTTTAATTTAGAGGTCGAAAACATCATTAATTTAGTCTTATCTATATTTAAAACCAGCTTAAGTTGACAAAGGAGAGACTGAACAGTATTAAATGCTGTCTGTAAACATTGAAGTGCTTGCGAAGCTGATGACGCAAAGCAATAAATAATAGAATCATCTGCATAAAGATGATATTTAATGTTTGGGATGTTATCACAAATATTATGTATAACGAAAATAAAATGGGTCCCAAAACTGATCCCTGAGGGACACCCTTTGAAACTGACAGTTTTGGTAATAAAACCGTGGTGAATTTTCATAAGGGATGTAAAAGGATATATTTTAATTGCTTAAACTACAAGTTACGTAATTTGATATTGAATTTAAAGTTTTATATTTAATTGCAATGTCATTTTCATAAAGTATATATAAGTGCATGGCATAAGTTTCAATAGAGATGACATTTATGGTAAACTAAAATATATTTTAATATTTATCAGTACAGTCAGCAGTACACTTTATTTCAAAAACAACAGAATTATGAAATTACGTAAAATGTAGTTGATTTGTTAAATTGCAAATTGTCCAAAAACATTACATTCAGTATATTTGTTTAAAGTGTAGTATTTCCATGATAAGTACTCTTCAAAAGTAGAATTATTATCTAGCAATGTCTTATTATCTGTATAGTGTGGTCTTTCACTTTCAGGCAAAGGTTTATCTAGCCAACATTTGACTAAGCTTTCCTTTCTAGTTTCTAAGTTTCAGTCCGTCTTTGTTTTTGTTTCAGCACATCTAAACACATTATGTCAGCTGCTGGCGTGCCCATCATTGAGGGTTACCATGGCGAGGACCAATCAGATGGCAAACTTCAAAGCGAGGCCGCAAGGATCGGTTACCCTGTGATGATCAAAGCAGTCCGTGGCGGCGGGGGAAAGGTAGGTTGCGTTTTCACTAAACCATTCTGTAATAATACACATACTTGAAATCGCAACGCTTTATTTGCATCGCGCAGGGAATGCGCATCGCACTCTCAGAAGCAGAGTTTCACGAGCAGCTGGAGTCGGCTCGCAGAGAAGCCCGCAAGTCATTCAACGACGACGTGATGCTGATCGAGAAGTTTGTAGAGAACCCCAGGTCTGTTTGGATGATCAGCCTCAGTACACTGATATATGGGACCAAAAGCTTTCCATTGATGTATGGTTTGTTAGAGTAGGACAATATTTGGAAATCTGGAATCTGAGCGTGCAAAAAAATCTAAATATTGAGAAAATCACCTTTAAAGTTGTCCAAATGAAGTTCTTAGCAATGCATTTTACTAATCAAAAATTAAATTTTGATATATTTACGATAGGAAATGTATTAAATATTTTCATGGAACATGATCTTTACTTAATATCCTAATGATTTTTGGTATAAAAACCCCATACAGTGTGGTTTAACCCGTGGTTTTGTGCTCCAGGGTCAAATGTCTGATGTAACACATGAGTGTTTGTTGTTGCATTAGACACGTTGAGGTGCAGGTGTTTGGTGACCAGTACGGCGATGCGGTGTATCTGTTCGAGAGAGACTGTAGTGTACAGAGACGGCACCAGAAGATCATCGAGGAGGCTCCAGGGGTAAATATGACAGCATCTTATGCATTATGGTGAAGTCTGTGATGTACACTTGTGTTAATGAAACCTGTGTGTGACTACAGCCGGGCATCAGTCCTGAGGTGAGGAGGAAGCTCGGAGAGGCCGCGGTGCGAGCCGCTAAAGCAGTCAACTATGTAGGAGCAGGTGATGATAACGCCATGTGACGCCAGCAAAGATGCATCAAACTGATCAAAAGAGACATTCGTAATGTTACAAAAGATTTCTGTTTCAAATAAATCCTGTTCTTTTCAACTTCCTAGTTGAAAAAATGTATCAGTTTCCACAAAAGCAGAAATGTTTCTAATCAGCACATTAGAATGATTTCTGAAGGATCATGAAGACATGATGAATTCATTACTTTTTAATATATATTCATGTGAAGTATTCAATATAGGTTTGTAACTCGGCGGGAGTTTTAATTTCTGACTGAAGGATTGCTTTCTAACAGGTACTGTGGAGTTCATCATGGACGCGCAGCACAATTTCTACTTCATGGAGATGAACACGCGTCTGCAGGTGGAGCATCCCGTCTCAGAGATGATCACGGGAACAGACCTGGTGGAGTGGCAGCTGCGCGTAAGAAACTCCTGAAAATATTCACATATTTCCCAGATACTGCAGATTCGTCCACAAGGGGTCACAGTCGCGCCGTTGTCTACACGTCATCAGTTTTAATCAGACGTGGTGTCTCCGTTCATCAGGTGGCTGCGGGGGAGAAGCTGCCCCTCTCTCAGGAGCAGATCGTGTTGAACGGTCATTCTTTCGAAGCCAGAATATACGCTGAAGACCCCAATAACGACTTCCTTCCCGGAGCGGGGCCGCTGCTACACCTGTCCACGCCGCAGGGGGATCAGTGCACACGCATAGAGACGGGGGTTCGAGAAGGTACTCTGCATTTAATCTCGTGTGACGATTTACCATTAAAGTAAAACAGTTTGAGGAGGTTTACAACAATAACAACAACGACTAAAAATGTGTTTTGGCCATTCAGACATTTGGGGGCCTCAAAATACAAACTTTTGAAAACTGGTTTCATAGTGCAAGTTTGATACAATTATTGTCTCTGTAGAAACGGCAAAAATGTAAATTTGAAAAAAATGGTGACGACATGCGCATGTGGATGTAGTATTTCTTTATTTAATCACCAAATATTGGCCTTGCATGCATAATACAGCGTTCTAAGTTATTTTCACAGAACTGTGTGAACACGGATCGTATTAAATTTTTTTTTTTACAGTTTAAATTGATTTTTTTCCATGTTAAAACATTAGAAAATTTTTTGTTGCTGTGTTTGTATTATGCTAATTAAATTTCAAGAGGTATATGTAGTATGTGTGTTTTGACATAATGTAGATTTTCTCAATGGCCTTCAAATCTTTATCCAAATATTTGTTTATTTTTGTTCTGTTATTAATTTTCTTTTCATTTTCAATTGAAGTGTGGTCTGGTTATGTCCCCAGAGCAGTCTTGTGAAATTCACCCTTAGAAGATTGCATGAAACTAAAACTCACATTAGGTCTTATTTAGAGCCCTACCGATATGGGTTTTTGTGGACGATACCGATATTAGGGAGTAAAAAGTCATATATCGGTATATCTGCCGATATTTCTTTGTGTATATTCTAGTACAGTACCAGTCACTTCCCATTTGTATGTCCAAACTTTTGACTGGTACTGTATATAGAATTAATTTTATACATAACCAGAATATATATACATAAACACATGACAAATTCCACAAAATTCCATGTTATACAATAAATTCAGTTTTTATGACTGGATTCCATCCATGAAGTCATCCGGCCCTTTTAATGTAGCAGATGAGTATGATAAGCTCATTGTAAGAGTAAAAGATGGGGTCATTGTTTATTAACTTCACAGTAAGTTATGTATTTCACAAACTAGTTAACAACTTACCGTTAAGACAACGCTTGACTCGGTAGTCAAGCGAACACTGGCACTGCCTGAAAACAAGACCTCCTTAACTGAAGTGATAGGGTTAGCTGGTGTCACTCAGGGTTGCCAGGTTTTTGCACCAATCTCATATTTGAGGTCAGACTTGCCTCAGCTGGTGGTCTTCTTCTAGTTGATGTGACATTTCAAGTGTCCTGCAGGGTTGTTTTTGTACAATTCACATTTCATAGGATAAATATCACGTTATTGGGGACGCTTCAACCCGTGGACATGAAAAACAATCCGCGGCAACAGTGTTATAGTAGCCCAATTCCGGAGAAAAACCGCAGACTTGGCAACACTGCTGTCACTACAGTGACCTGGGTCTCTCTTACACCATCTGCAAGCTTTTTATCTGCGTTATATGTTCTGTTGAAAAAAACTGGCTTCTATGCCGATGCAGATATATCTGTGACATGCTCATATCGGCTGATAAAATCAGCAAAACACATGGATGTACGTCACAACAAACCATGAAACATCTGTGGCATTGCAGCTTTAAAGTCTGAAGGAAAAATACGTAATAAATATGACAATACAATCAACAATCGTGTGTAGTGGAGAAAACACTCATGGAGTGTCTTTAAATAAATGCATTTATAAATTAATTATTTTTAATTATGATTGGTTGCTAACTGCTGTTTGTCTGTTGAACACATTTAAGGTGATGAAGTGTCTGCTCATTATGATCCAATGATCGCTAAACTGGTGGTTTGGGGGGAAGACCGCGCAGCCGCTCTGAAGAGACTCAGATACTGCCTTCGACAATACAACGTAAGCACACATTCTAATCTTTACGCTCGCTTTAGCGTTTGTGTTTCTGTTGTCCATTGTCAATATTGCAGCACTTTCAAACCAAGCAAACCAAATGCAAGAGAAGTTTGTGTGAGGAGGTTTTTATCATTTGGACAGATTATGATTGAAATGACTGGATTTTGTCAGCAAAATTTCTCAGACCAACAATAAATGTGACCGCACCTACAGTGGTGGCCAAAATTATTAGAACACTAGTATTTTCAAGTCTGTTATTTCTACCCTTTGAAATTAATGGCGAAATGAATGTTTGGAAATGTTAACTGATATTTCCTACTGACACACTACAGCAAAAGATAGAAATAACTGACTTAAAACCATATTTTTTTTTAGCTTGTGGAAATACTAGTGTTCCAACAAGTTTGGCCACCACTGTGTAACATCTTGAACCATAAACTTCCAAGACATTTAAAAACAGCACAACTCCGTGATTTACTCTACTATAATTTACAATATTAACATTGTGTATGTGTGTTTCACAGATTGTGGGTCTCAACACCAACATCGACTTCTTACTCAGTCTTTCGGGGCATGCGGAGTTCGAGGCGGGAAACGTTCACACCAGCTTCATCCCGCAGCACTATGATCAGCTGTTCCCCGCAGCTCAAAGGCCTTCGGGTGCACTGCTCTGTCAGGCCGCCCTGGGTCTGCTGCTCCGCGAAAAACAGCATACGGAGATATACAGAAACCAAACCAGCGGTGAGAATGCATCGTTTGTAGAATTAGAAACTAATTCAAGTGTGTCCGAACTTTAGTCTGCTGGGTTTTGGTGCTCAGTGTGTGTTTTGGCACATGACGCTTGTTTGAGATGTTAACCTAAGCTCTCTGTTGCAGACATGTTCTCTCCGTTTGCCTCCAGTAACGGGAGACGATTCAATGTCCTGCACTGCAGGAACCTGACACTGCAGCTCGGGGACGACAGTAAGCCTTCATGCTCTGATAAACACACACACACACACACACACACACACACACACACACACACACACACACACAGTCCGAAGAAGTGACTGATACACTCCTGTCAACATGATTTGATTCTGAATGATCACTATAGAAGAAGAGCTACACCTGACAATTTTATATTTTGTTATATTATATAAATATTATGTACATTTTCATATCTGCATGAATAATTTGTGCATATTGCACCCTTTTCATTTTGAGATTTCTTTTTTGACTTTATAAAATTGCTTTTTCTTATTCAACATTTATTCAGTGCTTCAGTGTTCAGTTAAGCGTCACATATTTTGTTGATGTCAGGGGTCAAGCTCTTGCAGATTAATCATGATTAAGTTTCTGCAGTCATAGGAGTAATTGCTTTGATCAGATTCTTGTCTAATAGTTCCAGAGGGTCAGTTATCATGAATATTATGAATGATCAGTGTGCTAATTAATGGACGGCTCACCTGATTCTTTTACTTGTCAAGACTATCAGATCATTCACTTGAAATAGAAGCGTCTGCATTATATATATATATTATATGAGCACTGAAGAGATGCCATTGATCATTATAGAGGATTTCAGCATAACTAGCCTGAAATAGAATCTGCACAGCAAGATCTGTACAGATGAGTGAATCTCACCAAGAAGTGTCTCCAAATATACTAGATTATATTTCGCTTAAAGAAAACAAAGCTCATTTTTAGCACCATTATGATGTTTTGCTTTCTGACATTAATATTTCTTTTGCAGAAGTGGCATTATCTATTACTTACAATCCAGACGGGACATACAGTATGGAGGTAAATTCTGTTTTAGACTGTAAAATGTTATATGCACACCTGCATATATATATATATATATATATATATATATAGATAGATATAGATATATATAGATAGATATAGATAGATATAGATATATATAGATAGATATTTATATAGATATAGATATATATGCTTTATGATATCAAACATTTTAGAAATGTCATCAAAACAATAAATAAAAACTGTAGCTCACTGAAGACAAGTATAAACAGCCAGTGATTAAATAATAAGAAACTAACAATACAAGCAACACTAAAAATTACAAGCAATAGGAGAAAAACAACTACAGTTGAACAAATAAATAAGAAATGCTACATACGTTTTATAAACTAATAAATGTATAGCAGTGAGAGATTTTCTCTTTTGATGTTTGATTAACATGAATGACAGACAGCAGGAGTATTAGACTGCTGTCACTTTAAGAGCTGTCCAGATCCAATATACTGTTACAGCCATTTGCTTTATCTTAAGACATAAATTACTGTGTTTATGAGAATACTTGCAAAGACGGGCATTTTGACACACACGAATATGTGTGTATTTAACAGTTCAAGGCCTATAAAGTGGCAAAAATAACCATCTTCATGTGCAAACGGCTCTCTGACCACATATATATATATACAGCAGAATTAGTTCTCTTTCGCTGCTGATTGTGTTTCAGTGGCTCAAAATAACTTGTTTTTAAACCACAATGCTTTAAAAAAGTGTGCAGACGATAAGTTATCATGGCCACAAAGCACATTAACATCACGTGAGCATGTAACCACAATAGAGACGATAGACCAATACTGGTTAATGGTGTCTACTGGTATATCGCCCCCCCCCCTATTTCACACAGTCTTAAGTTAAGTGTCATTATGTACTAAACATGAATTTTCACACGTTTTCATTTGTGTCTGTTAGACTGGAGGTCAGGTGTTTCATGTATCAGGAGCGCTGCAGATGGAGGGAGACGTGACTTACCTGCGGTGCTCCGTCAATGGAGTGCTGTCCCGACCCAAACTAGTCATTCTGGACAACACCGTACACATCTTTTCTATGGTGGGTTTCTTCCATCCTTGTATTACACTTCACCATAAACTCAAGACTGTTGATGATGTTTTGTTTTGGCTCTTGTTTAGGAGGGGAGTGCCCAGGTGGACGTACCTGTGCCCAAGTTCCTGGCTGGTGTTAGTGGCTCCAGTGCACAGGGTGGCGCTGTTGCACCCATGACAGGCACTATCGAAAAGGTATTTCAGGCAAACCCAGTTTGTGTGCTTTCTGTTGTGTGAGACCAGAATAATGCATTCCAAATCAAACTATTACAATGTTAATCTACATGGAACCCAAACAGCAACTTCTGGAACCTGCCTTTGCTTTGTTTCTAGGTCTTAGTCAAGGCTGGAGACTCGGTCCAGAAAGGAGATCCTCTAATGGTGATGATTGCCATGAAAATGGAGGTGAGGCTCTGTCACTTTCTCATTAAGTGCACTTTATGGTCCATGTTATAACTGATCGGGTCCTTTCTCTTTCTGGGCAGCATACGATCCGTGCACCAAAAGCAGGAGTCGTCAAGAAGGTGTTCTTCAAAGAGGGCTCACAGGCTAACCGTCACGCAGCTCTGGTAGAGATGGAGCAGGAGGAAGGAGCTGGGGAAGAGTAAACCTAGTGACATCACACACAGAAGACTGGAAATCCTGAACCTGGATAGGCTGCCGCTCGATACAACGATCTTGACGAAGCACTACAAATTAGTATGGATCTTTTGAGATTTAACAAGTAAACTAGAAGCTTTCTTAAGGACACAGACATCTCACCTTTAACTTTGTTTGTGAGGAATTAAGTCCCCAATAACTTGATGATTTTGTGGTTTTGGTCTCCTGGTTCTTTTGTAACATTATCATGGTTATTTTTTGGGTGGATGAAGATTAACAGATGGATGACTTTGGAATAACTTGCCATCTCCCTATAAAGTATGTGCATTTCAAAAAAATAAAAAAACTCATTTGTGGTTGCCTGTTCCATACCTGTACAAGAAAACTCCTATGAAGCATTGCTTAATACAGTAATGTTATTTGTGGTGGATACGGTGCCTTGTTGTTAGTTTGACTAGAGAAGGAAACCTTTAGAATCTGTGAACGTTTTAACCTCAATCATTAAAGTTTTTATGCATAAACTTAAACTTTTTTCACCTTTGTGTTCTGACCAATAAGGTAAAAAAAAAATCTTCACTGTTACAAAATTAAGTCACTGTTCACAACCTATGCAACAATTGTTAGACGTCTGCTGCATTAATTCAGTTTTTGATCCAAATTCACGAGCATAAACCCCACCAACTGGTAACAACTTCAACATTAAGTATGAAACTTCAGTAAGTTATAGTGTGCATGTCCTACTAAATAATGGTAATTCAAAGTGTTTTTCAATGTGATGAAGTAAAAAAAGAAATTTAATAATAATAAAAAAAATTTTTTAATGTGCTCCTAATGGTCCAAGTAGTCAGTCAAGTTTATTTTCAAATCCATTAATTATTTACACAGGTTTAGAGTTGATTTTGAAGACTCTAAGACCGATGCTTCAGCTGTTCATACATACATTTTAGAATTAAACAATGTTGTTAGTACTGTACCCACTAGATTTAATACCACACACGTTTATCAGGCTAAAACTGAAGAGTGATTCTGGAAGCAAAACAATTCATCACAGAGAAAGTGAACAACAACATAACACCGTTCCCAAACTGATTTGCCACAAGCTCCAAGGTAGTTCTGTGATGATAAATGGTATTCTTATTTATAAAATAAGAGTTTGGTATTACTTTCAATAAAGAATGAAGTTGCCCCGAAGACTTCAGTAGGGTTTTCACATTGTGTTTAATCCTGTCATATGGTGACCGAAAACATGAATGTTTCAGTTATTCACAGGACACATGCTTTATCTTCATGATCAGCAGATGGCACTAAAGTGAGCCATGCAGAAAAGCTTCAGATAATGAGCTAAGTGTCAATAAGTTCACGTACTGAAGGCTTCATTTATTCATTTTGCAAAAGGAATAGTTTGAAAATCGTCCCTCCACAATACTTCAAATCTCATGAGTTTGCATGAAATCACCCTTTAAATTGCTTTTACATTTTCAAGATTTGTTCAGTGCTTTAGCAATATATTCAAACAAATTGGAAGATTTTGTAAAGGTCAGGGGTCATTAGCATCCTGTAATAATTGCTTTGATCAGACTCTTGACTAATACTTCAACATGAGTATTATGAATGCATATGCTCATTAACAGATGGCTCAGACAGTCATTCATCAACATATGAAAACTACAAGATCATCCTCTTGAAATAGAAACCGTTTATCTGTATTATATATGAGCTCTAATGAGCAGCGATTGATCATAGTGAAGAAGGATGTCAGCATAACAATCCTTAAATAGATTTTATACCACAAGGCCTGCAGAGTGGATGAGAGAATCTCATGACGAAATGTCACCTATGTCATCTTGTGTTGAAGTGGCATTATCTGTTACATTCAGTTTGTGGAGAGACTTCACACTGTTCAAGAATTATGCTGTGAATGCCTCTGGATCATGGATCATGAAAGGCACTACTTAAAAGGTAATTCAGACTCAAGTCTTGTACCTAAAGTATGCAAGAACTGGACCGGTGCATCCCAAATCATAGGTCAGTATCGGTTAGTTGGCATTTTCCTCTGCAATGAAACTTTCTTGTTTATCTGAGTAAATTATTCTTTTCAATATTGAGAGTTTGTATTTGCTGTCACCTGTAACATTCAGTCCCTGTGGTTATTTTGTACCATGATGTCTTTGTTTGGAAGATAAAGATGGGTTTGTTGGCCCCATTTTCCTGAATGTCCACCATCTGAAATGCTTGGATGATTTTCCGGGTTAACCGCTGGATGACTGTGGACCGAAGCGACTCTTCCATTAAACAAATTTGCAAGCATTTGCATTTCAACAAAACCAAACCACTGAAGTATACAGAGAAAACTGTAATCACTTTGTGCTTACTGTACAAGTCTGTTTAAAGAGTAGTTGCAAACATTTGTGCTGGCACAGTCACACTTAAAGAAAAAGAAAAGGAAAAAAAACTTTTGAAAAACTGCTTAGCACATATCTCCTGAATCCTATGGTGTGTGCACACCAAAAATAATTTAATTATATGCACGAGAAGATTACTTACAAGCCAATGAAAAAACGTGAATTGGTACGAATTTGCACTGGGGTTAACAAATTGGGCAATGTTATTACTACAAACACAATAACTGCCTCAATCACGTCTTCCGCGCAAGCTGAAAAATTTCAACTCGAGCAGGAAATCTGCATTATGTGTTGTAGTTTGAACTAGAGCGGAAAATTCGCATTATGTTTTAAATTTTGTCTTGAGCGGAATGTTGGAGTGATTATTCGTTGTTTTTGTTAATGAGAGTGGAGCTTATTGAATCGTACGATCAATCTAGATTGATAATGTGATGCAAATATTAGCTTTTTTTTATTTATTTTTGGTGTTTTTGCCTTGTTATTAGAATAGGACAGAATATGAGGCAGGAAGTGAAGTGGGTGAGAGAGAGATTATAGGGGATTGGATCGGGAAAGGCCCGCGAACCGGGACTCCCGAAGTGCAATGGTGTTATATGTTGGTGCGATGCCCACAAGACCATTAGTGCTGAACACACACCATTACTTCTGCCACTGGTTAATATAGTTTACAATTATACTAGGGGAAAAAAAGTGTGTGGGGTTTACTTTGGAGTTCAGTTTCAAAGTTAATGGCAAGTAACACATTGAATTAAACATGAAATTTGAAAGTAGAAACACTGAAATAGTATTTTATATTTACACACACAGACCATTTTGTAAAAGCAAGTCTTCTGCATGGTAAACCTGTACAAAAACTGAAATGTGGAATACTAATAATCATAATAAAACACTGGATTTTATAAAGGTATTTATTCTGTAAATAGAACTTTCATAAACATCGGCAATTAAACATGTTCACTGTAAGGAGAGTACAGTTAGAAGAACATATGTTTACACAAAAAAGATGAAACTGCAACATGGATGACTGACATCACAGCTAGATCAGGTATTTCCAGTCTAGATTGAGTCTTATTGCTAATGTCTCTGAGTAACAAGCGGCATACTGCATTGCTATATAATTCAAGAAAATACATTATATAGCAAAACACTTCTGCCATTGGATTTCAACACAAGATCTGAAATAGTAATGATCAGCGGTCAGGACTCAGGAGTCATTCTGGGTTTGAACATTGACATGGAAAAAGTGAAATACAAATAAAGTTTAGAGAGAAGACTCCCAATTGCCACCCGGGTCACGGCACCAGATTTCAGCCGATACCTGTGAGATCCAGGGCGTCACAGCCTTTGCAGCAAAAATAAAGACAATTCCCAAGACTAGACTCCTCAAATCGGGAGCATTTAGGTCCAGTTGACTTAGGCCTCTGTTACAGGGTTATTGAGACAGATTGACCCAAGTGCAGCATGCAGTCTGATATCATAAATTTCAATATAGTTGATTTAAGCAAGTTTAAAACGGTTGTCTCAATGCTCTGGCCTTACAATAAACCACGGCACATGTGGGATGAACTTCATACCTTTTCCTTCGGCTATGCACTCCTACGTGATTAAATACACACACGCATACACACTCAAATGAAAAAGAAAAAAAAAATTAAAACATCATACCGCTTTGACGAGTGGTTAGCAACACAAGCAGAAAAACAAGGAACACGATAATGATAAATTAACTGGTGACAATGGTTAGAGATAACAACATAGCATGTGTGAGACAGAGGAAACGAGAAATAATATGCAGGCACATGACTGATGGAGGATAAAGTGATCGAGTTCATGGATGATATGATAGTTTTCCATCAAGGACTCCATCGTGACATTCTTGCATCATGAAAGTCTGTACGAACCACAACTCAGGCTGGGTGTACAGGTAGGCATCGTAGGGTAGGAGTCTAGAGGTTTGTGAGCTAGCGCTACACGGCGCTCACATTTAATACCTTGAAAATCAGGCAATTAAAAGAGGGAATTATGGCTTCAAACAGACCCCCTCGTTTTCCTCAGGAAAGACGGCGGCCCTTTGCGGACAGTTCCGTGGGTTTACTAGCAGCAGAAACTCAAAACACACAAATCCTTTGGTTTTTGTAGGAGCAACTGGCTGTCCCTTGTTGCTGATCACATATGATGTGATACTCAAGAGCTTTTAAAGTGTGACAGTCTGGCTGGTGACTGGACAAGGGCATGGGACGGGGTAAAAGGGCAGGTGTCTCCGAACTATACGAGCTGATCCTTTTTGGGCTGGTGCATTAACAATGAGAGACCTCCATGGGTGAGAGCGTCAGGATGCTCCGGTCGTTGGAGAAGAAGGTGTCTGAGTCGCTCGAAGATCTGGAAGGATCAAGGAAAGTGCGAACAGTGAGGGGGACAGTGTGGACAGTTTGGAGATTTCAATTCAAAGCTACTGTATACAGGCGCAGAGAGGGACATTCATGACCAGTGCACGACCTGAATACTAGGGATGCACAATGTTTCAGTCTTTAGTGCTATCATTTTGATAAATATCAATCTATTTTCCCCCCCAATTCAAACAGGTTATAAAAGTAATAAACTGTTATTCTATTTAGAATTTTTTAATTTAAGTATATATTGTGTAAAACAACTTATGTAAATCTTTAACTGGTATTATGACTATATCCATGCATCAACCATTAAAAAACATGACAAATTGGTCAACGACTGTTTTGCAGATAAAACCGTGTGAATTTATGAAAAATAAATTACTATTGGCCATTATGTCTTACTATATTTGATAAAATATCCTTTAAGGGATAGTTCACCTAGAAATTAAAATTCTGTCATTAATTACTCTCCCCTTATGTTCTTCCAAACCCATTCATCTTCGAAACACAAAGATGTTTTATTAAAGAATTCGCTCCTTCCATTCAAAGTCCTTTACACCAAAATAGTTAAAGAACATTGCATAAAAAGTAACTGACCAAGAGACACATCAAGTATATCAAATATGGTAAACAGAAGCTTAAACATGCTTGCTTAATGAGCGAGAATCAATGAGGTTTTTTTCCTCATAGATGGCACAAGCACGGTTAAGCTCCTTTCGAAGAGCCAAAGTTTTGGTCTTTTAATGGAAGGAAAAATCTCTGCAGTCTGAATATCTTCTTTTGTGTTTTGAAGATGAGGAATGTCTAATTTTAGCTCTTGATTTCAATCTTGTAAAGTTCCATAATGTAAAATGTCTTGCGATTGGTTATTAATTACTGGGTTACCAGAGTATATTCCCAAAAATCCAGTATACTATTTTTTTTTTTTTTTTTTTTTTTTTTTTTTACAAGAGTGTTCATTTATCTGTGCATCCCTTCTTATAAATCTCTTTAACTAATGAACTCTTTGTGCATGAAGATCAGCAAGAAACAGTCAGAGTCCCAGCAAATGGAGAAATGGATGAGTTGCATGTTAGTACAAGATGGGTTAATGTGGATGGTTAAAAGACCATAATAAACAAATATAAACACAACATCCTTCCACAGCCTCGACATTCACATAGACTACATTCTTATGAAAGTATAAACCTTTTCATAGCCAGAATATGTTGGGTATGGTACCTATATATGAAAGATAATTTATAATATATAAGTAAATATACATAACGTAAATCTATTGTTTGTAGAAAAATATGTGTATATAGGTTCACTATAAAATGTATATTATATTTGTAAATAGAGTGGAATTAAGCAGCCATTGAGGATCGGAGCCGTTCCAAAGCTATAGTCCTTAAACGCCAGACCTGCTACTCTTGAACACCAGAGGGCATTGTCTTCCTTCAGTGTACTAATCCCTCTGAAGCACAGCCATATTATAAATAGATCCATGCTATATAAGATAAAGAATACACTGATAGCTACAGTAATGCGATTATCTTTGGATAGAAAGGACTGGTAGAGGGCAAATGTAAATGTACCATCGTCATGTTTTGCAGATGAAGACAACCGTTTTAAGACCTTGAGGAGGTAAAAAGTTGAAATCAGAACGTGTATTTGCATTTATATAGTTAAATATATGTATATGCGGCATACTGGCCTTATACAATAGTAACAATCTCCTTTATTATCTAAAGTAGTGGTTCTCAGCTGGTTTTGCTTTAGGACCCATCAAGTGTGATGACCCAGTGTATCAAGTACCAAAATCATCCCAAAGTACATAAAAAAATGAGAAAGGTGAAAGAAACACTAACAAATTGCTTGTTTCTGAGGATGTGGGCATGTTGCCTAAGGTGACTTCATTCTACCAAGCAACAGATGATTTTGTGCCAAACCAATGTAAAGTGTGATGGGACACACAGACTTTGACTTCAACAACAAAAGATGTATTTGTGTTTTATTAGGGGCCAAGCACTGAAGGTACGGTGACACCTATTGTATCTGTTAGTTTTCTTCTTCCGCTCAAGCCTATAGCAGCCCATAGAAAAAAAAAAGTTTTGAAATTTGGCACTGATAGAGGACAGTCTCAACATAAACAGTTTATAGCATAAACATGCTATGGTGAATGCTAATAACTTTTGAACCGATGCAAAATTATTTTTGCCTCTTATTCATTGGCTCATGTTGACTCGAATGGACATAAAAATTTTAATTTCTAGAGGTCAAGATCTATTTTTCAATTTAGAACTATTCGAAAAAACGACTTTTTCGAACTCATCCTAGTCTGTCTGATTTTCACCAAAATTGGCTTAGATCATGCTGGCAAAAAGTTATTAAAAGCTTTTTTGATGAAAAAAACCCAAATCGTTCTCAAATAACGTGCACAAATTTGACGAAGATCACGCCAAATTGAGATTTTTCCATATTCATATAAAACTTGGTACATGTCACTATATAAGCATGACCTGAGGCTACATGCAGTGTTTTGGCATAGCACCACCTACTGGTCATGAAAAAGTGCTATTTATTAATATTTTTTTTAAATGAACGCATTAGTGTATCGTCACAAAACTTGGTATGTGTCAACAGGACCAAAATATCATAGCATAAAATAGCTTTTTTTAAAAAAAATTTTATTAATTTAGCCTACTTTAATGACAATGGTCTTGATATCTTCCTTGGATCATCCCAAGAGCATCGATACCATTTATGCCATATTTGGTCATCCTTGCAATCTGCAAATTCGAATTTCTTTGAAAACCTACTTGTTCTAACTCTTCCTAAACTTTTGCCATGATTTTTATCTGAAACTGATTTCCTACCACGCCGGTCAAAAAGTTATCAAACGCTTTTTGATAGACCAAATAGTTCTCGAATATTGCATAAATGATTGTTAGCTTGACGCCAAGCTGCTTCTGAGGCTGCAACTTTGGCATATTCACACCAAACTTTTTGTGTGTCATCGTCACCGCACACTGACAACAACAGAAGTAGATAACAGTGCCACCTATTGGTCAAAAGTGATAAGCAATTAAATCATATTACTAGTGACGGTATATCTTGATTTTATTTATTGTATTTTTTGACTACTCACTGTTGTGGTCATTGTTCCTTCTGTGCTTGGCTCCTTAAATGCTACTTGCAGCTTTATTTTAATTATTATTATTATTATTATTATTATACATTTTTGCCATTTAATGCAGCACGACTGAATAGGGAATTGGTAGGAAACAAAGTGGGAGAGAAAGCAAGATGTGGATTACGAGCCGGGACACAAACTTAGGTTGCCTGTATGTAGGAATGCTGCTCACAAATTCACTGGTTCTAATATAGGATCAAGATATGAGGATCTTTTGACCCCCCCCTTTTTTTGTTTTAAATTTAAACATAGCAATGTGTGACTCATTTTTGGCCCATGACCCACCAGCTGAGAACCACTGATCTGAAGACATATGGAAGATAAGCAGTACAGATCACTGATGAATGCAACAACATATAATCGTTTAGATGCTTCATTTGAGACACACGAAAATGGTAAACGAACAGCGATGAAGCGTAGTAAAGTGCCTAGTAATACTCTAGGAGGACGCACACACTCTGGCATTTGTCCACCACTTAACACACTAAATATGAAACACTGCTGTCATGCAATTACAGATTGATTTGACTTCCGTAAGGCTTCAAGTTTAACATAACAAAAAAAGATGAACAAAAACAACAAGAATCCTCTCGGAGACTACAGGTAGCAGTGTCACGCAATCACTATGTGGTCCCTTGTTGAGTTTTTCTTTTTGCCAGAGCAGAGGTCTCCTCTAGTAGCCTTCGATGGCAGTGTTCTAGCCGTTATACTGGAACAGGAATCTTATATTTAGCAAGACCAGGTCTCCTTTACTCATCTCACTACTGCAGAGTAGTTTCAGAACTGCCCTGCTTCCCAAAGTGCGGATACAGACAGTCAAAACGATTACGTGAAAAGCTGAGGCTTAGGAGTGCATTACGTTCGCATGCCATCACAAACCCCTCCACGGAGAGGCACACACGCAAGGCAAAGACTACGACGCAGATTCAAACACTTGAACAGGGATGCAACATCTCAGAACACGTAATGACAGGATGTTCCATGGATCAAGTCATATAGTCCAACATTCGACGAGCAAATACTTGCATAAATTGGCGCTACAAATATTAGCCTTGCTAATAACTGGATGTGATATGTGAGACAAGGATGACGAGACAGCTTCGACGATTATGGACTCGTATGGAGGCACTAGATCTTCAGCAGAGAACATTTATCTGCCACAGAGATAAGACACGAAAGCGACACCAGTAAAGAAGGACGCACCTCGAAAGAAGGTGAAGACGAGGAAAGACGAAAGACAACAGGTTGGAAGGGCAGACTCAAAGTAACTTTTCTACGTTTCCTTGTATATGTACATACCTGGAGCATCCCAGGCAATGAAGCTCGCTTCAACTTCTAGCTAATCTTTGTTACATTAAAGGCAAATGAATGCACCCGTTTCTGTCTTAAATTCTACACTGTAATCATTAGGGAATGCTTTGAGTGCGCTGGCGGCCCTCACTCGCCCAAGGCCGCGGGCTCGTCGTGCTCCAGCTTGTAAGAGATGTGCTTACAGCAGAGGCTAGAGAGAGAGAGGTCGCACCTGGTGGCTCGAGCGGGGTCGCAACGGCCCATCATTCGCTCCACCAGCCGGCCCAGCCGTGAGCAGGAGTTTTGCCCCTCTGAGTAACAGCACATGGAGTCCACGCATCCGATTCCCTGGTCGGCCTCAGTAAACTGGAAAAAGAAAAAGAGAGGTCAACCACAACATGAAAGAGATGAAACCAAATGGTTCCCAACAAACATATCTTCACTGATTTGATGTCCGTAATGGGAAATGACTAGATGCCTTAATATTTTGTCATACTGGATACTCTTTACACATTCAACTTTAAAATGCAGAAATTGTCCTGCATTTTACAACAGCACATCCACAAAAAGGGCACAAAATTGGGCTTGAAACCCGAAGGAAGACGTAAACCCACAATTCTGAAAAAAAAAAGAAAAAGTCAGAATTGTGTGATTAAAAGTTGCAACTACCTTTTTTAATTCAGTGGCAGAAACAAGCTTCCATATATTTGTGTCTATTGCTTTAAACAAACAAACAAAAAAGTAATAGTACACCAATTTGTACCCAATTTGAGAAAAGGGAGTATTTAAGTAACACCAGAGCAAAGCCTCAAATACGGGGCATCTGGTCATACCAATAATGAAAGACATAGCTTGAACACTGAACTCAAATCATAAATGCATTGCATTATTTTACATCTAAAAGATGAGAGGTCTGAAATGAGACAATGAATGACGCCATCTCAACAGAACCACAGACATCCTTGGCCTCAACAGAAATTACAGTTCTCTTTAACTCAATACTCAATTACTAAGATGACGCTAAAGACCTGCATGTTAAATTACAGCCTGAGTGCTCCAAGACGGCTTTATTCAAATCAGATTCCCAATCAGATGCTCTCAAAACCAACCAAAGAGGAAAAAGAGTGCATGCAGCCAGAACTGAGGAAGTCAATTCTTTGATCTCTCTCAGGCAACCTGACTAGGCATTATGCAAACTACCAATATTAACATTAAATCCCTCCGGACTCACTTCAGCATGCCTTGCAGAATTGCTACACAGTCTTGAAACAAATGTGTTTGTTGACTGATGCATTACTTTAGGTTCATGTACACTTTGCTCTACATCTACAATAAAAGATGCTTGACAATTGTCCAACTAGAATCCACGACTATAATGACAGACAATCTCCAACACATTCGGTGACCACAGAAATACAGTCCATTTTTCTATGATGTTTCTTGTTAACCTGAATCTCTGGGTTAAAGATTTAGCTATTACTACATGGACCTCGGCAGTTCTGCTAAAAAAAAAAAAAAAAAAAATCAATATTTGCAGGAACTTGCGGAAAGATTAAATGCTGCACGACTTCAACCATGTCCTGTAACTGTAAATAAAGAGGCAGTTCAAGCGAAAGTGCAGTTCTAATCAAAAGAAGAACCTGTGCAGTAATTGCTGGAAGCTATGACTAACCGCCAAATGACAAATGATGCTGCTGTCATTTCATCTCAGTTACAAATAAATGTGCTAGCTATTAATAAATCACATTTACCGGTTCAATATCTGTAGAGGTAAGAGAGTCACATGAATAACTGTTCAAGAACTCATTTAATGAAGCACACTGTTGAGTTCTGAGGCTCAACCGGAGTTTAACTGAACGGTACACACCTGAATTAGGAAGACTGTTTTCCAAACAGATCAAACTTTGGTTTTCAGTAAAAGTTCTAGTGTGAAAATTTTAATAAATTTCCAAAAAAAATTGTTTAGTGAGTAATACACAGTGAGTACAAGTGAGTACTCCGAGTACTGAATAAAGAAGTCTCTCCTGAACTCATAATGATTGACATAATAACATCATCTTGCGGCTGTGAACCAAAAACATGTGGGCTAACAATTGGCAATTTTGTTTGGTGTCCAAAATGTGTGTCAATTCATTAGGGCTGCAACAACTAATCGATAAAACTGAAAACAAAAATAACCAGCAAATTTGATGACTGACTTTTCAGGTCTGTGTGCTGTGCACAGAAAATATCACCACTCATTGTGCTTTATAATAGCGAGTAGTACATTTCCATGGACAAACCACATCTGGAAAATAGTGGAGAACACAGAATTTTTAATAATACATTTAAAATGTTAATTAGGTTTGGATTTTCATCCGATTAATCGAAGAAATAATCAACAGATCAACTGATTTTCAAAATTAGTGTTAGTTTGCAGCCCAGCATCATTCGATTAATGATTAATAAGGTTGATAAAATAAAAACAAATGTTTGTCAAATTAAATACAAACACAACTGATTCAGAAAAAAAAGGAAAAAAAAAAAAAACCAATAAATAAAGATGATTAAGACATGCAGACATTTAAGGCACTTGAGGCGGAGATTAGATTAGACCAGCAGTCTCAAGCGAATAGATCAGACAAAGATCTTAGACTCATGCCACTCAGAGCAGCCCTCGCTCCTGGTTACATCACAGGAAGAGCTAGGGTCACATGACAGGATGACTGGGTCATGGTGGTCACATACTGTACACACACAGACGGAGGCCTGATGGGGGTAGAGTACTACCTAGGGGAAGGGTAGGGCTGCACCAGAGGTGGAGGAAAAGCAGCGATCAGTGGCCGATTGTCCTCCCCTCTGCTCCCGATTTCAGCAGTGTCATATTCTGAGCTGACTGAAACCTTATCCGCTTCCATCTGGAAGGACAAAACAGCGCGGTCAGTCTCCCAAATGGATGAAAACAAAAGAAAGGTGAACGAGCATGAAACTGTCCCATGTCCACTGTGAGAAAACACTCTTCTGAACTTGAAGGCTCTGTTCCAAAACCTAGTGAGCTGCCTATGTAGACAGCATTCGAAGGCATCTTGGACACTATCCTGATGTGAAGTCTGTTCCAAAAAGCTTTAGAAACGTTTGGCCAGATTAAGGCAGCATCACTTATCTTTTGCAGAGCAAGTTAATTCCTCCAAGCAATGTATATATAATATAAATATATCTAATAGATATTGATATACATATATAAGTTATAATTTATTATTTTACCTGACATTTGTGTGTGCTATGTATATTTAATGTGATATCACATTTACCATTGCTCTGCAAAATTTCACAGGTGACAATAAGTGGGAACGAATGTGAAGAAAGAAAAAACCGGTGAAGGCTATGGGCGTTAAAATGAACATCTAAAGCAATTCAAACCAACCCTAATGAACTGCTTGTCAAACTGCCTATTATTAATGAATCATTTTGTATTATTTTAGTGTAGTGTTATACAAAAATAGTTGAGTAGACACCACCAGAATGAGTGCGCCTCATCCAATTTGAACGTTTGGTTTTGCTTTGTTTCCAAATTAAGAATTTCTTATAAAACAAAGGTCACTGTCGAACCAAGACACTTGGTATTGGTTGGTTGCTGCAAATTTGTGCAACTAAGCTCGCCAAACTTTAACATGACGTAAAATTCACACAAGGATTTTCTCGACATCACTGGAAGTCCATCAGGCAACTGCTTTCAAAAATGACTTCACAAATTCAACTGTAACATTAAACAAACTTTAACGCTTTAAAATAACCAAACCAAATAATACAAACATGAGGCCTCATCGCAAAACAGTGACATTCGTATTTCTAAATAGAGCAGAAATGAATGTAATGAATACTGGAATCTTTCTTGAACTCACAATGGTTGACATAATATCAACATGTTGGCAGCTTGTGGCTTTTAAACCAAACACACGGAGGTCAACAGTTGGATAAAGAATTCTAAAATAACATTTCGGTTCAGATGCTGCCTTCGAAGGTAGAACAGGAAGCAGTCATGAAGACAGGTCACTAGGTCTTGGAACCAAGCAGAAGAGGTAAAAAAAAAAATAATAATCCACAGTTGGGTTGCACCGATAGACGATAGAATTGTGTATTAACGATAGTCTGAGATATTGCCTGTGGCTGATGCCTTTGACGATAGCAAGATGATTATTATTATTATTATTACTACAATTATTATTATCAGGTTAGTAATACTATCCAATTAATATTCTGGCTTATGTGTTGCAAGTTATAACCAATCAAACACAATTTTGTTGGGCTTATGCCTAATGGGCTTAATGCAAAAGCCAATCAGAGGCACTCAGATGAGTCATCGCTGAAACACCAGAGTTTTGTTGTTCAGCGCATGCTGACTTGAATTCTGACTCGCAAATTCTCTGATAAACAACAAAGAGTAAATGCTTAAATCTAAGCATAAGACATGTATTCATCATACAGTGTAGACGGCTTCACTAATTATAACGGGAGTAATTTGTGAAGTGTAGAATACTTACACTAGACTGAAGTCGGTTATGATGTTCTTTGGTAATATAAGTGTTCTTTGCTCGTTTTCTGTAGCTGCTATTTGAATAACTGAGGAAATGTAAGCCTTATGATTAATAACTTACAATGTTTCTATTAAACTGTTATCATGTTAAATACAAATTCAGTTTTAGCCTTATGCTTAAGCTGGTTCACTCTCCAGCGAAAAAAAAAAGCAAATAAAGAAATTAGCACGATAATATCGTGTTTTGGCGATTTCATAGGCTGATGAGAAGACGATAATAAAATCGAATATATCGCCCAACACCAACCCATAGAACATTTGTAGATTTTATTTGCTGAATTTCAACAAAGTTAAATTTAGATTTTAAGTAAGCATTTTTTACTGATGTCCCGCTGGAGCTGGACTGGAGATCATTTTCTCTGCTCGTTGGTAGAGGCTTAAAACAATCGTTTTGGGAACATGCAGTCCGGGTAAACAGTTTTCAGAAAAAAAAAAAAAAAAAACTCATTAGAAAGCTTCCAAACAATACAAAAAGCATATATCAATGGGGCTGTGAGCTCAAGCTCATGCTGAACGAGGACGCATCTCCAAACAGCCACGTTTGCTTTAAATCTAACCTACACAATCATGCACTTGCAGGTATGGGTTACGCATGCAGGTAAACTGTTAAAGCACGCGAGTTGCTTATTTCACTCCTCCCCCTCTGTTAGTTTTTCCTCCGCATGCAGTGTGAGGGTGTCTCTCCTACTCTACCTAATCTTGCCCAGCTGATTCTTGGCTCTGGACAGAGGCTGAAGTGCGATGAAGTCATCACCTATAGCCACACAGTTGGTGTACATCTACAGAACACACAGAGAGTGAGTAAAGAGGAGGAAAAGTCACATGAGCAGTTCAACACACTGTACACCAAAACCCACTCACCACACACATTCAGAAATGACAGAGACAGGAGACGGGAAACAAGCAGCAGACGCAGAGAGAAAGCACTTCGAAACTATCGGGTGTCATCCGCAGGGCAGCATGTGCTGACGCCACAGAACCGTACTGCAGCAACTTCAGTTACTGACTCACTTAGGCATGTAGAAATAAATGGGAATATACAGATTAAAAGTGTACAAAATGAAGAAAATAAGCGTTTTAATTTCCCTGAGAAAAAAGCTTCGATGTGAGTAAAGATTTTGAAAGAGGCTGGAGTTGACAGCCTTGTGTTCGAATCCCAGCTCATCATTCTCCTACTTTTTTGCCACACCTTGAATTATCCTATCCAAATAAAGGCACAAAAATAAACCCTAAAAAACGTGATAAGATAGTAAAAATGTGATATTTGGCTTAATATATCAGCTTAATTCGTATATAGTCTTATTGTCTTAATTTAGGCTCATCTCTCTCAGTTAGTACAAAACCAGATATTGCTTACTGTATCACTTTTTTTTTTATCTTCCGCCAACTTAGCAATTCTCTCTACTTTTCATTTTTGAAAAAAAAAAAAAAAAAATGGGTGTAGCATACTTTCTAACAAATGGTATGTTTACATGACAACAATGTACTAAAAACTGAAGTTTTTCCTTTGAACTTTCGGAAAAAGTTTTGCGTACAGACGCAAATCCCCGTTTCACATGGATCTGCGAAAACAATAAAAAATCCTGTATTATTAATGCCAGGCCATTAGATGACGATGTCACTTTGTAAATAAACCTTCACGCCTGCTCACATACCTATAGACTGAACATGTAAAATGCACAATGTCAAATTTTTTTTCAAAATTCATGTTTTTTTTTTTTGTTTTTTTTTTTTACACAGAGATGCTACTGGTTTCTTTTCAAAAACATGCACTTTTAAAACCTGTTTTCAAAAGTTTGCGTTCTATAAATACCGTAGTAGGGTGATCAAACGTGCCATTTTTCTAGGACATGTCCTGGCCAGGATTTCTATATTGCCTAAGATATCCAGGTTTTGGCTTTGGTTCCCTGTTTTCATACTTAATGAAGGTAATGATCGTTTGACCAATAACATGCAGACATTGTACATAATCGACCAATCGTGGTGCGTGAGAAGGTGGGATCTTTAGAGAACGGTCAAAGAGATGCAAATACATGTGCATAGTGTTCGACTTGAAGCAGCACTGAGCATACCGATCGGTGTATGACATCACGGTACTTTGTCATACAACAATTGGTCTACGCAGCACAAACAAAGCCAAAACGTGGATATTTTAGCCAATATAGAAATCCTGGCCAGGACGTGTCCTGGGAAAATGGCACATTTGGTCACCCTATAAATAGGGGCTTTCGCACCATGTAGTTCTAGGAACTAGTCAGCAGGGTCGTTCCTTGAGAACTGATTTCTCCCTCAGGCTGTTTTCCTGGTTGCATTCGCACCGGCAGCAGGAACTCTGAAGCAGCCGACAGTCATGGCTTTATTCGCGGCATTTAACTTAACATTACATCTCAAACATCAGCAACCGGTGAATGGAGAGTGCCGTGTTCGGAGCTGTTTTTGTTGTGTGTCGTAGGTTTCGTGATAACAGACATGGAATGTAAACGCACAATTAACACGATTAAAAGAGCGTTAAAATCTAACTAAATCTCCTATCACAACTTGCAGTGTTACATCATCAAGGCTGAGAAAAGAACATAACACTAAAACCAACAGGTAAATACCGTTTATTGCTGTTTTCCATGTCTGTGGAGTAAATATTTTTACAGGGCTTTTTAAAAATGCCGGTAGCTGGTGTTTCGTATGCATTTGGCCAATCTGCATACACTTATGTCACTGGTAGTTTCCTTTAGGGGTTTTTTATCACTTCTAGGAACTAGGAAGCTAATTTAGTTCCCCCAACTGGAGGTCCTAGAACGAAATACATTCGAACACACCAAAAAGCGGGAACTTCCGCCAATAGTTCTAGGAACTATGGAAAGGTTCCTCTGGTGCGAAAGCCCTAATGAACAGCCAAACTGCAAAAGTTCGAAGCAGTGTCAGGTAAACGCCCCTAAAAACCTGGCCAAAACAAAGATGTTGAGACGTTTCTAGAAAATTTGTGCTGACTTTTTAACAAAACACCATCAAGCCACTATTGAAACCATTGTTTTAATTAACTGTGAATCTTGAACTTTTTAAATAGAGGTGCCCTACTGAAAATTAGAGAATCATGAAATATCAGTGTTATTGGTGTAAACTACTGAAAAGTTTAGTACTGTGGCAATAGTAATCTTACTCAAATGAGAAATTTAATGATGTCACTTAAATGAGGAACTTTTAACACCCTGCCAGTCAGGACTATTTTCAAAATACTCACACAAATACCTATTAACAGGAAGTGACCATTAAGATAAGCAAGCCATCATGAAGCTACATCCTGCCATTATCTGATCTCATAATTCAACCAGACAAGATGCACTGCATTTCGAGATGTAATAAGTGTACGCTGCAGTAGATGTTTAATGTTGCGATGAACGCTGGTGCTGTAGTGATGCGGCGCTGTCGGATGATACCTCTGAGTGAGTTTGTGAGTGAGTTTAAGTGAAGGTGAGCTGCTGGTGAGAAGTCATGCGGTGACGTGAGGCACATGCTGTATCACTTCATCAGTGTCATCTTTGAAAGCATAAATCCAGCACAATTACGCACGTGACACACAAACTCTCACTCCATCTCAATCAGAGCTCGAGCTCACCTGAGATTTCTGCGTGCTGGTCGGCTGCAGGTGCCTGTAGAAGACTTTCTTGATGACATCTGGAAACAGGCAGGCGATGACGATGATCATGATGGCAAACCAGGCCGAGCCGCTGGACAGCAGCTGAACAAAGACGAAGTACATGTCCTGCGTGTGAAGAAATGGCCTAACGGAGGGGGAAAACTTCAATTAGTTGAAATCAACAAGCGTTTGATAATGCTGTCAAATATCTAACTAATGAGAAAATGGGCAACTGTTTCAGAGCCAGAGCCAGATATTGAGCACAGCATCTTGAATTTATTCCAGAGGCATCGCTACTGGACATGTGAGACCAGAAAGAGCAAACTGTTAACACCAGCAAGTCGACAATACTATGCAAACTATTTAGAAAGGAAAATAACCAATTTAGATATTGTTCTCAACTTCCACTTTCTCACACAGGACAGAGAAAAACATGCATTTTGACAATTTATCACAATCATTTTAAGCAGTGTCATGCTTGATTGCTGGACAAGGATTTGAAGAAAAAAAAACATCACTTCCAGCAGATACAAAATTTTAGAGTATGACTACAAAAATGTCAGAATCTCATGCATTAATGGCATGATTTTTAAATGGCGTGTCAAGTTACACAGTTAAATACATCTCAAGACCATGCACTCTTTACCCATGGTACTGTGCTGCGTCTAATGTTTTTAAAATTAAAAACATCTGTACAACAATACCTGTTCAGGTCATTGATTCATAGTGCTGATGCGGTAATAATAAAACTGTTCAACGGAAAATTCAGAACCCGTCTAATTTTTAAGCTCGTTCACGATTTACAATGTAAATTACATCTTCTAAAATAAACACATAAAATGCAAAAAAAAAAAAGCTAAATATTGAGGGGATTTGTATGGAAGCCCATTTCCGCCACTAAATAAAAAAATAAAACAAGGTAATTGCGACTTTTTATCTCACAATTCTGACATTTTTTCTTAGAATTGCTAGTTCATATCTCGCAATTCTGACTTTATAACAATTTTGACTGTATAACTTGCAATTGCATGTTATAAAGTCAGAATTGCAAGATATGAACTAGCAATTCTAAGAAAAAATGTCAGAATTGTGAGATAAAAAGTCGCAATTAACTTTATTTTATTTTTTATTCAATGGGCTTCCATAGATTTGTGTAGTGTGCACTAGGGGTTGATTGACTTCTGATTTTTTAAAGTCGACTTTTATGTGATGAAAGTCGAGTCGAAGTTGACTAGTCACTGATGACGTCATTAACGAACAAGCCTGGAGCTGTAAAAAAACACATTGTGCACAGCTCTGGCATATGACACTGCACTGCCCACATGGTTATTGCTCCTGTAACAGCTCATTTTTATCAGTTTTTTTGTCTTTGGGTCGTTATACTTCTCACAGATTTCTGCTCGTTCTAAATCAGATAACGTTACAGATAAAGTAGCACAGTAAAGATTAGATTCATATGAACGCATAAGTGAGAGCGATTGCGTGTGTGAATTAATTCTACATGGCAGCATCTCTCTACTAGTAGTGAAGCTGTGGGATTTAGTTATTAAGAAATATATGCTTGAACTTTTCAGTTTCTAAGCTATTTTATTGAGAAATCACAGACCAGTGTTGACAGTACATTTCCACACTGAATGATTCTGTGTGCGCGAGATCAGTGCATGATGTATGAGCTACTGTCTGTAGCCTATGTGTGTGCGTTACAGTGCAGCAGCACATTAGATTAGAACAGCGATTAACTTACCTGTACAATAAGCAGTTTAAAATGCATTCTCCCACTTAATTTCGAGCATCCAGTAATATAATCACACATGACTTGTGGAGCCTTTCAGATTATGTATTTATTTGTAATTTTAACTGTTTGGAAACAGCGTTAGTGTGGAAGTGCTTCAAAGATTTATTATCCTGTTGCGCCCTCTATAGGACCAGCGACTAGTCGACATGAGGCTTAAAGCGTCATGGCAGAGCATTGAAGTAGACTAGTTGACTAATCGATTAGTCTGTGCAACCCCTAGTGAGCACTACCACTTATACTGTATATTTTAGTTTTTTTTATTTGCAAATTAATTTGAAGGGAAATTTGTAGATGTCACTATTATTTTTATTAAAATTATTATTATATATTGTACTATAAATTGTAATTTACTTATCTAAGTACATCAATTTTGAAAACTCTTCAAATTTTCCAAGGCTGTAACCACATATAAAGGATTGGGGGAAATAGTTTAAGAAAGTGACACTGAAAAACTCATATTTGCTGACCACAAATCTGAGTAATGTGAAAAAAAACACATTCCTCTAAAACAGACAATCCATAATGCCTATGGATTGGTGGTGGGAAAGCATGATTTCTTTAAAGTTCAGTCAAAGTTCAAATAAAATTTTTCTGAAGGCACTTTGGGAAAACACATGGAATACAGTACCAGATGATGCTGCCATAAAACAGGGAGAAGATGAAGTAGAAGGCGATGGAGCCCCATGTGACAAAGTGATTCATCCACGTCCAGAAATGTGTCTCTAAGGCCAGCTGTGGAGACAACAGTGCAGATGAAGCTCACGTGTTATTTAAAAAGCACGCATGTTGGATTTATGTAACACTCACCTTCAGCGTAACCGTAATAACCATCACAGTGAATACTAAAGTGCCAAACGTCCAGTTTCCAAACATCTGCAAGAAAGAAACACGACTGTATGAAAAGATTTCAAACTAGCCCATCAGACTGTTCACATGTTGTATGGGGTGAACTAAATATCTAGAAGCTTTCAATTCATCCAAAATAAACGATGCCGGACTTCTTTATATCAGAGAGCAATTCCGGCTTGTCGGAAGTCATTCGCTGTCATGCAAAGTGCGAGTGAGGGAGCACGTCCAAATCTTGTCGTAATTGAGGATGGCAGAGTATCAAAAGAAATCGAGATCAGAGCCGCTAAACCAAACCACAGAGACAGCTGCTCATTAGAAAAGGGACATGCATCAACTGGAATACAGTCAACTCTTACCAGTTGCCTGTTAGCTCGCAAAATCTGAGAGCATGCACAGCAGGAAAGAGAAAGAGAGAAGCAGAAAAAGTGAGAGAATATGGATAAGTAGTAAAAGCCAACAGTTCGGTACAAATGATGTAATTAGTTGGAGGATTGATGCTTTGTGTCTGTAAGCTGGAGTAAATCAATAGTCACTAAGGCTAAATAACAGTTATTAACGTCTAACCCAGTGCATTCATTACCTTAAAGGGTTAGTTCACCCAAAAATGAAGATTAGGCTGCGTTTTACTCATTCCCAGGTGTATATGACTTTCTTCTTTTAGTCGAATCCAGTCGGAGTTATATTAAAATTGTCTTTGATCTTTCAAGCTCTATCATTGCAGTCAGTGGGTGTTGCATTGCTTCAGTCCAAAAGACATTAAATAAAAAGCGCCCTTCCATAAAAAAAAAAAAAAAAAAAAAAAAGTGTCTCACACGGCTCCGGGGGTGAACAAAGGCCTCCTGTAGCGAATCACTGCGTTTTTGTAAAAAAAAAAAATCCATATTCAAAAAGTAATAATCACTCACTGTTGATAATGGATGCAGTTCCGAGGGAATTACGTATGAGATCAGCTTCGCGCATGTTTCAACATTGGTTCTTTTGATCCTGTAAACAAATGTTGGTTTTCACGAGACTCACCGGCGCATGCACAATGTTGACCTCATACGTCATGCTCCTGGAACTGCTACTGTGTACAACTGTTGGCGCAAGCTAGATTAAAGTGATTATTACGTTTTGAATATGGATATTTTTCTTATAAAAAAGCAACGAGTAGCTACAGGAGGCCTTTGTTCATCCCCCGGAACCGTGTGAGACACTTTTTTGTTTTTTAATGGAAGGGCGCTTTTTATTTAACTGCTTTTGGACTGAAGGAATGCAACACCCGCTGACTGCAATGATAGAGCTTGAAAAATCAAAGAAAATATTTTATATAACTCCGACTGGATTCGTCTGAAAGAAGAAAGTCATATACACCTAGGATGCCTCGGGGGTGAGTAAAAGGCAGCCTAATTTTCATTTTTGGTGAACTGACCCTTTAAGGGATTCTTTCTAAATAATTCAGAGAGCATCTCTGAGATCTATACAGAATGCTGTGTGGAGGATATCAAAGACAACTGTCATGCCACAGACACACATGAGCTTGAATGACAGAAGAGCGAGGTGAAGCCGAGAGACACTGGCGCTGACCTGTCCGTTTCCCATCAGTGTGGTGTCTTCTCCCATCAGGATGTAGGAGCCGAAGAAGAAGACGAAGGCGTGGCAGAAGCCCAGGAAGGTCCAGTACAAAAAGGTTTTGAAGGACAACAGGGAATTTTTACTGATGTCTCTGAAGAAGGGAAAGAATATTACTTAATTTGATTTGGGGGGGGGGGGGGGTTCTCAAATTCCCATTACAGCTAATATGAAATTAAAGTTTAAATTGCAAATAGAGAAAATGTGCAGGTACATTTTAAATTTTTGCAATACTTAAACTTTAATGTAATCTAAAACTATTAAAAAGAGTTTAAATTGATTGAAATAAAGCTTAAAGAAGAGAAATGTTGAAATAAAAAAAATGAAGTGCTAAACAGTGCTATTTTAGTATGATTGATAAACTACTATAGGTTTTTTGTTAATATTTAGTATTACATCTTATTTTTATATTTCCTGTTATATTTTGTGATTTTCTGTTTATATTTTTATTTTAAAAAGTTTTTGTAATTTTGTTGTGTATTTTTGACATTTTTATTAGTTTTAGTTTGCTTTTAAACATGCCTACATAGTTTATAATTTAGTTTTAGTTATTTTAGTACTTCAACAAACTAAATGAAAATAAATGAATATATATATAGAACAACTAATAATAATAATAGTGACATGATGAAACATTGACTTTATTTAAAAGATAATTTCCTCAAAAGACAAACACCTGTAAAGTGCTGGTTTGCTCTGCAGAACATGTGGATGCACCAGCTGCTCAAACAGACTGTATACCAGTATGGGCAGAGAGGTGAAGCAGATATTATACAGCGTCAGATACACGCTGTCATAAAGAGTCTGCCAAGCACAAGAGAGCATGTTAAACACCCACACTAAAATCAAACAGGGTTTTGAGAAAAATCACACATTGATCACACATACAGTCAAAGGTCAAACTCAAATCTCCAGACTACCAGACTAACCAACTACTGTTGATTTCTAAAAACACGCAACAGCAAATATCTAAAGACTGGAAAATTAGACCAGAAAACCTTGGTCAACTCTTGACCAACTTGAACCTGCTCCAAAACTTTTTTCACTCTCACATAATTCACAACACCGTGGATTCCTACTGAAGTAACTGGATTTAAAAAATATGATCAACAACAGAAGTCCTAGGAGCGAGCCATAGGTGGTCCCTACTCTGTGGTATTCTGGTCTCTAGATATGGATTCGGTCCTTTCTCCAATACCACCAATTGGTCATTTTGAGTCAGACTGATTAAAAGTTTTCTGTAGATTGAACAGTACAGCATGGCACTAGCAACACCAATGTCAAGGGTTTGATCCTGAGGAACACATACATTGGGGGAAAAAAGTAGCTTAAATGCAGTGTAAGTAATTTTGGATAAAAGCATCTGCCAAATACATAAATGGAAACAGAAATGTAAAATAATTTAATACTGAGGCTTTAGAGTTAAAATCACTAACCCCACTAACTAAAGCAGTAGTAATAGTAAGTTTGTAAAGGTGAGGTCACATTTACCATTGGTTTGCTAAATTTTCCAGGTGAAATCCAGTAATTTCAATGGGAATCCTTGAGAGTTGGTATTTCACGCGAGGGTGAAAGATTTTGCAGTGGGTTTAAGTTGGTCACACAGATTCGCCATATGAACACATATGCACACTTATATACACATATACACACTTACTTGCTGTGAGAACAAACAGAAGAACTGGTATAAAAACTGCGGAGTGATAAAGCACACATTCTACAAGAAAACAAAACAGAGTTTTATAAAATGCAAATCTTCAACCTGGAAGCCACACACAAAGCTCCCAACGTACCTTGTAGAAAAAGTATTGCACAAGGGTTGCTATTCTAATGTAGTAGAAATGGCCATGTACAAGCAGCAGTTTGGCGAGGAACTTGAACCTCGCGATTGCATAGTCGCTGTTCCTCACAGCTTGTCTTCCTTCTTTGCCCATGATTCCTGTACAGAGTGTTTTTTTTTTTTTTATTCGGTTAACTTGATCGCAGTACATTTGACTAGCAAGCCACACCTTTGAGTCCACCTACCAATACCAACGTGAGCCTCCTGGATCATACTGACATCGTTGGCTCCGTCTCCAATGGCTAATGTAATAGGCTTCTCAGGAGAAGTCTTCAACAGTCTCACCACCTGCCAAACACACACCAGCGCTATGTAAACAACAGGCCAGTGTGGGGCGACTGAGCAGAGACCAGCCATATTAGTGTGCGTGACCTCTGGCCTTGTGGGGATAGAGTGAAACCTGAACACAAGAAGGGTAAGGTGACCCACCTTGGCTTTTTGGAGAGGTGCCATTCTGCAGCAGAGTACCGCCGAGCAGTTCTTACACACCTCCATGAAGAGTTTCTCATGCTCCCGCAGAGCCAGAGACAGACTGGCCCCGTCCACCACCAGCCCGTGCTGGATCACATGATCCTCCTTGATCCTGCACAAACCCATCTCAAACAATTAGTCCTACATATAGTCCTATAATTAGTTTCCCTTAAATTACTGGTATTTGCGCCATTATTTAATGCCCCCAAAAAGCATGTCTTAAAGGGGTCATGACATGAGAAATCAAATTAGCCTTGATCTTTTGGCATATAAGAATATATCTTTGTACCATTAAGACATCCTGCAAGCTTCAAAGCTTAAGATGTCCTCCTCATTATAAACAAAGCATTTATTTAATCAAGCTCCAAAAACTACTTGTTTTGTGATGTCACCTAGTCCCAGTTGTCTGCACATACAACGCCTTCAAAGCAACAAAAAGGTTAAGGAGGTGAAAATCGCTTGATCCTCAACATGAAAGAGATTCTAAAAAGAGCTGGAGATCTCAAAGGAAGTGTGCACTGGTGTGTTGTACCTCCGGGCTAGTCTGCGGAGCTGCTCGGCGCACTCATTGTCTGATTTCTGCTGCACCAGCTCCAGGATGTTCATGGTGCGGTGGAAGTGACCGCAGGAGAGGCTCACGCTGACTGCCGTCTCATGCTTGTCACCGGTCAACACCCACACCTTGATTCCAGCCAGCCGCAGAGCTTCAATCGTCTCCTGGACTTTGTCCTGCAGCCTAGACACGAACACACACAGCGGGTCAGAGCATCTGGATTCCATAGGCCACAAAATACAACAATAATAACACGAGCACAATCACAAATAGTATATTTTGCTGCAATGAAGAAGTCATGTGGTAATGACAAACTGCTGTATTAGTTTTGAATTCTGTTAATAAGTAAAGTAGCCTATTAATTTAAAATTAATACACTGAATATTAATTTAATCAATTAAAACATACTTAACTTTTATTGTTTATTAATAATTAAAACTGCATTATTACTTTATCACTGATACATTATTTTACCATTATACCATTATACTAACAGTTTTGTTAAAATTGTTAATAATATATATATATATATATATATATATATATATATATATATATATATATATATATATATATATATATATATATATTACATTTTTATAATTAAAAAATTTGTTTTCATTTTTAATGTGAATTAATCTGAATTAAAGTTTTAGCAATTTTGTTGTGGTTTGTCAATTTTAATTTTTTTTTTTTTTAATATGTCTATATACTTTACGTTTTAGATTTTAGTTTTTAGCTATATTATATATATATATATATATTAAAATTAACAGATAATAATCTTTCAAATAAACATGAAAAAACATAACATCAATGATGTGCATATAACCAGGTGAGAATAATTTTTGTATCACCTTTTGGTAATTATTTTTTCATCACACGGAAATTATTATTATTATTATTATTATTATTATTATTATTATTATTATTATGTTTTATTAACAATGTGAAATCAAGGCACTTTTTTATCAGTTACACTATTAATGACTTTTATATTATTTTTATATTGTTTATATTATTAAAACAATGGTCAAGCATCTGATAAACTTTAAGTAGCATGTTCTTAAGAAATCATTTGGAAAATTATTAAACGTATCTCTTAGCCTTGACTTCACACAGTAATAAATTAAGCACGCTGTTGGCATGTACTCCAGAGACAGCAGCATTATGCTGCAGAGAATGCCAACCACATAATTGCATATGCAGTCACGGCTTGTTGTTTTCCCTGAGGCTCGATTAAACGTGCAGATTAACAAGCAGCTATTCACACTTGACACATGGAAACGGCTCACCATCATTAAAGCAAAACCATCCCGATCTCAATAGTCATCATGTGTGAAAGTGCCATGCTGATGACAGCTTCATCAAGTTTTCTTGTAATCATAAATGTGTTTTTCATCATTATTTTTACTCTCTCTGACCCTTAAGGCACATTCATAGCTGTTCATCGAATTTTCGCAGGCAAAATTTAGTCGTTTCAACAGAACTGTGATTTATGTGTGAGGATGAATGATTTCCATATGCAGATTTTGGTTGCACAATTTTATTATTATTCTATTTGTATTCCTCATGCTTTATATACATAGCTCTATACAGTCGCCTACCACAAAGACGGTCAGATCTATCTGAGGATTTCTCTGAAGATGCTCATTCGGAGGACATGTATGGAAATCACAGTGACAGTCATTGCATCTCGATTCCAGACACGCTCCTGTGTCCCTGCATGCCTTTAACACTTGAATAGCACATGTGGACAGAGATTGATGGCTGGCCTTAAGAGCACAGAGAGCTGTGTGAGTCACAGTGACATGTCAAACTGCATTAGCAGGAGCCGCACACTGACTCACGGCTGACTTCCTGCTCTCCTGCCAGGAGGTCATCCAATAATCACGAGCGAGCACCACACGAGTGTGAAGTCATCACACCACTGTCACTATCATCACTGCCTGCTGACAATTAACTGTCACATACTGTCACAAAGAGCATGTGCATTTAACAGATCCAACAGACTGTCAAAATTAAAGTTTTAACATTTAAAGATCAACTTTTAATTTTTAATGCAGATAACTACAAAAAAAAAAAGGCGCCAAAATTCAGACGATATATTTGTCGACCACTAGCATTATACCTTGTCTACATCAAGTAGACAGAATGAATTTGCTTATGCTTATGAGATGCCCTTCTCCACCTCAGCAATGCATTAGCATCCTTGTGCGTGTGTGTGTGTGTGTGTGTGTGTGTGTGTTGACTCACTTGTCCTCCACCCCAGTTGCTCCCAGCAGTTCCAGGTCTTTCTCGATGAAGTTGAAGACCTCGACCAGTCGTTCCTCTCTCTGCTGCAGAGCCGTTCTGGCTTCATGGAGCCGCCGGTCCACCTCCTGATACTCATCTGCACTGAAGTGTCTGCAGGCCACCACTAACGTCCGCAAACCCTTCTACAAAAGTGAGATGGGACAAACACACGAGGAAGAAAGTTAAAATAGTCAATTTTACTGATTCGTGCACAAATGAACGATCCATTATACACAGAATAATGTACTACAAAAGTTGATATAAAGTAGAACTGACGGTGAACTGCTGGCCAAGAAGCTGCTTGAAAGCCACAGTCCCGAGCTCCACGTTCATAATTGAGTTCATGCTCTTAAGCGCAGACATAGAGAGCATTCAGCGTATGGAGGAGCTTTTCAATGTGGCTGCTGTGTCTGAAACATCCCATGAGTCTCAATACCATCCTCTGAGAACTGCCGGGAGCGTGTGTGTGTGTGTGTGTGTGTGTGTGTGTGTGCATGTGATGTGGGTCTGAAGACACTCTCATGGGTTTCAGCACAGCTGATAATGAGGACAGCAAACGGAGCTAATTAACTGCAGTGCTCTCATCAACATCATTTGAATTAGAAAAGCAGAACTTGGACCAGACCTCGACATTTCAACTAGACTTTTAGATGTCTGAAGAAAAAGTTTAGCAGCTACTCGCTCATCCATGTTTGTGAGAAGTTGCTAGGGCATTTTGAGGTGATTTGTCTAGGCAGTTGTTTCCTGTACAAATCAGTCTCCACAATATTCTGGGGCTGAATTCATGAAATATTCTTCGTATATACTGTATTATTCTCAGTAACTGCTATTCTTCTTATTTTCTAACTTAATAAAGTTAAGAATATTTTGTGCTATCCAAAACATTTAGGAATGCTATTTTTGTTTTCTTAAGATTGTTCTAAAGAAAAAAAAAAAAATCCTAAGAAGAATTTAAGTTTCCAAAAAGAATCTTATTAAAAATCACCAAATAAACACATTTGCAAAATTTAGGCAAAATTTTGTGGACAAAAACGGCCCATTTTATGTTGTCAATAATGTAGTTATGTATGAATCATAGCTCAATTTTAAATTAAGCACACTTTTTTTTTTTTTTTTTTTTAAACCAAACAGCTTTCTGTTGGTCAATGTGAATGATTGAGATAAATTTTTAATCACATGAATTCAAACTGAAATTAATGGAATTTGCCTACGAAATTTTGCAGAGTAACAGTAAATTTGACTGAACCATAATGGTCTCTCCAAATCACCGTATGCTGCGTTTGCTCTTCTGTATCAACCGCGCCACAAGGATGTGCTGTTTCTACGTGTATTAAGCATTGATTTGAAAGAAAACAGTGCATCCTTGTGGCGCGGATGATACAGAAGAGCATACACAGCATACGGTGATATGGCGAGACACAGAGGATTCCTTTGTTGACAAAGGAATTGTTGAATAAAGTCATTATTTTAGTTTTCTTCGCTTACAAAGAGTATTCTCGTCGCTTCATGACGTTACGGTTGAACCACTGATGACAGATGGACTATTCTGACGATGCTCATACTTTTCTGGACCTTGATACTGTTATTTATTTGGCAGTCTATGGGACAGTCACAAGCCTCCCGGTTTTCATCCAAAATATCTTAAATTGTGTTCCAAAGACGAATGAAGCTTTTACAGGTTTGGAACGACATGGGGGTAAGTGATTAATGACAAAATTTCATTTTGGGGTGGAGTATCCCTTTAAAGATTCATCTATATTTAATAAAAAATTTAGTGTTTGAAAACTTTATTCAATTTCTGTATATTTTCTACTTGCTGAAAGACACGGGTAGTTAAATATGATATTACAATGGATAACTAAAACTCATGTTCTTAAGAATGAATTTGAATTTTTCAAGAATTTCACATTTTTACAGACCTCTTACAACTTATCTTAAGAAAACTGTTTCTTAAAAAGATTTTCAGAAATCTGGCCCCTGTTCTTGAGATACAGTATAACTCAATCCCGCCTTCAAATGCAAGTCTATGTGATTTTTTTTTAAACCACTTAATTGTCCGGTGAAAATTGCCGAAATGCAGCTTTGAGAAAAATAACACTGTATTTCTCAACACCACACAAAATCCGGTGTGGACTAGTTGTACACTGATTACTTTGGGATCAGGATATGGTCCATTTTACTATTTATGAGCAACAGTGAAACTTCAAGCACCACTAACTAGAGTGAACAAGTAAGCAAGCATGGCAGCATGATGTAGAGAGCCCACCATAGCAAACTCATCCACGTGGACTCGGGTTTTTTCGATCTCGCCGCTCGTGGTGTAGGGCAGAACGGCTGATTCGGCTCCTTTCGTGAATAGCACCTTTTCACCTAATGAGAGACAGAATGTCATTAGATAACTCCTCAAGCGCTGCGGTTCAGTCATAAACATCACGTGTGTGATCAGAGGCACATGCCTGAGGGCTTCTGCAGAATCACACTCATTCTCCTGCGGTCCGCGTCAAACTCCAGGACGTGGAGGAGTTTGTATCTGCGGACGGAGAGATAGCCGTTAAACAGACAACTCTAAAAGCTAAACAACTATGAATATGGTTCACATTTAGTGTTCTAAAATAAACAGAAAAGTGTGATGTACTTCTCTGCTTTTCCAAATGTTTTAATCTCCATGTTTTCTCCATGGCTTCCTATAAACGTGACACCCATCCTGCAGTCAGAAAAAGTGTAGTCAAATGTTTCAACAGTCATGGTCAAAAGATTATATTTAGCACAACTGACTGCAGAAATACACAGTAGCAGTGGACAGAGAAACTGAGCTGACCTCTTGGTAGCTTCCACTAGTGCTTTCTCGTCAGGAGAAGAGGCGTAATACTCCATCTGAGGAGAGAAGCCGTTGGCATGAGAGAACGGGTCTCCTGGCCCATCCGTTTGATCATAACTGATCTGCACCGTGTGACACAGAGAGACGGCTTTCAGGAACAACTCCTCCTCCCTGTTCTGAAAGGTGTACACACATAATAACACTGTCACACTTTGATTTAAAACATGACCCGTTGAAAAATGAATCATGTATCACAAAAACAGGTCCTGTTTCATTTAAAACTTAAAATATAAGGTACAAATATTACAATTTAATAATTAATGTCATCATAATTTAGCACAAACTAGTGTTATTTTAGTATCATAGAGATGAAATTCAATTTTTTATATATATTTTAAAGTTTGTAGCTTTTAGTTTTTTTTTTTATTGTGTTTTTGTCATTTTTAGTACTTCTTATTATATGTTTTTGTTATTTTAGTACAATTCAATTAAAATGGCAACTGACTGAAGTAATTATTTTTATATATATTTTTTTTTTATTCATTAGTAATAGAATAGTGTGTTGTTATTGTTGTTATTTTATGTGGTGATTAATTTTTAAATATTGTTATATAAAGTTGAACAATGGCATGCATTCTCTTTGGTGGATCCCCTAACATGAGCTCTAAAATGACTCGGCTACAAAACAAAACAAAACAAAACAAAACAAAACAAAACAAAACAAAACAAAACAAAACAAAACAAAACAAAACAAAACAAAACAAAAAACAAAACAAAACAAAACAAAACAAAAAACAAAACAGAAAACAACACTGCCACCATCTTCCAGTCCACATTCTGTGGCTTATAACAACAAATCTGATAGGCCTAATGTTAAAAAAAAAAAAAAAAAAAAAAAAAGATTATTTTGTACATTATGTGAAAACGAGTATGTTCCCAATTTTTTTTTTTAAATCGCTGGTTCTATAACAAGTTTTTGCCAAAAACGTCAGTCTCTCCAAATAAGCTAATCATATCTGTATCCATTTCCACACACACACACACACACACACACACACACACACACACACACACACACACACACACACACACACACACACACACACACACACACACAAATAATATTAATAATAATTCTGTCACTGTTTTGTTCTTTTGTCAAACGTTTTCGTCTTAGGCCATTGGTCTGATTTGCATGAAATTTGGTGGATATCAACTAGAAATGCTTCTGACAAAAATTATGGAAAGAATCTGAATTAATTTAAGCCTTTAAGCCCTGAGGGCATTTTTGCCTCACTGAAGTTGATGTTTTTCTGAGTGACATAAACTTGAAGACTGTAGCAAGGGGAGTCAAAAGGTTGGTATCGTTTGATAGAAAACTTTCTGCTCTTTCAGGGGGAAAATTATTTCATGTGGACATTCTCCTGCTGAGAAATAGCTGAGAAAATGTAAGAAAAATGTAAGAGAAATTGTTCATATATGTCTTATTTGACATTCAATATCTCAGGACAGAAATAAGGTAGGAGGAAAATTCTTTTCTGATGATGTTCCCCAGCATGTGAGCTGTATTTGTTTCAAAGTTTGTGGTGATAGCATAAAGTATCCAAAAGTTACAGTATTTTGTAACAAAATAGTTTTTTTTGTTTAGCTCTCGACTCCCTGAAGGCCATACACACAAATAATGACTCATAACTCCAAGACCGTAGCAACGAGAGTCAAAGGGTAGGTATCTTCTGATAGAAATCTTTCTATTTTTCTATGGGTAAGAAAATCTTTGCCTTTGAATATTCTCATGTTGAGAAACAGGTGATAAAATGTAAGAAAAATCTGTGTGGTCAAGGGATACATTTTTCTTATCATTCTTATTTGACGTTTAATATCTCATGAAAAAAATAAGGTAGGAGAAAAAATGTTTTTTGGTGATGTTCCCAAACATTTGTGCTGTATGTGAATTAAATTTATGTGGTGATATCATGAAGTAATCAAAAGTAACAGCATTTGGAACAAAGGTAGCCCTTCTCTTAGCCCTTTACAGTTTTAAAGTTGTTTTGATTTTGAAGTAATGCCTCTCTTAAGTTTAGTCAAAGCCTCAAAAAAAAATGATATGGAACATGCAAATGTGATCAATCAAGTTGAGATCTGACCCAAAGAAAGGTGTACCGACAGCATCCACAGGACAGATTCTTAAGAAATTCACTTTTTTTGGTCTATATAGTTAATTTTGCCCTTCATGACAACTGTGAGGGGGGTGATTTTTTTTTATAACTCAATTGTATGAAACCTTAAAGTTCTGTATAATTAAGGGGATCACCACCATCAAGCTAGGATTATCCGGGTTTGATGCGCTGCCAAGATGGCGAAGGCCGCCTCCGCTCACTTTCGGCTTCAAAAATGCTCTTCAGAAACCTACGTCATATACACTACATCTATGTTTTTATACAGTCTACAGCATGGACCAAGACAAAATCCTCTATCCTCACAAACTGTAAAAATAAACCTTACCAAACAAGGCACGGATCCGTCTGGAGAGTCCTCTGTCATTCCTTCAGGGACAAGCTTCCCGTTGATCTCCTGGTATTTGATCCCGTTGATAGAACACTCCCTAAACTGCATCTCGTTCTCAGTGAGGGTTCCCGTTTTGTCTGTGAAAACGTACTCCACCTGCGGCCGCAAAATTAGTATAGATTACTCATCGCCGGCAGTATTATACCTGGGACACAGTTCTAATCTCACACACACACCTGTCCCAACTCCTCATTGAGGTCTGATGTGTTGACTTGAGCCTTCTGGTCGCTCTCTTCATGGTACAGATCCAAGTCCCAGCCAATGAAAAAAGAGCCCAGAAACTTCTGCAGCTCAACGGTCACGTACAGCGAGATGGGGATTATGAAGTTGTACAACACCAGGAAAGCCAGGAAGTCAGAAATAAACTTCAAAATCTGCAAGGAGAAAATCACCAGCGGTTTTAACGAATCCTACCAGTTTTCGGAGCCATCGAAGAGCCGCCAGGTGTCACACAGTAAGACTTTTAAAACGTAAAACTTTATAGTAACCTGACTGCTGTTTCTCTCTTGATCGGTCTTCTGATTATAAAACGGCTCGTCCCACTTGTTCTCTGCCTGCCAGGCGTACTTCAGAATGGTGCTGAGGATGGCTTCAAACAGCAGAATGCCCAAGTAGATGATGAGAAACGTATTCATGGATCTGCACGAGAGATGAGAGAGATGATGTGGTAAAATGAGAAGGAAACGCTGGAAATGGAAATGACCAAACATACTTCTCTACTGCAGAGCGTTTCTGGGATTTGCACTTGTAGTTCAGAGCCATCTTGGACTCCATTCCCGTATATACCGCCACACCTGCATGACACAACACAGTCATACTCAAACCATCACAACATTTCGATGAACCATTAAAAACACAAAGTTTTTGGGGAGTAAAGTGCAGTCATAAGTTGTGAAACTAGTAAATAAAGTCCATTCTGAATTCATATTGATTTCAAAAGACTATGACAATGGTTTGAATGCCATACCAAAGATTTCTTTGGTGTTTTTTAATCTTGCTCCTCGAAGCAGAAGGTTCTCTGGTCCTAAGGGTCTAAAAAGAAAAAACAAAATATATCAATAAACATATAAATACATTTAAAAATACTTAAACATAAAGGGCCAGATTTGATTCCAAAACAGCGCTGATGGGAGTGATTTACTAACAGTGCACACATTAAAGAACACAGACGCAGCCAGATCATTTTCATAATGAATTATCACCTGCTTTAAAACATGCTTTTTTTGGGCGTTAAATAATGGCGCAAATACCAGTAATTGGATGAGCGCAAAAGTTAGTTAATCATGTTGTGTGATTCATTTTAATAATCTCCTCCCACAAATTTTGCATCTGAAAGGGAAACTCCAGTAAATGCATGTTCAATGCATATTCATGTTCAAAAATAATTCTGTCCACGCCTTTTCAGCGCTAATTCTTTACTGCGCGTCTTTAGTAAATCCTGACAGTACTATTTTAATGCCAAAAGACAGTTTGTGCATAGTAATGTCAGAATTTAAGCTGGTCTTACCTGACTATCTCCTCTCCTTGTTGGGTTACTGTTATTCTTCCCACAAACCTGAGAAGAGAGAACGCGTGCGTCAGGACTTACAGAACTGATACAAGCATCAGATCCACTGTGGTTGAGCTGCATTGTAAAGCAGTGTGTGAGGAGGATTTGGGTGGATCTGATTCTGTAAGGTACCTGTATAAGTCTGCCTCGGGCTGCTGGCACTCCACCACCGCCTGCAGAGACTCCAGCCGCGACACCGACTGTGACACAGCCGTTTCTGGCACCGCGTAGTGCGTCTGCACATCAGCAGAGAGAACACATTCAGTGTTACAGTCTGATACTTCTCACATCTTACTTAATAACGTTATTCATTGCTAAGTACAACACTGTACAGACAGCAGACATGTATCTGCTTGTCAAATAAAATATCTGGATATTAAAAAGGTTTTACTAAGATATCTTATATTAGCCAGACATGAACAGAGAATTTGTGCTTGTTTTTTCATGGGGCAATATTTGAGAAGTGGTAAAACATTGGGGGTGGGCGATAAGCAAATATCTACATGACGAAATGAAAAAAAAAAAAAAAAAAAAAAAAAGGAAACCTGAAACAAAAAAACGTTGCTGTACAACATGGTGATGAAAACTTATAGTTTGCACGCGTTTTAAGCATTGTGGTTTAAAACCAAGGGATTTTAAGCCGCTGAAATGCAATCAGTGGGGAAGGAGAACTCATTTCACTAGAGACCATTTCTCAGTGCTTGAAAGGTAAAATAAACACTCGTATGGGTCAAAATTCCCATCTTTGCAAGCTTCCTCTTAAACATAGCAATTGAAGTCTTAAGTGTAAGCAAACAGCTAAGAAAGAAAACACATGTAACAGTATTGTATACGGGCAGCTCTTAAAGTGACAGCAGTCTGATATTCCTGCTTTCTGCCATTCATGTTAATCAAACAACAAAAGAGAAAAAATCTCTAACTGCTCTTGATTAAATCACTTTTGTTACCTTAAGAAGAAGAAATATACATTTAATTTACACAGTGAAGAATATGCAAAGTGTTTATACATTTGATTTCTTTACACAATGTATGTAGCATTTCTTATTTTCGTTTTTTCTTGTTGGTAATTTTCAGTATTGCTTTTATTGATAGTTTCTAATTCTTATCTTTACTTGTATTCAGTGAGCTAGTTTTTTTTTTTTTAGGCTAGTATTAGTTTTTTGCGACATTTACACTGGTGACAATAATTATGAAAAAAAATTGATATCATAAAGACCTTATTTAAAATAACAATTTTGTGATATACTGTATATCGTTACTGTGAAATAAAATTACTCGTATCATGAAATAAGATTTTGGTCATATCGCCCACCCATCCACCCCTAATCATAAATGATCATTTCCAAAACAATGGTAGACCACAAATATGATAAACACTTTTATTATGATTTAAATAGTCATGAACACTGCAATGGAGCACCTTAATAAATAAGTACAGTACAAGGAGAAAATTATATAAAGAAACTAAAAAAAAAAAACCCTCAAAATACTATTTTAGAAAGAATCTCTAAGTAATAAATCTCTAAATAATAGTTTCGTCTATTTATTAAGATGCATTTATTATTGCTCTCTCATTTCTGAGGGGGAAATCCAGTTATTTTAATTAGAATGCACACAATTGGGGATTTCACATGAGGGTGAAAAATTCTCACACACACTTGGCAAGTGGCTTTCACAACGATTCGCCACACTGACCAACAGAAAGCTGTTTGCTTTAAAACTGACTTCTGCGTGAGCTACACTATTGCCAACACGCAATGGACATTTTTTTTTGTTTGCCTGAAAATTTGCTGAAATTTCTATTTATATTATCTATTTCAAATAATTATTTATTTCATTTGCCAATCTTTTTAATGCAACATTTTTTTTTTCTTTTTAGAAACAAGTTCGTTGTGTTTTATTTGAATTCTAAAGCTTCTCCATCACACAATTTGGACAGCCTTTTCCTTACACACTGAAAACCTTTCTGACGACCTTTCAGACATTACTCAGCATTTCTTGAAGTAATTCACTCAGTGTGATTGCTTCTCGCTGCACGTTTGTCATAAGCTCCAGGAGGTTAAAGTGACAGCAGAGCTTAGTGGAGGGCCAGTTCGACAAAACCAGTCACAAAATACACTCAGAGTTTACTTCCTCGAGCCTTCAGTACACAAAAATAAAATGCTTCGAGATGGGCGTCACAGAGACTAAAACCAACTTTGGTGAGTCACATGTTTATTCAGTAACCACTCTGAGAAATTCAGTAAGATGCTACTGTTTATGAGCAGGAAACACAGACCTTCAGGTTAGTCTCTCCGTCCAGGCTGGCAGTGGTGATGTGGCACGTCCCCTCGGCCCGATCGGATGATAAGAGCACCAGATCTGCAGGAAACGTCTCATCTTTGGCTACTCTCACTATATCACCCACCTACGAGAACACAGGAGGAACATCAACCCACGTGACATGACAAGGATGTCTGAACTGCTGAAGCGGCACATCCGAAAGTCGCTTTATTTATAAACATGACTGTAGGGATATGGAAGTGTTTCTAATATCTGAAAGCATCTTTTGTTGTTGGTCTGGCATGATTAGCAATGGGATCCCGGTGCTGTTGGCTGAAACTCACTCTGATATTCTTGGATCGGGTTTGGACTAGACTGCCGCTGCGCACGACAAACACAGGTGCTCCGTTCACTTCATTGTCAGCGTTGTGCCGCAGCCAGTCTTCAAATCCCTGTATTTGTGAGCAGGATTATGACAGACAGACAAATGATCAGTTATCCTGCAATTAAACACTGCGTACAAATCATGATCTGTGAACATGAGCTGCCAAAACACGCTCGCACGCTCACCTGTTTGATGGCAGTTACTGTGATGACAAAAAACAGGGGAAGTCCACTAGTTATAGGGGAAGTGGGTGTGTCTATCATTAACTGTAAGGGAGAAGAAGGATCTGGTTAGAAACAGAGCAGACCTGAAGTATGCAGTGTCATATACTGCCTTTACCACCCTTGGACATCCATCCATTAGTCATTCCATTGTGAATGTGAATTAGATTACGAGTTTGTGAACTGCTGCTTCGAATGCGAATGCGAATGAGCCTACAGATTCCTTTTTTTTTTTTTTCATTTAGAGACTAATTTGGTTCTCAGAGTACACACTCAGCTGGGAAACACGAGGACGATCTGGGCTTACCTGAACCAAGAAGATGATGAGAAAATAAAAATTGGCGATTCTTCTGAACTGCTCAAACAAATTCTTGGGGATGAAGTTCCATATGGTGTACTACAAAGAGAAAGCAAAACAGCGTGGAGGATTTTACTGCCAAATTCTCAACAGGAGCAGAGAAACACATGCACATGTGATCTATTTTTTTTTTTTTTTTGACCTTTTCACTTTCAAGCTTTCAGCAGAATCTGCTCTTACCTTGGAGGAAATGATCCTGTTGTCTGCAAACCTCTGAGGAATATAATGGCCGTGCTGTGGGAACTTGTTTGCTATGTAAACTGTGCGTGTGTCACTCTGATGGGGAGGGTCGAAGCCCTGGAAGAGATGAGGAGAGACGGGTCAGTCAGTGTGACAGACGGACAGGCCAGAGACATAACAACTGCACTTTAATATTTCACCTAATATCACACAGTGACAGAATCTTAAAGCTTATGGAAAACAGTACGCTGAAGAAGCCGAGGGCCTGATGGGAAGGCATAACACACCGCCAAAGTCATTATTAATTCAGTTAGTGTGCAGCGCACAATTCATTACGGGAGGCACTTTCACAGCACACGAGAGATAAATCACTTACTATTGAACTCCTATTGCTTTCTGACTTTCTTTTTGGTCTGCAGACCAGATTCACAAACTTTATGTGACTGAGTGTGGGATAATCAGAAGCCAGATTCACAAAAATAATTTTAAATAGGGCTTAGCGATATGGCCAAATAATTATCCAGATTAAACGTTTCATATCAGTCGATATCGATAATTATCACAATAAACTTCAAAGTTTTATTTATAAAACAGGAACATCTGGAGAGAGAATGATCCTGACTGAGTTTTATTGGTATTCCATAGTAGCATACATTTAGATCATGATAACCACAGTTAAAACCACACATACAGCACCTCAATACCATGGTTAAAATCTAAGAAAAATATAAAAAAAACTTTGTTTCTACGTATATATGAAAAACAGTAATCTTAGTATAAATGCACAAACATTATAGCTTATTCACAAAAATGCTTTAATTATATTCCCTTACACCTTTAATACATTTAATGCATGTATTCATTAAAAAATAAAATTTTATCTGGATTTAAACTAGTCTAAAATCACTGAGTCATTCGTGTTCTTCACTGAATTCAAGCGCTTAACACTGGATATCACAGCGCTGTTTAGTGTCATGTGACCGAAACTAATCAGTAGGTAAACATCGCAAATATCATATTTTGCAGGTTACCATAATAATCACAAGCAAGCATGCATGAAGGCTATTTTCTGTCTTGACTGGAGTTCAGCACTTGCCGTTGTGAAGTGTATTTTAAACGATCACTTTAGATGTTTAGATGTCTCCATCTAGAGACACGCCCTTTAATTCACCATGATTGTTTACATTATCAACAGTATATAATGTTATGATGCTTGATATCTGAAACAACCCAATAAATTCATTGAACATCTGACCTTTAGGGATATAAGGCAAGTTGGAGGTTTTCCTAACTTTAAGCGGATATTTATGATGATTTTCAAAAACATTAATGTCAGGAACTCAAAGTTTTGTCTTCTGAAGATATATATATCCAGTCATCTCAATAGTAATACACACAACAGAGTTTTGCATGACGTAAGGGTAGAACAGCTCCCCACACAGATTCCGCCCATCTTTAAGTTGGTTGCAGTGCTGACCAACAGGAAGAAGCTTGCCTTGAAAGTGACTTCCAATGTGAACTGTACGGTCTGCACTACTGACAACCAAAAAACCAAACAAACTAGCAGTTATGAGTATAATTTCATTCTTAAGAATCCTTTCTAAATCCAGTGTCATATTCCTGGAGCGGAATTTCCTCACTATTAACACTTAATGGCTTTGGTTTGTGAAACATGTGATGGCTCTTTGCATAGACACAAACTCTCAGTCAACCTTGTACTTTATGCAAATGTTTCTGCAGCAGCACACTGGAAATATTCTCTCCAGCTCTGAACCTCGAGTCTCTGACAGATGACGTCTGTGCTGAGCGTCTTCCATTGACTCTTGTCCAGAGGAGGCTGGGAAATCTCCTTCCTGTATGTTACACGGCCACGTCACCCGACCCCATTGGCAACACATGCGTTCAAAATTATAGTCTGAATCTTTTGACTGAACCTTTTTGTCTTTCCATCCCATTTCCCCTCTGAATTTTCCAAGAGAAAGAAGCTGGAACTCATTCTGTGTGCCAATCTTGTGCTGCTTTTCAAAACTGATGCCACTGTGCTTGGATTATTAATCCATGTTAATTTATTCCTAGATCTGTTAGAAGAATACTTTTAAAGAATAGATTATAAGTGTTTGATCACCACATTTGAGTCATCATCGCAAAAAATGTGTTTATGTATATATATTCTGTTTATGTATCTATATATGATATATCAATATCTGCCTTTTTTTACTCCCTAATATCAGTATCAGCCCCAAAAAATTCATATCGGTCTGGCTCTAAAAAACATTCACATTTACACAAAAGCCTGGCCCTAATTAAATTGAAGAACAAACGAGTGTGACAATTTCCAACTAATTCTGGCCAAATGAAGGAGTTACTTTTTTGGGAGTTTACTTTGGTGGCCTGAAAGCAAACTTTCCTGGCAACCTTCCACAGTGAACTTCCCAGAAAATTTAATTCACTGTTAAACACCTTCAAGCTGGTCCATGATTACTATATAATCACCAGTCATTTCTGTTGTTTGTTGCATTATTAAGAAAATTGTGCACAGCACATATCTAATAGTGGCAATGAAACAGAAGTAGCAATGGATCTTTTCTTCTGTATTTGGACCCCATTGTAAAACACACATGGGTAATTCATTCTCAGTAAGATCTGTGATTTTTAAGTATTAACAAAAACATGTCATGCCTTCTTCATACTACTCAAACCACCTTTTCCAGCAGCGGCACCGTTGAAATATTCACAAACATTATACATCTGTGTAGCTATTGTGAACATCCAAATAAGAACTTCAGAGAGGCCTTTACTTCTATGCTTCCAAAAACAGGCTTTGAGAGTTTTGTTGTTGTTGTTGTTGTCTTGTGCAATTTTTGTTTGTAGTTCATACAACCAGTTATGTTCATACAACCAGACAATAGGTCTTGCAGCTTTATCTGTGGTCAAGGAGATTCAGTTCAGTTGGAAAACACATTTTGATCTGTGTCTGTGTTGCACCTGAACAATCCTTTGTGTGAATTAGATGTTACTATCAATGTTTTGAAATGGTCAATTTGCGTATGTTTTTGAAGTAAGGTGAAATTTGAAATAAGCATCTGCCTTATAAATAGTGTAAATTTCATCAAAACAGTAACAACTGTTTGCTGACAAATTTTTAAAACATTAGCATAATCTAGAATTATTGGAAACCAGGAACCAGGAAATTTTTAGGAATTTTGCTGTTTAAGCTTTTGAGTTTTACATAATGTAGAGATGTACAGTAATATTATGAATCAGGAAACTAGACAAGTAAATGAGTAAAATAAACCATGTGTTTGAGTTGACATTCTCTTGATTTGCGCTTTTAGGTGAAAGTGCAATAATTTTGATGAAATGTAAAAAGAAATTTCTCAAATGACAAATTAAGACTGGACAATAATTCATTATAAATATATAATCAATTTTTTTTTCAATAACGGTGATATGATTTTTAAACACATTTCTGAGTGTTTCCCATACACTGATTTATGACAGTTTGACTTCGCTGAATAAACATAAAAACACATGGAGGGTGTTATGTATCTCTTAAGCGAACCAACAGTCTTCAGAAAAGTTTTGATGGCATTTCCGTTTTATCTGATAAAGTAGTGTTCATGACTGGAGCTGCTTTGATTAAAGCCATTACTGGGGAAACCGCTTTTTCTACCACTCTAATGCTAACTAACTAAAACTTCTACTAAACCAAAAGTGAGACTAAACCAAAAAACAAACTAACACTACTTGTAAAGCATTGTAAGTAAATGATTTGGATTCACAACTTATTTCAATATTTTGACACTGACTAAGCACAGCAAACAGAGCTGTATTGTTTAAAAGAAAAATAAGAAGATAAAAGAAAAACAATGCAGAGGAATATCTGACACAGGACCTGGTCTGTATTGTGCAAAACTCAAACAACTTCTGTACCGCATGACTCTTCTCTTTCAGTTGTGTGTTAATAGCATTTGTTTGTGTGTGTGTGTGTGTGTGTGTGTGTGTTAATAATCCACATTACAGAGATAATGAAACACAGACTGTAATAATTCAGCACAACAGCAGAATGAGGAGGCTTATCAAGTATATCAAATTAATCGGAGAGCAGGTGATGCTGTATCTCTTCTCAGAGCTGATCCTTAAACAGAAAAGCTTGTAAACGATCCGCTGAGGTGACCAAAGCAGAGCACCAAATAAATCTGAGGCACAGCTGCGTGACGCTTCCCTTTGCTGCTGCATGGCTAAATTTACTCCTAATTCAGAGTTATTTAACAAAGGCAGTTTGAGAGGGCGCTCATCTGCTCTGTATATTTCGCAACAGTCTGTGACTTTCACTGTAAAGAATGAGTCTGCCGCTCCACTAAAGCACCTTTAATTAAACATTCATTTGGGAAGCGGCAGCTAATGAGATGAGTGGTCAGGAAGGCCATCACTGACTCATAGCTACTTCCTTATCCTGGAGTGACCCGTCTAAAAGCTCAAATGAGCGCTTAAACATCAGCATCTCACACACTCACAGCAGCTTGTTTAGTGTGAAATATTTGGATAACTTGGACCAAGCACAAAGGATGAATTAAAAAAAAAATGAATGGCCAAAAGAGAACAGATATTAGGGCATTTTGATGACATTCTAGATATCAAAAATGTTGTCAGAATTTTTGTGTACAGAAGCACTGATATTGAGAAAAAAAAAACAGCTTTGGGTGGATCTAGTTACTGGGGTGCCTCAGGGCTCAGTTTTTGGACCACTTCTCTTTTCTGTCTACATGGCATCACTAGGTTCATTCAGAAACTTGGATTCGCATACCACTGCTATGCTGATGACACTTAACTCTACCTCTCATTCCATCTTGATGAAGTGACGATAGTTATTTGCATCTCAGCATGTCTATCAGACATATGTTGCTGGATGGAGAACCACAGGGTTTCCCATACACTGATTTATTTGAGGCGGACTGCCACAAATAACCACCGCCCCCTGCCATCAGCTCCCGCATCTCACACACACAAGTGCGACTTTAGCACTATATTTTGCAACTTTCAGACACTTTTAGCAACTTTTTTCCATAAAAGGTACATGCTGACAAACCTAGCGACTTTTTTGGATAAACCTTAGCTATGGTTCAGTTCAGCTGGAAGATTTCGCCATTGCTGCCCCGCGAGTGCGAGGTCTGACTTCCCCAGCACAGTGTCGTCTCTCTCGGCGTCTGTTCTGTGCAGTGAGTGGGAGAGAAGCAGTGCATTCAGCTGGCCGTACCGCAGCAGACTCGTCAGTAAAAGTGTATAAAATGGCGTTTCCAAGCACCTGTCGCTTACTGACTGTCTGGGCTTATAAACATGAACATAGTTCATCTGTTAATGTGCACAATGTGTTACTCTGTCGCAGGCAGTGTGCTGCATGAGGTAAAAAAAAAAAAAAAAAAAAAAAGTAATATAGCCAAACCTACCACATATAGTCACTCTTTAGTGTAGCAGTTAGAGGTAACGTTATGTGGATTTTATCAGACGATGTCGCTCTTATAAATCAGGATTTAAGGAGTAAAGTGAGAATGACTCCTGGATATTAATAAAATTAAAATGTATTTATATTTGTTTTATGTATGACAACAGAAAAAATGTGAACGGCTTTTTTGGGCATTCAGTTGTATACAGTATGTGAAAGTTCAGAGAGTAGAACAGATCCGAGGTGCTTAATGCAAACCCGACGTAATAAATATGCTAATTGATATGACGTCATCTGCCACCACAAGTCTCACAAAATCCTGTGGGAAACACTGAACCATCATATTCAACTCAACCTTTGTCAAGACAAAACTGCTTGTGGTTTCAACAAACCCATCACTTTATCACAATTTCACCATCCAGCTTGGCGCATCAACAATGACTCCTTCAAAAACAGCCAGAAACCTTGGAGTTGTGATTGATGTTCAGCTGAATTTCTCAGACCACACTGCTTAAACTGCCTGGTCCTGCAGATTTACTTTATCAAACATCAGGAAGACCAGGCCTTTTCTTTCATGCTTCACAACTCCTTGTTCAAACTCCGGTTCTGGTTTTTGTTGGTTTTGATTGTAAGTTGCTTTGGATAAAAGTGTCTGCTAAATGACGTAATGTAAATGTAATATAAATGATGTTGGATCATATTGCCAGAATACATGTCATTCTCTATATTATTAGACTCTCGTGGAGAAATCCAGACGGCCAAGAAAACACATCACAACAAAAATGCTTAAGTCTACAGAAACATATGTCAACTGCAATTGCAAATTTAGTAAAGTTGTTTATTAAAGTCCCCATTCCCAAAAGCAATCACTTTCTTGCCTATTAGTGTGGAGAAGGAACCATTTCCTTTGCTAATGTAGAGTTGAGAGGTTACTCAGCACAACATCTTATTCAGTCTTTCATGTAGAAATGCTATGAAGATGGAAAACATGTATTTTGTATCTGCCAAATCCTATTTTTACATCTACAGGGACAATGTCAAGTACTTAACAGTTGACGGATTGATCAGACCAGTGAAATTTCATTGTACTCAGTACTAGTTGCGATATTGCAGCAAAAACTAATAAGCTACTGAGAACACACCTTTATCTAAAGAATTAATGAATATTAAATATTAAATGAAAACAACCACTGATCATAAGTAAACACTGTTGTTCACGTAATTATTCAACCAAACAAAGAGTGGTTTTGCTCACTATTGTCATTTGATTTGATATAATGAAAGTCTGACTGCTCACTTTTTCAGTGACCTTGGTCTGCAAAGTATATTTTCCTTTTCATTTTTCCAGTCTCTAGGAAAAAGTTAAAAGCTACAGACCAAACCAACCAGCTAGAAGGAGAAGTAAAACCTCACAAACTCTGATTTGAAAGAAAAAAGTACTTGAAAAGTGGACAGACTACATGACTATGTACTTAATGGCTTTAACAAAGATAAGAATTACAATCCCATGAAGCCTTGTGAATGACAATTAAAAACGATGAAGTTATATTAAAGTACTGATTTAAAGACGTTACATTTTAAAATATATCAAAACAATGTCCAGAATAAAGCTGTTTTACTGTATCCATCATGAAATTAACACAGTCTTGGTGAGAATAAGAGACTTCTTTCAAAAACATTAAAAAAAACTGTAATTATTCCAAAATTTTGACTGGTAGTGTATAGAAACAGTACATTTCACATTTATTTCAAAATGCACATAAAAAGGTTTAAGTAGACTGAAAGGCTCCATTACGTCACTCGCAGTGATTCATGGGAGTGGGTGTCTGTGAAAGAGTTCTTTTGGCTGTTAAGTTGAGATAATACTGGCTGATGGCTTTAACAAAAGCCTATAACATCGATTATCAACCTGGAGACAGTAGGTCTGTCTGGTTCATACGTTATTATTAAAGAGGTCAAATTTTACTGTTCGCTGACGTCCACTTACAAGATTTTTAACATTAAAAACACCATAATTCAAAAGTAATAGGCTCTTTTCTGTCCTGTTTTCAACCCCCATCATCGAAGCGCTCTGACTGGATCGGTGTGACTCATTCTAGACTAAGAAATATAAGCCCACTGCTACTGATGGGCTAACTGTTTGTGTTTGACAGCCTACATCCTTCATAGATGGATGCTGCTATGATTTAGGTTAAAAACGCATACTCCGTCAGTAAATATCAAATGATCTGTAACAGACATAGCAAAAGTGACCCACGATAAAAACACTGTTACCTGTGAGTTGCGACAATACTGTTGGATCCAATATAGCTGACATAGCATTGTCTTTTAGTTTTAATCTCTCTGCAAATCCTGAATCGATTTGTGCCTTGTTTAAAAATGAATCCTCAATGAATGGAAAGACTGTTATCCTCTTGCTATCCTCTGAGCCATCTTTATTGTTTTGGTCGCCTGTGTTTGATTCTCTCGTGACTGAACATGTGCAAATAGAAACAGGTGTTGATCTGATTCTGCAGAGGCGGTTTTTCATTGCACTTTGCGGTCACAGTGTGACAAATTCCAAAAATGAGTCATTTTGGCATAGGGCTGCACAATAAAATCGAAATGAAATGGAAATCGCGATTAGGCAGAAGCTGTGATTGTCATGCATATCTTTCAGTGAAGCACGATTCTTCTGTGATGGAATATTTTTTCTTACTCTTTCTTATTTTTTATGCCAATATGGTACAAAATTGTCCTATTTAAATCAATGTGAAAAATGAGATAGGTCAAAGGTGATCTAAAAGTAGCTGATTATATTACCTAAAATGTGTAATGCAATGGATTACGTTACTAACTACAATTTTTGTCATGTCATTTAGAATCAGTAATGGATTACAATTTGTAAGTAATCGACCCAGCTTTGCATGTCAAAAGATCAAGGAAAATTTGATTCAATTATTCCATGAGGAGAAAATGGGATTTTTGCTTCAGGCCCTCATTGTTACTTTCCATCAGGCTGCTGTTACACTACAAGATGCAATGCACAGACCCAATATTATGACACAGAGCAGATGTCCCGCCTGTTTACATTTCCATATACCTACTTTGCTTGCACTGATACCTCACCAGACGAGCACTCTGGCCAAGAAGTGCATTTGACCATTGACTCATGTGGCCACCTGCAATCTACACAGAACATGAGCATGTGCTTTACAGCTATTAATAATATAGAATACTAACTTAACAGCCACATCTACTTAAAATACACTCACTGGAATAAATACCACATTAAAAATGTATATACTATACATGAAATATAAATTAAATATAAACATACTGACTGATTATGAGTCATTGTGAGCTGGAAGCAGCTGGTATGGCAGCAGATGAGCTTGTGTAAAATGACGTTGGCAGCAGAAAAGCAAACAAGAGTGCAGATCACATTAGGCTTTAGTGCTCTGCCCTGACTCTAAGCCCTGCCATAACAAGACACTTCCCATGACTCATTGAAACATGAAGAAACATAAGCAGCCTCGTGTAAATTAGGCTGGATGAAGGAAGGAATAAAACACTGAGAGAGAAGATCGCATTAAGGGAAATGTCTTCAACTCTCTTACGTTCTGTAACTTACCCATTCAATGCAATAAAACAACAGCTAGATTATGTTCCAGTTCTGAAGAAAAGAGTGGTTGCTTGTGCAAAACTCACAACAGCAATACTAGGATGTTGTGGGTGGTTGTTTTTGGGGCCCAAGCTGAAAGAGCCCACCTCAGACATTTGACATCCTGGTCTCTCATTATGACTGTTTGTCTCACTTTCCGTGTAAACACAGATTTGTCCCTAAAGCTCAAGATCATCTTCCTGCCATTATTCACCTGCATGCTTCTCTGTTCATCATTTTCCCAAAACATGCAACATCTCAATAAATAAATCTGCAGACAAGTGGATACACGGATTCGTAACATGATGCCTGAAATGGAGATTCATAAATATAAATCTGCAAACAATGCTCAAAGCCCACATGCTGATCCCTGTAGTCATACAAAAGTGTCAGGGCACAGAAATTAAAGGAACAGTTCACCCAAAAATGAAATTTGCTAGAAGTGTACACACCCTCAGGCTATCTGAGATATAGAGAAGTTTGTTTCGTCATCAGATTAGGAGAAATGTAGCATTGCGTACGCTCTTCTGTGTCAGCCATGCTGCACTGATACACTGTTTTCTTTCAAATCAAAGTGTAAATATACGTAGAAAACGTATCCTTGGGGCGCGGCTGACACAGAAGAGCATACGCTGCCTGCCAGATGGACTATTCTGACGATGCTTCACCTTTCCTGGACCTTGACACTGTTATTTACTTGGCAGTCTATGGGACAGTCACAAGCCTCCCGGTTTTCATCCAAAATATTTTAAATTGTGTTCCGAAGACGAACTAAGCTTTTACGGGTTTGGAACGACATGGAGGTAAGTGATTAATGACAAAATTTTCATTTTGGGGTGGAGTATCCTTTCAAACAGAAAAAAAAAACCCTCACTGGGTGATTGTTTGACAAGAACAATTGCAAAAATACCATATGAGGGAAGTTCTGAAAACTTTAAGTGCAACACTGCCATTTCAGCTTTGCAGGGACACTCCAGTGTTACTAAATACACCAATTACTCATCACAAGCCCAATTACACAGACGGGAAAAAGCAACACCTTAAAGATGTGAAAAACAGATGTAGTTCTGCCCCACCACTGTTTCCATCTCCACTAACTAAGTTACAGTCAAACGCAAGTTTACAGCCACAGGGTAGCAGTGTCTGAAATGAGACCAGATCTAAACACACTTCCTGTGATGTGAAGCCAACAGCGTTAGGGCACAACCTTCAGACGAACAAACAAGATAAGATACATCTAGTTTATCTAATCTCCTAATATTGTGTAAATTACTAAACCAGCTGAGAAGCGTAGTCACCATTAAAATAAGGAAACGTTACACTGTAACTATACACCATATTCAATTATCTTCAATTGAGGAAACAGTCCATTTACAAATCAAAGCGTAGTTTTAAAATGAACACAATAGGTTCAAACACTGGGGCATAGATGCATTAGCTTATAAGAAAATGTATATATCAACCTAAGTAACTCAAAACCTCACATATGGCTAATGTACAACATTCTTGCAACATAACTGTACAAGTACAGTATAGATGTTTTATTGTATGCTCTACATTGAGCTTTTTCTAAAGATATTTCTTCACCGTTACTGTACTGAATAAAAACTACCTTTATTAAGTGTGAAGTACCTAAAATACCCATTTTGTTAAGTATTTTTTACTTTACGAGAGCATTTTATAGTCATATGATTATAGCTTGATTATAAAAACTAATTAACAAATACAAAAATGTAAAAAAAAAAAATCTTACACTTTTGCTAGAATTCATTTTAAGGTGTTATGTTAGTGGTTTCAACAAAACTAAATTATATTAGACGACAAACACCGATATCTGACAGCTATAGATCATCTTATGACAGACGAACAATAGAGGAATTCACTACAGGGGAATTTTGCCTGCATATTTGATATATTTAAAGCTCGGTAGTTATATATTTGTTCAAACAAAGCATGTGAAGTCAACAAGTCAGTTAGAGAAGTTGCTGTCAAACTTTCTGCAGTATTCATAACGCGCACTAGTAAAGTAACTTGTGACATTTGTTGCAGAAAACAATAAAAAATACACAACTGCCAGTAAGAAGGAAACAAGCAAATCAACAGAGAAAACAAACAACAACAACAACAACAACAACAACAACATCCCGCAGTCACAAGGAGCAGCACGCGCGCTTCCCTCCAGAACGATTTAAAAACACGACCGTTAAATTATCTCGTTAGTCGTGTTCTCAGTGACCTCATATCTGACACCCTACTGTATAAAACAAAACAGAGGAAATATTACAACACGTCGTTTGTTTTAAGCGAAACGCTGCCTTCGTTAAATGTAATTTAATTCGTTGCGAGTCGCTTTAATTAGCCAGCCATCACACGCTAGCTTCGCGCTGACGCACCATAACAATGAAGCGGACAGATTGTGTGTTGATAAGAGTTTAAACGGCTCGTAACGTTACCAGCTGCTGTCGGATCCAGCGAATCATCCTGACTCGAGCTAGCGCGGGGAGCTGCCTCCGACACAAATCCCCGCAGCATCAATGAGACCTCTTCCGCATCACAGTGCCAGCGAGCGCACGCGAAGACCCCGGGCCATTCTCAAACTCGAACCCAATGCGGCGAGGCGCGAACGCGGACATAAACACGCACCGACTGCGCTCGACGGAGACGGCTTTCGACTGGCTGACAACATCCCGGAAGTGACGTCACCCGGGCCCGAGCACATCAACGGCTCAAAGTTGTGTGTCGCACGTGCTACAGGAATTCCTAGGTTTGCTGACGGTGAGTGTGTTGCGTTTCAGTGTTCACTCGGGAAAAAAAAAATCTAGTTTCTATTGACTGAAATATAGCCAATAATACTCCCGACACATCGAGTATCCCGTAATCGTCGCTTTAAAGGAAGAGTTGAGCTAAAAAAAATAAATAAATAAATTATGTCATCATACTCTCCCTTAGGTCCTTCCACTCCCATTAGATTTTCTGTGGAACGCAAAATGATAACTGGAAAAGCACAGATACTAACAAACATACTTTTCAGAAATGTATTCTGTATTGAAATATATTGGAATGGAATGACGTCGGGAAAACACACACACACACACACACACACACACACACACACAATTCATACAAAACTATTTTGCTAGAATTCAAAATTCTAAATTGAAAGAATGAAAAATTCTTCAAAAAATAAATAAATAAAAATAAAGTAAATTTGTCTTTTTTTTGGTGAGTAAATGCTAACATTTTTATTTGTTGGTGAATTGTTCCTCTAATATAAGGGTGTATTGTTGGTCTTGGAATAAGGTCAACAGAATACATTTTCCATAAAACAATAAACTGCTATTATTGGTTTACTTTCTCAGAAATCATCACTGAGATGAAGCAGATAAAAGCAATGCTGTGAAATATAGTAAGTTACCCAAACGCTGTCAACGTCATAGTTACAGTATATTTACATAACCCTGATAAAAGCAGTGACTGTGGATAATATTAATAAAATAGGTAGTTAATTTTATTTTATAGGTTTCACCATGCAATAAAACATGGAGAGCAGCACAACAAAGATCTCTAATAGCCTACTATATATATGAGGTGAAGTGAAGTGACACACAGCCAAGTATGGTGACCCATACTCAGAATTCATGCTCTGCATTTATCCCATCCAAAGTGCACACACACAGCAGTGAACACACACACGGAGCAGTGGGTATCATTTATGCCGCGGCACCCGGGGAGCAGTTGGGGGTTCGGTGCCTTTCTCAAGGGCACCTCAGTCGTGGTATTGCTGGCCCGAGACTCGAACCCACAACCTTAGGGTTAGGGTTACCACTAGGCCACGACTTCCCCAAATATACACACACACACAAAAAAAATGTATTGAGCACATAACAATTTTCTCAGTAAATATATTTCTAAAGGTGCTGTTGACATAAAATTTTCACTAGATGTCGGTAACAACCCAAGTAATCCATACGTGCAAACAAATCAACATTAAATGCGTTCAGAAATCAAGTTATTTGTAATAAAATGGAATGACCCAGAAGTACATGAACATGATTACTGAAATTTATTTAATACTTCGTACAGAAGTTGGTAATGGCAGCTTCAAGACGTCTTCTGTATGGAGAAGCTCGCATGCATTACTCAGGTGTGATTTTGGCCTATTCTTCCACACAGTCTTCCAATCTTGAAGGTTCTGTGGGCCTCTTCTATGAACTCTGATCTGTAGTTCTTTCTATAGGTTTTCTATTGGATTCAAGTCAGGTGATTGGTTGGGTCATTCTAGCAGCTTTACTTTCTCTGAAACCAGTTGAGAGTTTCCTTGGCTGTGTTTGGGTTCTTTGTCTCGCTGGAATGTCCATCCTCATTGCATCTTCATCATCCTGGTAGATGGATGCAGATTTTCATCAAGAATGTAACGGTACATTTTTCCATTCATCCTTTCTTCAGTTATATGAATTTTGCCAGTGCCACACTGTGTGTATTATGACATCCAAAGAGTTTAATTTTGGTTTGGACCAGACTATATTCTCCCAGTTTTGCACAGGCTTGTCTAAATGTGGTGCCGCAAACTTTAAATGTGTTTCAACATGCTTTTTCTTCAACAATAGTGCCTTGCGTGTATACAGGCCATGGTGGTTGAGTGCATTACTAGTTTTATTTTACTCACTGATGCTCCAGAAGGAAACATGATGCATTAAGAGACTTTTAAGAGAAAACTTTTGAACAGGATGAAGATTCTTATTTTGTAGAAATATATATATTTTTTCCATTTAGTACTGTCCTTCAGAAGCAACAGAAGATACTTGCATGTTTCCCGGAAAACAAATTAAGTACAATTTACCTTGATTTTCAAATTCAGTTGTTTTTTTTTTTTTTTAACACAATAGCACCTCACTCAGGATAAAAAGAGAAATAAACGAAGCGTTTTTGATATTATTGTTCTGAGAAGTTGTCAAAGTCTAAAAAATTTTATTGGAAAAAACATTTTACTGTATTGGATGGACGAATGTCTAATAAGATTGAGGGGAAGTCGTGGCCTAATGGTTAGAGAGTTTTACTCCTAACCCTAAGGTTGTGGGTTCGAGTCTCGGGCCAGCAAAACCACGACTGAGGTGCCCTTGAGCAAGGCATCGAACCCCCAACTGCTCCCTGGGCGCCGCAGCATAAATGTCTGCCCACTGCTCCGGGTGTGTGTTCACGTTGTGTGTGTGTGCACTTTGGATGGGTTAAATGCAGAGCACAAATTCTGAGTATGAGTCACCATACTTGGCTCTATGTCAGGTCACTTTAGTAACAGATGATATAATGTTATTGTATATTAAGTGTCATTCAAGTTACTGAAAAATAAATCATTTTGTTTTGAAACCAAATATGTTAACTAAAAGATGTAAGCATCCAGCATACACTAATAGTATGGAATAAATATTAATTTTAGTCACTTTGTATATTGTGCAAAAATAAATACACAACACCACAAAATCTCCAAAACGCATCAGAAACAAGCCACAACGGAAAAAAGCCACAACAACATTAGCGCATCACAGAAATAAGCCTGCAACACAACGAAATTGGCACAACACAAAAGAAACAAGTCACAACACAACAGAAACAAGCCACTACACAACAAAATTAACACAACACAATGGAAACAAGCCACAACAAAATTAGCACAACAAAGGAAACAAGTCACAACACAGTGAAATTAGCACAACACAACAGAAACAAGCCACTACACAACAAAAGTAGCACAACACAACAGAAACAAGTCACAACACAACAAAATTAGCACAACAGAAACACGTCACAACACAACAAAATTAGCACAACACAGGAAAAGCCTGCTACACAACGAAATTAGCACAACACAACAGAAACAAGCCACTACACAATGGAAACAAGCCACAACAAAATTAGCACAACACAAAAGAAACAAGCCACAACACAACAAAATTAGCATAACACAATGGAAACAAGCCCCAACACAATAGATAGAAGTCTCAACACAATGGAAACAAGCCATATCACAGTGAAATTAGCACCGCCGATGGCGATTTTATTGTGTTGTGCACTACTTGGCCACCGTACTATCAGCTGTTGCCATAGTAAAGAAACCATAGAAAGTATAGTGGCGACTCTGGAAGTAAGCATGGAATTTTAAACGCAGTACTTGGTTCAGGTGTGTTTGATTGGGATTGGAGCTAAACTCTACAGCAGTGCTTCCCAAACCTGTCCTGGACATTTTGTATATCTCCCTAATCAGACACACGCAATTTAGTTCTTGCAGTCTCTACTAACGAGCTGATGAGTGGAATCAGGTCTGTTAGATAAGGGAGACATACAAAAGGTGCAGGGCAGGGGGTCCTCCAGGACAGGTTTGGGAAGCACTGTGCTACAGGATAGTGGCTCTCAAAGAGTGGGATTGGACACACCTGATGTAAAGCTTGTCATAGGGTAGGCATGCCCAATCCTGTTTCTGAAGATTTACCTTCCTGCAAAATTCAGCTCCAACCCTGATCAAAAAACACGTGTCTAATTATCAAGAGATCCTGAAGGCTTTAATTAGCTGGTTCAGGTGTGGTTGATCAGGTTTGGACCTGAACCTAACCCGAGCTTGCTGACAGGTTGGGCTGTGATCAGGGGAAAATGAGTGGGCGATCAGTGCTCGGCAGTCTTTATGTGTGAACAACTACTCAACAACACATCAAAGAGGCTCACTGACGCATTTTCAATATTTTCAGCTAAAACTTAAAACTTTTTGTGTGTTTTGGCTGTTCATTTACACAACAGCAGCATTTTGGGGACCTGAAAACACACACTTTTGAAAATGGGTTTCAAAGTGCAAGTTTTTGAAAATGATAGCATTATCGTCTCAGTGTTAAATATAAAAATGCAGAATGTGTGTTTGTAGAAGCGTAGGGCCAGTTTTACTAAAAAGGGCAAATTAGCGCGAGAGTGCAATTCCAAAACAGTGCAGATTGGCATGTTTAATTATCCACGCCTTTTCAGTGCTAATTCTTCACTGCATGTCTTTAGTAAATCCTGACAGTACTATTTTAACGCCAACAGATGGTTTGCGCTGGCACAAGCTGTTATTAAAACTGGCCTGTAGTGTTTCTTTACAAAGTGACATCACCATTTACTGGCATGGCATGAATTATACAGCATTTTTAGTCGTTCGCAGATCCGTGTGAACTATTGTTTTGACAATTTTGTCATCTGTGTGAAACTTTTCAGAAACGCAAAAGAAGAAAAAATCTTATAGTACAATTGTTGTGTAAACACATTCTAGTACATAATTGCCATTTCAAGATAGTACATTTCATAAATACTTTGCACACTGATGCTGATCCTTTGCAAGTAAAATTAATATTATTATAAGCCTGACGCTTACGTTCGCTCTAAACATATTGTTATTCAGTTGCTTAGTCATGAAACATATCAACACATTTAGAAGTATTCTATGTTAAACACCTACTTAGATACATGCCTTCACTTTTATAAGAGATGGTCATATTCAAGTGGCTTTGTTTTTATAGACCTGTGAGAGCTGTGCTTGTGATGTTTCAGTTGGTGGAGGCGTGACATGTGAGAGGATATTTGAATATTTTAAAATGCTACTTTAAAATACCAAGCATTGCATAAATAGATGCATGATGGAAAATTTAGCTCATTCAAACTGATGGATGCATATTCGTTGTAGCGCAAACTTATTATTTTAAATAATTGTGTGGCAGTTCAACAGTTACAACAGATGCTGTTTTCAATTTGCACAATTATGTATTTTGCATAGTGTATTCACTTTCAACAATACTTCTCTCTTAAGCATTAAATTCAGCAATAATATTTCTCCTCATGATAGTCTGCAGCACCACCTGCTGGAATGATTGGGTAATACATTATATGTAAGATCCATAGCTGGTCATGGTTTGAAAAATAATTATCACTCTGCATTTTTCGTTATATGTTGAAAAGAATTTTGCTGGCAGTCAGTTAAAAAATTGAAGGCAAGGAAACTGAACTGAATCCAGCACTCTTCTGTAAATACACAGACAGTTCTGGTTTCTGTTTGTTGCCGTCGTTAATCCTATTTAATGGAAGATACTTGTAATTGCCCACTTAGGATCCTTAAAGCTGGGTTCCTGTTGGTCTTGCTTGGTTACACCTGGCAAGCTCTCTGCGCTTTAAGAGTATGTGGGATTGGGTTTCGTGAGGAACTAATCCTTCCTGCCTGCATCTCTAACAGCCACTGACCCACAGCGAGACGCAGTGGGCCTTTAAATACAGCCACATATTTCTCATGGCTGACCAAACACAATTCGTTGTAGGTCTCTGTGAGTGCATGCATACTGTATGCTTACAAAGTGACCTATGCAAGGTTTTTAATAAATGTCTTTAGTCCTGTTCTGTTAGTTATGATACAAATATAAAACATGCCCTTCTCAAAAGAAGTGTGCATGAATGTGCATATAGTGTCTTAAAAGTATATTTAAAAAAGGGACTTGCAGATAATGTAATATAAATGAAATAAAAGGCCACTTACTGTAAGTGTACCTAAAGAGAAAACAAGTTCACTTTAATCATATTTCAAAGACAGTAGAAATTTCATATAAAGATGTAGTTAAGTTCCACTTAAATGGGTCAAAAACACTTTTTATAGTTCAACCAGTTGTGTTTAATGTACATTTAAACAATAATGCATTTTCATTTAATTGTAAATAACATGCACTTTAGTGAAAACATTATTCAGTTATTCAAGTATTATTTCGATAAATATTTTTAAAGGTATGCTAAAGTGCACTTCTTTTTACACAAGGATATGCATCTCATTTATTTATTTTTCTAAGTTGTTTTGAAAACTGCTTTTTATATTATATTATTATAAAAACATAAGATAATTATTATTTAGAAGCATAACAAGACTGTGAAGCAAAAATCCGTTAATCACTGCAATTGCCATCTGTGCATATACAGATATGCACATATGAACTTCCTCTACATAAAATAATAATAATAATAATAATAAAATTGTTTAAAAATATTAAAAATGTCTGGGTAATAAAATACAATGTACTGATACCATACTAAAGAAAAATTAATTAGTAATTAGTAGTTTGCTTAACTACCCAGTAGGCACACAACGTCATAAGACGATGATATTTGGTTAAATTTGTCAATTCAGTGTGTCTAATGTCATTGTTAGTTTGATTTCCAATACCGACGTCAGCTGACATTGATATTTGTTGTTTCTAGATTGTATAACCAAAATCCAACGTTAAGTCAGGGGCGGACCTAAGCAAATTTCAGAGAGAGAGAGAAAGAGAAAGATTTACCTAAAAGATTTAAATGTTAAATGTTTTACAAAATAATGAATACAATTTGCATCTCCTCATCTAGACCACAATCCAAGACTATAATTATGTACAAAAAGTCACATGCTGAAGTTATATATATATATATATATATATATATATATATATATATATATATATATATATATATATATATATATATATATATATAAAATTTTTTGCCTTATCAAACACCAAATTAATTGCTGCAAGCTCACATCTCAAAATCCAACCAAAAACCAGATGGAAATCCTGCACTGTTTTTTATTTATTTGATAATCCCTTACACTAAGGTATACATCAAAGTATGGAAGAAAAGATCTGTTACTGCTTCCATTTCATCACAACTTTAACTTTAGTATAACTTTGGTTGTGCATGATGATAGATAGTATTACTGTCTGTCACGATCAGATCCATGCATTATATTTATCATAAGATCTATACAATTCCTTATATCGAGATATCACAGTCTCATTTTTCTTTCAAAACAGGTCAGTAAATGGGAGGAATCACTGGAGGTATTGTGAACTATTTGTTTATAGGGAGCATGAGTCTGCCGGGATTTAACTGACTGCAGCTCTGGACGTGCCTCATTTCCACAAGGACCTGTCGTAGCTTGAGGGGATACCAAGCTGACAGGCCTCAGATCGCTGCGTGGCTATCACAACACACTAATGGTGGTAAAGAGGGACGACTGATTACAGGGTCTGGCAGGCAGTCTGTCGTACATGCTCTCACGTAATGGGTAAAAATGGAGTGTGGTCTCCTCAGACAGTGCTGACGGTTTCAGAGTGATCGCTATGATGCCACTGAACAGCCCTTTGCCATCTACAGTGTATCTGTGCTGGTTGCCCCAAACTAGACTTTGTGATGCTGAATGTGGATTTTTACCAGCATTCTTTTAGTCACACTTGATTTTAAAGTCCAATTCTCATTATTAACAAACCATTAACTACAACTGTTGCCTCAATGAACTCCTAATTTACTGCTACTCTCAACACGACACTTTCAAAGGGAAACGTCCAAAGCAAATGAACATCAATCTGGCAGCATTTTATTATGTTGTCTGTGTACGTATCACAGCAGTTCAGAACCGAAATGTCCAGTGATTGGCGTTGAAAGGTTAAAAATGAAAATAACGTACTACCAACACTAAACTTGAACCCTAAACCTAACCGATAGGGTTTACAAAAGTAAACATGAGCTTAAAACACGTTTGTTGAAGCAACCATGCCTTTTTAGTTTGCTTTCACAAATTATTAAGATCTTTTATCATGACTTGTTGTGCTAGGACTCGTTATCGAGTGCTCTGCATCGCAATAGCAATGTTGTATCAGGTGGGCTACCAAGCAAGTTTACAACATCAGAAATGCCATGCATATGGACCTAGTATAAAATATATCTTTATTAATGAATAATTCTCCCTTGTAATCATAATTTGTAGTTGTTGGTATTTAACTGCAACTAAAGTGTTTATTTCAGCTCGAATGTAAGCAAAAATATAGGTAGAAGCATGATTTTTTTTCAGTGAACCTGTGTTGCTGGTTGCCAGGCTGTCTTCTTGCTATAGGTGTTCTGGGGGATTTCTAGCATGTTGTAGCTGCTAGGGTGTTTATTGTAGTTTTAAGCTCATTGCTTGGCAAGAGATGAGCACCTCTGCTCTAGAAGCTAACCACTGAGTGAACATTGTTTGTACACTGGTTATTGCGGTCTATCATGGGATTGAATGAACACTTGATGGTTTCAGAAACCAAAAGTAATGGCTAGTGCTCTATATAAGGGTATGGGGTGGTTTCAGACACAGCCTTTATCTTAATTTTAGCTAACAATAAAATCACTGCAGTGTGGTTTATAGTGTGTGTTAGTGATAGTTGCTAGATTGTTGTTCAGAGTTTGTTAGCTTCTTTTAGATCAGGGGTGTTCAAATCTGTGCCTGGAGGGCCACTGTCCTGCAGAGTTTAGCATCGCACCCTATAGCTATACCCACCTGAATCAGCTAATCAAGGCCTTCAGACTCACTAAAAACTTCCAGATAGCTGTGTTGGAGCTTTTTGGAGCTAAACTCTGCAGGACATTAACCCTCCCCACAGGTTACGCCTACTACTAGAAGTTATGCCCCTTCAAACAAACTGCAAACTTGGTGATGTCATCAGAGCCCCTCCTCCTGCGAATTGCTGATGCTGTCACTAATACCGTGCATCTTCTACTTTTACTTTCTTCGTTTTTCTTTACTATCGCCACCTATTGGTAAAACATACTATATTCCATAGCTTACAGATGATAGAACTCCTCTTCATCTTGATGAAGCATTTTAATCACAAAACTATTCAGTAACTTTTTGCTAGGATTGCACATAGGTCTCATATATGTCTTTGTTCCATTGTAGTTTATTGTCCTATTGCGTGTAATTAGTTTTTTTTTTTTTTTTTTTTTTCATATTTTATGACTTTACCTGTCTTAGTAAACTGTAGTAAAATTATGTTATGGCTAATACATTTTTTTTGTGATATTGAAATTAATGATGGTATCAAAAGTCAGTGATATTAAAATGGTACCATCAATGGCATCAACAATTTTGACGTAATAAAACCCCTTCTAAAAATAACTATATTGTGATATCATTATTGTGAAATAAAATGACTCATATCGTGATATAAGATGTTTGGTCATATCACCCCTAGGTTGCAGATAGTTTTGGTGGCATTTCATTTACCTAAATGCTATTTAAGCTTTTTTTTTCTTCTTCATCCTGTTCTTTTTCTTCTGGTACTAAATTTTAAAATCTCCTCCTAGAGCTTTCAAGCTACAACCACCAAACTTAGACCTTTAGACTGGTCTGACTCACTGTGCTATACCCCCCCCCCCCCCCCCCCCCAATCCCATAGAGTTTCATTGAGGGGGTCAAAACTTTTGTATAATAAGATTTTGTATAATAAGATAAGAGTGTGTAAGTTGTCTGTCACTGATAATGCTTAATGACTAACCTAGGACAACATCATGTTAGCAATATACTAAAGCATGTTAGAAAACATGCTAATCATGTTAGAAACATGCTAACAACATGTTAAACACTAGCAACATGCTAATCATGTTAAATACATGGTAACAACATGCTAATCATGTTAGCAGTGTGCTAAATCATGCTAGCAATGTTGTATCAACACCAATCTAATCTATTTAAACTTTCAAACTTCAAGCTTTTACAACTGTTTCAAACTTTCAGCATTGGCTTTTTCAAGCCAACTTCAGTGTTTGTCCTCAAACTTTACTCATCTAGTTTCATTAAAAAAAAGTCAGATTTTTTAAATCATATGTTTCATTAATAGCTGTTATATCATATATCATACTTTGCAGAATTTGAAATCAATGTAATTTTGCATTGCTAACATGTCATGCATTAAGTATAAAATAAATACATAATTTACTCTAAAAAATCACTTCTATGGGATGAGAAATTAGTATTAATAGTAGGCATAACTTGTAGTGGTTGTAGTTTGTAGTCCTTTAGGATGCAGACAGACCCTTTATGTTTTGGTTGCCTGGTCTTTCTATGTGGTGTTGGTTCTGGGTGGTTGCTAGTGTGCTTCTGTATGGTTGTAGATATGGCTCAGGTCCCACCTTAAATACCTCCTCATTGGATTTTTTCACCATTTAATTGCCCTTTAGGATTTGTTTTAATGCCTAAACCTAGTATGAACAATAGTAATGATGAATAATGAGGGGAAAACAGTTTAATATCGTGAAAAGCGTCAATCCAACTTGTATTTTAGATGTAATATACATTGTTCTTTTGTGTTTTATGAATGTTTTATCACTGTACTTTGTTCTTTTTTGTTAAAAATGGAGAAGATGGTAGCAGATCTCGGACCAGCATTTACTTTTAAGACTATGTGAACCTGAGCAGCTTTGAGTAGCTGCGTTTTGTTAGGTGATCAGTATGTGGGCGTTTGATGCCTTGAAGTGTCCAGGTGTTGCTGTGAATGTTATCACAAGACCTGGAACTGAACTCCACTCAAAGAGGGAATGTCAAAATCAAGCTGCTTGAAGTCTTTTGTTTCTCCTCTCGTGCTGATAAACCTGCACAAGTTCACCACTTTAAATCATATATGGTGAAGCAGGCTTTGCACGTGTACGATAAGATAATACCGTAAGTTAACTGGAGAGACGGCTGTTGAATGGATTTGTAATGAGAAAATATGGACGTCTTGCTCTAAGCTTTACATTAGGCTGTTTTTGCCAATATCTTTGGGTCAATATTTGTCCTCCATATGTATTCATTTTACAATAATTAATAAAAAAGTTTATTTTTTTCATTAAAATTAATTACATTTTTGATGTTGTTGTCAAATGTCAAGGTGACACAACTATTCTGATATCAGGAGGCAAACAGGAATGAAATTTGTATTATTTCAGCAATTTAACAAAACAATTTCACTGCAAATCATGCATCATGTGGTGCAACAAACAAAGTCATGTAGAGACAAGAATATAATAGGCTATGTTCAGATGCAGGCAAAAGTTGCCCAATTTTTTGCTTTTATGTGACCCTTTGAAACCATATATATATATATATATTCTGCCACTTTTATATGTGCTACTAAATCAGATATAGGTGGTTGTTTTGCAATACAACCTCAGTCTGAACAGTCATTTCAGAATTCATGCTGCTTTTACACCACTCTAGATCGACATTCATCATAATTTTATGCTGATGGGAGTCACTACAAAGATTTTACATACTCGTAGTTCTTTGGTCACTCGGTTAAAGGTGCAGTAAGCAATTTCAGAGAAATGCTGTTGTTATTTGAAATCACCAAAAAAGACACACCTCATCTTGATAGCTCCGCCTCCCAATTCACAGCATGCTATGTACAGGCACCTCCCCCATCATGAGTGGACACGCCCCTTACTTGGGATTGGCTACAAATGTTTTTGGTGCTCGCTCTGATCCACTTTCCAGGAAGTGGTTTAGGACTGTGAAGCTTTGGATGTGTTGATGGACTCAATCTGCTCCATCTGTTTTGATCATCATTCTAAATTCAATCGAGATGTATTCAGATTTTCTCAGCTTTTTGATCAAAATGTTGCTTTTTTCACGAAACTTACCCACATTCAAGTGTTGATAAGAAGGATGCATATAATAAAACATACTACATGTTCAGATAATCATACAAGGAAATATTCTAAAAGTTTTGTGAAAATGATCAAAAATGCTGGCAGTGAAAGAGTTAAATGTTGTCAACATAAAATCCGGTTGCACAATACCCTAGCAATCACATCCAAGTGAAAAAAAACAAATCAAGTTTAACCATGAAATACTCTAGCCCTAGATTGACTCTTTGTTTATACAAATATCTCACTGGATTATTACAATATTTGCATTTGTTCAGAAATCTAAAACGAATATTTCCTCTTGGCTACTAAAGCTAAAGATACATATGCAGTATGTAAATCCTTGATGTATTTTTGAAGGTTTATACTTGTAGCATTAGTCACAGAACAGAACATAAACCACAGTGGAATTTGCTTCTAATATGTGTGTCAGGTCTTTCATCGGTCTTGTCCTTGCTCACTAAAACACCTTGAAAGTGGCATGACATCATGCGGCTGCAGCTCCCTTCTTGAGTTAGCGTGAAGTGCCCTGTCAAATATCTTCTTGGGGCTGTTAGTACCTGCATGTGTCTTAATCCACTCAATTTCGCTTGTTTTTTCTGCCTAAATGGCAGAGAAGAATGCCTGAGGACTGTCAGCAAACACCTGCAGTCTGCGCTCTCCAGCCAGATCTCTTGGCCTCCAACGACGCTGTCGCAACACGAGAAAGATATTAGCGACTGTGAGAAATGTAACAAACAGTAACGCTGCAGCTCTCACACTTTCAGTTGGCTGGGGGCCAGGAGGGATAACAAGCCGGGGCAGCGAGAAACCCACAGGGACGGGCCCAAGTCTTCCAGACAGTGTTGGCATGATGAATGGCAGCTTCTCAATGGCTCATCTCACCACAGCCTCGGCTACGAGCTCCACTTTTTTTTCTGAAAGCTACAATAATTACATGTAAGCAAGGGTTAAACTTTGACTTTTACACCTGTAAAGTGAACAGCTGCAGATTTGTAGAGTGACAGCGATTCATAGCTGTCAGTCACGGTTAATCTGAGGTTTGTGTCGCTCAAGTGCACAGAGTTGCTTCCTGCTTCAGACCACCGGGTCTGGAGTCCCATGACTATTTGTTTTTGGAAAAATGTTTTATATCAAGTTAAACAGTGTTGTGTGTTTTTTCATATATATATAAAGTAAAATAAAACCTGATTAGCATATAAAGTACATGTAAGTACATAATGGTTATAATTTTAACGGTAGTATTCCATTCAATGTTGCATTTAAAGTTAATATATTTTTAAAATGTACTAAATTGTAATTTCATCATATACAACATGCAAATTTCAATAGAAATTCTATTAAATTATATTTCGGTTCACCATCGATGCTGGTCAGTTGATTTGACAATAAACTTTATTTTAAAGACCATAGAAGCAATTATGAAATTACATATGAAGATGGATTTAAGTCAAAAACAAAAAGATCAGCTAATTGCATATAATATAAATGTAAACTATAATACACTTTCATTTATTGAAATTAACATGCAGTTAAACTGCATTAAGTCTCCCCTTTAAGTATATTATTTTAAAAATATATTTTTCCATATAATCTGCTGTAATTAAAAGCATGCCAAAATGTATCTCTTTCACAAGGGACCTTCTATTTTTGGGCATCATAGAGTTCAAAATTTTGCTGTTTTTGCCTTCTGAAAGATTATTTTGTCTAAATTCACAGTGTGGCTTTGCACATAATGTTTTTGTTACACTGTGGTGTTTTAAAAATATTTGTCTATGATAATGTGCTCACTCACAACAGTTCTCACTGCTTGTTCAGCATCTTGCATCCTTTGCGGAACAAAAAAATGCTAGAATACATCACAGCACGATCTGTGAAAGAATCCATCTAAGATGGCAGACGCAGTGAGAGAAATGTCGATTATAATAGTAAGTAGTTACCATTATCGTTACACAACGAATGTATTTTAAAATATTTAAATATATGATCAGAATATTGCTAATATCATCTTCTGAATAAGCTGAGCTTTAAAATAACCTATTTTTTTTTCAGACTAAAGTGTATTTAGTTTAATGTGATCAAAATGTTTTTAACACTTCAAAGATTGTTTAAACTACCTTACAATCTCAAATACAAAACAAAAAATGTATTTATTAATTTATTTTGAACACATCAAATAGTGTTTAAATTACCCTATGAATAAGCTGAACTACAAAATATTTATTCACACTTAGGTGTATTTTGTGTAATATGAACAAAATATTATTGTGAACACATCAAAGAATACCTCATCAATAAGCTAAAATACATAATAATAATAATAATAATAATAATAATAATAATAATAAATGCATTAATTCAGAAGCTACTTAAACATAATTTAATGTTTGCTAAAGAATTTTTATATATATATATATATATATATATATATATATATATATATATATTTCTTATAATGTATTTAATATTATTTATATAATTTATTTTCTCAACACTTATATCACACATGTAGCTGAAAGGTTTAAGCAGCAAACTGCTGACCGGCTGTAATCAGATGATAAGACTCTTTCCAGCCAGATGATGGCACTGTGTATCCATCATGCACTGGGTTTGATGCACTCAGAGCCTGCAGGTGCTGCTGTGGGCTGGCATTTTTTATTGTGCAGTCAGTAACCCAACAAGTCTGAATAGATCTGAAGCATGAAGGTAAACAGGAGTAAACAAGCCACGGTATGATTTTACATTTATAAAAAAAGACCTGTACAAATGTTCATTTGACCCTAAAACCAAATAAAATGGGTAGTGTTTTAACTAGTTAGTGTTTCATTCAATTTATTACTTCATTCAGTTTAGATTTACAGATTGCGCTTAATAATATTAATAAATTAGTCTTAATAGATATATGTGACCCTGGGCAACAAAACCAGTCATAAGGGTTATTTTTTATATTGACTTTTATAGACCATCTGCATCTGAAAGCTGAAATGCTTTGTTAAGATAGGACAATATTTGGCTGAGATACAACTATATGCAAAAAAAAAAAAAAAAATCAATATTCAGAAAATCGCTTTTAAAGTTGTCCTAATGAAGTTCTTGGCAATGAATATTACTAATCAAAAATTAAGTTTTGATATATTTTCGGTAGATATATTATCTTCATGGAACCTGATCTTCACCTTATATCCTAATGATTTTTGGCATAAAAGAAAAATCAATATTTTTGACCCATACAATTTATTGTTGGCTATTGCTACAAATATACATTTGCAACTTAAGACTGGTTTTGTGCTCCAGTGTCACATATTTCTGTAAAAGTACCATTTATTCCATTACAGATAGTTTTCAGACATGATAACAGTCAGATATTAGAGGACACATAAAGGGAAATATATGTTTATTACTTATTTCACTATACTAACAGCTATATTTCTTTCATTCAGAACAAAATAAATAAACGGCATACATTTAATATCAGAGCAACTGCTATCTGGCTTATCTTTTGCAGTATGTGAATCATAACTTCATCTCTCTGCCAAAGTGGTCTAAACATATGTTATATGCAACAAAATATATTTTGTGCAGTGTGCTAACATTTCTTATTTTTTTTAAATATTTGCTCCAAAGAGTGAATGAAAAAGCTTTAATTTCAACTAAAACATCACACAAATGCTTTCTCTTATACTTTGTGAAGTTGTTTGATGCATCTAGGGCTTCTTTTCAGGATGACAGTGGTATGAGCTGCGAATAATGGCCGGCAAAACACAGCCGCTCACTGGCTCAGACATGACATAAATGGATAAGTAGCCATCATTACATGAAAGATTGTTTGTTCAGCTAAATTGATCCCTCTGTTTTCTAGGGCTTGTTTGCTGTGCTCTAGCTGTCGGCCGCACAAAGCGGGCTCGCCTCTGTGAAAACGTCCGCCCGCTCTCTTTTTATCCAGATGGACCAACTGTACTTTCACACGAGCATTCAAATCCATCTCTGTGCCCGAGTTGAAAGCACATGTGAGTCCACATAACCTCTCGCATACATGGCTTCCAAGAGGCGAGGGTGTGCTCACACCGGCAGGGTTGGGCCGAGATCAGAAGTAACATACAGGTGCACCATAACAATTGACTGCGGATTGATGTTGCCTACAGAGAAGTTGTGGTTTAGTACCTGCGTGACTGCAGCGGGTAACCCGGGGAAGGTGGAATGGGGCGGCAGCTGTGTGTATGGAAATTCTTTTCTTGTTTGTTTGCTTTTGGACGGTGAGAGTGCCGCTGCGCTCTAATGACGCTAATCCCTCCTCAACGCCAGCGGAAATACTGATGGTTTCAACAGAAACTCTGGACAATGTCCCCCTCAAAACCTCAATTAGATGTGAGACGATGAAGTATGTTTTGTTTCATATATATGTAACTTATCGTGAACTTGTTACCTTCTGCTTAGGTAAATATTGGTTTATGAGCCCTCGAGGCTTTCATGCTGAGAATAGATGTCCGCTAAGTCAGCAGCCGTAATAAGAAAGTCAAAGTCTTGGACAGAAAGACGTTTGGATTTGGCTTGTCAGCTGAATAGTCTCGCGCTTCGTCAATAGGGTTTGGCTTCAAGCACAAGCAGCTCCTTGAGGTGGGCAAGCGCACGCCAACGTTCACCCAGCTGCAGCGGATCATGCGTTTTTAACGTCTTGAGGGCACAGCAAAACAAAAGGCGTGCAAATGAAAGAGTGTCCAGAGACAGGATGGAACACAAACAAGTAACAAAGCAAACCACTTGAAATGCTAAATCTGAAGGACTGATGTTTCGCCAGCACATCTGTCTCAGATGGAGGTTAAGGATGATAGATTATCACATTTGAGGATGGAACATGTTAAATGCATCACAGTTGAACTGCAACACACTCTCATGGCAATTCTTAACTATTTTACAAATTATATTTGTATGAATTTCATAAGATCTCACTGATACATTTTCATACAATATGCTAATGCGCCAGTGATAGTTAAAAAACTGTGGCTAATTTTTATGAATTTGTATAATTTAATTTGTATATTTTTGTAAGATTTGCTTATGTCCCACTGATGCCGAGGTTTAGGGGTGAACTTGGTTCCTTAATTTTTATTTTTTTATTTTTTTGCATTTCCATAAAAATAAAATTCACACTAATTCATATGATATTTACAAATTTATATGAAATTTGCAGTGCTTCATTTATAAAATGGAAAGTTATTGACCTTTTGGTTTGTATGCTAATATCGTCATCGTTGTTGTTGTGAACAGGCTTTCATAATGATTTTTTTCAGCTGATTGTACGCATTGGTTTGTATGCTAATATTGTTATTGTTATAGTTATCTTCATAGTTATCAGTGTTGGTGTTATTGGGCCTTGAGCATTTAAAGGCGACAGATGACAAAACTGCAGCACGCAATTATAAGAAAACGTAATGTTATCGTGTATTGGTTTGTATGCTAATATCGTTATAGTTGTTGTTGGTGTGAATGGGCCTTTAGTACACAATTTTTTTTTGCAGCTGATAATGCTCAAATCATTGATAGCCAATCAGAACCTACCTAACTTTAAAGAAATTGATTATTTAAGTGACTGATGGCAAAACTGTGGCACGCAACTATAAGAAAACTTAATGTTTTTATCCAAAATTTTGTATTCTCACAACTTAATAGTTATCTTATAACAGAATGCTGCAGTTTTGTTGTCTGTTGCTTTAAATGATAAAGCTCTTCAAAGTCAGTAAATTCTGATTGGCTGTAAATATATATATATATATATATATATATATATTTTTTTTTTTCATCAGCTGGAAATTTTTTCTAAATGCCTGTTCACACCAACAATAACTATAATGATAATAATATTAGCATAGAAACCAATTGACAATAAAGTTACGTTTTCTTATAATTGGACACTATAGTTATCTTCCATTGGGTGGTATGCTAATATAATTATCATTAAAGTTATCTTTATAGTTATCGCTGTTAGTGTGAAAGGGATGAAGGATAAAAACTTTGACAGCCAATCAGAATCAAGTAACTTTAAAGAGCTCAAATATTTAAAGCGACAAATGACAAAAATGCAGCACGCAGTAATAAGAAAATGTAATTGGTTTGTACGCTAATATCGTATTTTTTTTTCCCAGTCAGAATCCATGCTGCTAAAAGCTACTTGATTTCTTCATCATCATCAAAAAAAAAAATTAAATAATTTGTCTTTCTCTTAATTTATTCCTTCCCTTTCTAGCATGTACTTATTTGAACAATGTTAAAACTTGGTATTACAAGCACTTCCTGTGTCTGTTTGCCTCTTTAAGAAGAATCGCTTTATGTATCCCCCAATTGTAAGTCGCTTTGGATAAAAGCGTCTGCAAAATGACCAAATGTAAATGTAAAAGCTAGATCATGAAAACTGCCGACAACAAAATTGCAGCGCTCAGTTATAAGAAAACTTAATGTTGTTCATTGGTTTGTTTGCTAACATCGTTATCATTATAGTTATTATTTTTGGTGTGAAATGGGTGAACGATAAAAAGATTGACAGCCAATCAGAGTCAACCAACTTTAAAGAGCTCAAACATTTAAAGCGACAGACGACAAAATTTCTGCACGCAGTAATAAGAAAATGTAACCGTAAAACGTAGCTTTAAAGAGCTCAAACATTTACAGTATTGTGACAGACGACAAAACTGTAGCATAATAAACAATGTTATCATGTGGATGCTTATATAGTTATCTTTATCTTTCTTGGTGTGAACGGGCTTTTAAACTGCTTAATGTGCTCAGTCCTTTCAGAAATGGATCATGAAGCAAAACAACTTTGTTCAAATAATGACATGCTAAAGAGACTTTCTGTCAGATGCGAAGAAGGCTAAGTGCATGTGCTGACGATGAAATTCAATATACGAAAAAGCCGCCAATTGTTGGCTCGGGTTTTTGACCATACGCTACATTTAGCATTCATCTTCTTCAACAAGCTGTCACCACTCGGCGCGGCCCCCGAGGAGGGCCTGCCAAAATATCTGCACTTCCAGCGGCTCTCGTTGGACGTGACTCAAGGTTCATCTCTTTATGTTTGAGGCAGGGCCTGTGGAGCGCGACCCTGAGGAGCACCATGCATTAATCATGAGCGCCGGCCAGGACACCCAACAGGCCCGGGACATTCCTGGGACCACTCGCCGCTGGGCAGGTGAAATTCGGAGGCTGGCCCATCTCCGCTGGTAAGGGCCAGGGGCGTTGCTATGGGTCGATCCCTGTAGAGCGTTCGCCTCGCGCACTCCTGACAAGTAAATAGGATGAGTAATTAGATATTACAATGAAAGATTAATGGTGCCAAATTGATGGTTTACTCATGAAGAGTCGGCTCCTGGGGGTCAGCGATCTCTCGCAGATTTGCGCTGGTCATTGTGCTGCTTGCCCCCGCTGGAGTTTGCATTGTGATTGCTGTGTTTATATTTGTCGTTGTGTATAAGATCAAATCAACAGTTGATTGTTCTGCCAGAGAGCTTGGACTTGGGCCAGCATTGCACGCCTAGCAACATGATTCATCATCATCATCATCATCACAGCCGTGCAGTGAACAGGTTGCGCTGGCACCCTAACAGTGGACATATGTTCCTCACTTCACACATCCAAGACGTTTTGTTGTCTGTTTAAATGAACACGTCCAGGAAAGCTGAATCGTTTGGGAAAGCAGTGTGAGGTTCAGATGTTCATTGTATTAATGAATCATTAATAATACTCATCATGTGTCATATAACTAGAAGAATTAGCATAAATTATCAACAAACAAACATTTAAATAAAAACATAAATTGTATTAATGGCAATAATAATAATAATAATAATAATAATAATAATACATAGCTACATCAACAGTAATAAATAAATAAATATATTGTAATAATGCCAAAATAATAATAATATGCAAATCAGTTACAACAACTATAAAAATAAAGAAAATAAATACATTATTAACTATATAAATTGTATGAATAAATAAATTAATGTAATAATGGCAGAAATAACAATAATATGCAAGTCAGTAACAAACAAATAATAAACAAATAAATAAATAACAATGACAATAATAATCAACAATTACATTATTACTATTATTATTTTTTAAAACAAAAACAATATAAATTATATTATTGCAAAAATCTCTTATTTTTGTTAAATGAATAAATAAATATACCAATTGTATTTAAATAAATGTAATAACATCCATATAAATGGTAATAATACAGAAAAATCAATCATATTAGCATCAATCACAATTATTATTATTATTATTATTTATAATAATGATAATAATGGTATAAATGAAAATAAAGAAACAACAGCGATATTATTGAATTATTTAAAATAATATTTATTTATAGAAAGGCAAAATGGATTGGTATATTGTGTATCATTCTGAAAATACATTGTTCAAAATATTTCAAGACATTTCCATATCATGCTTATTTCTACTAAAAATAGCAGAGAATATCTGTGTTATGTATTTAGAATGAGGCAGGTGGTTTTCAGACTTTCAGTCTCTTCCTGATTTCATGTCGCAGTGTCCTAACACTAACACAGTAAGCATGCTTGAACTCTGCTCCTCTGGTAGGTGATGTAACTGAACTCCAGTAGTGCGGTATAGCGAGTGCACGGCATGGCCTCCAATTCTGTGTTGTTCTACATTCTTTCTTAATTGATGATGACAGGTGCAATTACACATGATGGTCGGTTTAACTGAAGCTGACGCTCATTTTTGTGGACATCTTCTCCTGAAACATGGGTTCATTGACCCTGGTGACCTGTTGTAGAGCAGTTACATGGGATGTTTAGCTTGAGAGTATAATGTCAGATACATGTCTGCTGTTTAATGAGGGAAAAATGACAGATAGCGGTGAAAACACATCATATAAGAGGCCTGCCTTTTTTGCAGAGATCACGTGAGCTTTTAACACTGATGGCCGCTGTATTTTGTGGTTTTATTCACATGGCCTGCTTGTATGTGTTCCTCATGAATAGTGTTGAGGGTAACACATTACAAGTAATGTGAGTTATGTTATCCAATTTATTGATTTATATATTTTTTTTCTCAAAGTAACTAGTAAAGTAACGCATTACATTCAAATTTAAAATGAAATACTTGAGTTACTTTGTCAAATAAATAAAGGTTATTCATTTCACCTGTTGTATAAGGGCCTTTACAGTTGCCAAAAATATTACTTTGGGATTTTTTGTTATTAAAAAACAACAACAACAAAACAAATAAGAAAGCCCAGCTCAGGTGACAATAAGTAAAACACAAGTAACATAATGCATTACTTTCCATTAAAAGTAATGAAGTAGCACAGTTAGTTTTTTTCTTTTTCTTTTTTTAATGGAGAAACGCAGTACAACACTGCTCATGAACTAAACTATGTACACACACACACACACACACACACACACACACACACACAAACCCTAATCTTCTGAATGACAATTGTTATTTTGAATTATTTTATTTTGAAATGTATATGTATATTTAAGTGTGTGTGCATATGTGTGTGTAATATATGAAAAATCAGTTATGAAAAACAAACCGCTAATATAGGTCATCATACATGCAAAACATCTGAAAGAACGGTCAACAAACCTGCAAGTAAACATCGTTTTTCTTAAGCCTAAAAGTGTCTTTGTATGCACGCAATATATCACCAGTGTTCCAAAACATAAATTATCATTTCTGAAACACAACAAATCTCTCAGTCTGTAAGGGAGATTTTCAGTCATGTTTCAGGTTTTTCCCAGCTTAGTACAGCGCAATACGGCTTTTGAGTGTGTTTGTAAGTCATGATGAGTGTGTGTGTGTGGTGTTTTGAAATAGTGTTTGCTTTAGAGCATATATTATGAGATGAAAGAAAGATAGCGCTACGCCCTACGGCACTGCAGAATATGGAACGCTCCTCGTTTGCTCACCTGGACCCGCAGTGAGTTCAGAAGCATTAGTAAACAAAAGGTTGGCTTTTTGGCTGCGAGCGTGTGCAACAGATGTTCACTGCAGCTCTCTGTGTAACAGCTGCCCTCGCTGTCTGACTGCAGGGCGGCACATTCATTTCTGGAGATTTAGTTTGTGCCGTTTCATGACTTTGTTTAATTTAAATTAAAGGTACATTAAAGTGATATTTACTGTGGAAGTGGCATTTTGAGGCATTATGCACACTTCCGACATGTTTGAAACCCTAGAATGCGTTGCAACAAGCTTAGTAAAGAAATTAATCCAAGTTATATTTCATTGGATACTTAAAAATATCAAAAAATGTATTACTAACCCTTGCTTAAAATCCTCTAATTTGGTGTTTCTTGTCAAAAATTGATTGTAAATCTTTGATTCAGCTGTTTTCTTTGAGTTAGCACATGATTTGTGTTTGTTTTTGGATCTGACTAGGCCAAATTGATCTCATGCAGTTTTTGAGTGAAAAAAAAAAAAACTTTGTTGATAATTTTGGTGTTATTCTCTAAAACTGGGGTGCATGAGCTCAGATTAGTGAAGCCTGTGATCAGTCAGTTCCAAAAATGTATAAATATATGTGTGCTAATTAAATTTTTTTTACAAAAATATTAAATTCAAGATTTGGTAATAATATAGCATAACAAGAAATGTATTCCTTTTTTAAAAGTGTTTTACGGCAACACCACAAACAGGTATAACATGGGGGGCAGTTCCCCCCAAAGTTAAACATTATCCCTTTTTTTGGGTGGAAATTGTACCTTTTGTTAGCAAAGTCGTTACATTAGCGACATGCCAAACTCTATTGAAATCAGTTTTATGAAGTGCTAGGGGCCATTTACACATTTTTATTTGTAACTGTAGAGTTTAGAAGCTAAAGTATTTTTTCATCTGATTCTTTGGCTCAAGACGATTTGAATCGATTTTCTGTAATGAAACATTTTCCACCATTTAGATTTTTTTTTTTTTTTAAACATACTTTTTCAAACTCTTCCTAGATGTTAGTCTGATTTTCTCGAAAAACTAACCAGATCGATTTCAGACCAAAAAACATGGAATTCAAGTTGATTCGTCAAAATGTTCTAGAATAACGTAGAAATGAATTTGTCAGAGCTTGCCAAAGTGGACGTGAGGCTGTATCTCTGGAAGGCTTTAGGGTATTGAGACCAAATTTGGTACACTTCATCACTAGCATGCCCTGAAGTTACCTGCACAGTTTTGGGACAGTGCCACCTAGTGGTCAGGAGATATGAACAATTGCTCTTGCTCTTTGTGTTTTTTGATTATTTTGGATTTGGATCACAAGACTGGTCCCTTCAGATTCAGAGCAGCATACAGAGTCAAATGAAACCCAATTTTCCCATGTTGTCCCCATTTGTCCACACCAAATCTGTCTGTGTGTGTGTGTGTGTGTGTGTGTGTGTGTGTGTGTGTGTGTGTGTGTGTGTGTGTGTGTGTGTGTGTGTGTGAGTGAATGGTCCCTTTTGTTGCTGTAATGCCTTTTAAATGGTTTTACTTATGAGGTTTAAATTCATTTCATTGTCAACAAAATATATATCAAATAATATCAACAAAACATTTTGCATTAATAACATAAAGAAAACAAACAGGGTGTGCTTTCAGCCGTCTTGGTCTCCGCAGTTTTTTTTCTGAAATGCGTTACAAAAAATGAAATGAAACTCAGCGAACACATGACACACAGATATATTCATGGCCATTGTCACTCCCTTGCATACAGCCTTTCTAACACAAAAAGTGTTCACAAAAGTTTTTTTTTTTTTTTTTTTGAATGATTGAGCAGGATGATTTTCACATTATTTCATAGCAAAAACTCTAGTCTGCCACATCCAGTACTCAAAAAGTCATGTGAAGAAATGTTCTGTATGTGTTTTTTGGCCTTATTTCATTTTTTTTTTTTTTTTTTTTCTCTGAATTACAAACTTGTACATACATGCTGATTACATATTATTGTAGTACTGTGCTGAGAACAGTGTAATCAGACTTTATCCATTAAATGTTTATAAGAAACTGGAAAAAGCACGAATGGCAGGGCACGCCAAACTTCTCCAGGGGCCAAAAACCCCCTCAGACCCCAGAGGGTTAAATCCAGAATTGTTTTAGCTTTGTCATCATGTGCATAATATAATGCTTGAGATAAGTCAAATGGAAATTAATATAACCAACAGCTTTCATGTTTGTCTAATTGAAAAAAAAAATCCCCTTGATGTATAAAATAAACAAAAAAATAGCCAATTCAGCAGTCGGCACACTGTTTAGTGGAAACTTGTAAAACACTTCTGAGTAATATCAGGACAGAACATGGCAACTTCAGCACTAAGCTGCCATCAAATATATTCCTGCAGGCCACATCCTGCAATTTAATACCATAAAAGCAGAGACACAATGTAATGCATGTCAGTTTCACCCAGATATGTGAAATAATATAAAGGAAAGACATTAAATAGCATGGGGGAGTCTAGTATTAGTTTATGGTGGGACATTCTGCTTCTGTGAAGTGTTGCCACTAATCTGTCCGGCTAAATTTCAGATTTGATTTCAGAAGGTGATTGTCTGTTGTGGGTATTACTAAAAAGCTAAACACTAACTAACCCAAAGTCTAGATCAGTATCTTATTAGTATCATTTTGATACAGTACTATAATACTTAATTAATTTGTTTTCATTTTAATTGTAGTTACAGGTTTAGTGATTTTGTTGTGTTTTTAATATTTATTCATTTTAAAATACTATTTTTTTAAATTAATTTTTTTTTTCAGTTTTAGTTTGAGTTATTTTAGCACAGAAAATTAAACAGGCTGAAATTTACGTCAATATTAACTGATAATCATAAGAATAATAATTATTATAAGAAAATCATATGGGTTTTGAATGACATGAGTTTTTGAAACTATTCTGTTAAATGAAGAATCACCCGGGTTCTTTTTTCAAATAATTTATTTAAATATTAAATACAAAATAATTATGAAAAAAAATGTAAAAGGATTCCCCAAACAGTATTATTAATCATGAATTTACCACACAAAAACCAATCACCTGATTCTAAACAGGAGCATTGCCAAGACACTGGAATTGTTGCTGCTAGACATCAAGTTTACTCAAATAAATTACTCATCTAATTGAAATAATGGTATTTGCCAAAGCTTGTAATTAGTTGAAAATAATTAACCATGTGTTCGATTGAAGTGCCTTGATAGCAGTTAAACAGTACTAATCAAATAATTCAGGGCACCACAAATTGGGCCAGTAGAAATGTCTTCATTATGAACACAGCAAGTGATTTGTCTTGGGTGAAGATACTGAAAATGGTGTTTCTTTGTTTGGCTTGCAGAACCTCAGAAGAAAAAAATAGTCAAGTCACTGACACCCAAATGCACCGACATAAAAATCGCTGCCTGCTAGTTTGCTAGCACAGAGCTAGCCTTTTAGCAAATCAAAAAACAAACTTTTTCTAACCCTGGTTTTACAGTAGCCAGTATTTATGGCGATTATGTGAGTAAACGGCACAGACAAACTCAGAATGGCGTGTATATAAAGGGTTTATACAGCACCCCACCGTCATCCTTAGTTAGTTTTTAATGCTACCCCATAAACTATCCTCTTGGGAGAGGTGTGAGGCCATAAGCAGTAGTCTTAATTGGATGTGAAGAGAAACATGGGTCCTTACAAGGTTATTCACACAGTCATCTACAAATGACCCCTCTGAGACTTGGGTTAAGCCTCCCTGCCACTCATAAAGGCCAATCACGTGAGGAATTTCCTGTCTGAGTTCACTTTAACAGCTGGGAATAAAAGCTGGGGGACTTGTGAAAGAAAGCCCAGCGGGGAAGGGTTTATTATTATTTTTTAAGCTGATCTAAACACCTGCAGTCCTTTGACCACCGTCTACCCCAGTGGACACTATTACTTTCAATGCAGTGCAATTTGTCTACAAACTTTCAAATAAGTCCGCCGACATCAGGGAACGACCTTGTTAGGAAACCCCTTCAGAACGGTGACATCATAATGTGGAAGTGTGTGCATTGTGTTCTCAGTCGCATAATATGGCCGTGCCCCTCCCCATCTGCTTGAAATCTCCTCCTTGCGGTAATCCAAAGGAAACTGGGAAGAATCCTGCGAGCCAGGAAACAACCAGGTGCAAATTTTGAAAAACTGTTTAGGTGCAACCAGAAACGAACCTGCATTGCCCACATGAGAACAACAGTTCAATGTGTTCATTATGGCTCCAAAAAGCTTTATTTAGAGCTATTTTGCAGTGGTAAAGAAGAACCACTTTTGGTTCCCCAAAGCCCCCCTACCCTCCCCCATAAAAGCATTATAAGGACCTTTCACACCGCGGGAACCTTTTCATAGTACCAGAACTAATTGTGGAGCTACACACTTTTTGGCGTTTTCGCACCGCCGGAACTGGGTGCGATTTTAGTACCAGACTGCCTTTTCCGAGAACCAAATTAGCTCCTACTCCGCAGCAGGGTCTAACCGGCACAACTGGTACTACTCCTGAGGTAAGTAGACATTGATTTGCCAGACATGTTCGAAAACGCTCTCACATGCCATGATTTAAAACACCATGTAAACATACTGTAAACATTGTCAACTTATTTCGCAAGTAAGGAGAACAGCGATAGATGGACGGACGCTGAAGTGCAGGCACTTGTAGCAAATGTAGCACTGCCAGTTGTCGTTGGAGACTCTTAGTCCTCCTTTCCGTTCTTTCAATCGCTTTATGTATACATCGACATTCCATGTCCATTATTGTGAAACCTGCGAGACACAACAAAAACACAGCTCCGGTCACAGCGTCCTCCATCCTCCTGTTGTTAACGTTGGTCTTCTTTGTTTCCGTTGTTGAATGTCGCGCACAAATGACGTCACTGTTGACCGGCTTAGGTCACTTCCTAGAACACACTGTCGGTGCGAATGCAACCCTTTAAATGGTACTGGGAAATAGTTTGCGCAAAATCATCCCAGTACTTTAGTACTGTACATTTAGTTCTAGAAATAAAGCAGTGCAAAAGGCCCTATATATTTCACTATAAAGAACCCTCTGTGGAATTGAAAGGTTCCATTGATGTTAAAGTTTTTTCACGGAACCATAGATTCATAGATTTACTTGCAATAGTGTAAATAATAGAGTGGCAGATATTCCATGCTGCACCTTTACTTAAAAATAAATAAATATAAAAATTGGAAAACTAAGTAGTAGGATCTTCCATCTGACATCCTTCACCTGTTTGAATTATCAGAGCACAAAGAAATAGTCTAAAGTGTCCCGTTTCCCTGAGCCACAACTCCCTCATTGCTATGCGCCGCACGAACATCCCGGCGTATGTTGATCCACAGGACTTGAGAGAAGGAAAGCTCTGGGTGGAGGGGTAGGGGGGTGTTTCCATTCATTCCAGCCTCTCATTTACATTGTAACAGCTCTGGCTATTTCCCTCACTACCCCCCAAATATTAATGCACTCTCCTCTCCTGCTAACACCCTCCACCAAATCTCAAACCTCCAGCAGTTTCTAGAGGAAAGCTCTTATTTCTTAAGTCTGCACTCCAGACCTCCTCTCCAACCCCCTTTTCCTACGTTCAACCTCTTTGATGTCTTATTTTCTTGTCTCTCACCCCCTTTCTCTCTCATCTGAGAGTCTTGCTATGGAAGGAAAAAAAAAACACAGAAAACCACCTTGTTTTAGATGGCGAGGTGAAAATGTTCTAGTAACAAGCAGGTGCAATGGGCCCTAAGCAGCTGTTTTTGGTACTCAAGACAAGGTGTCCCGGCTCTCCTTAAGCACTTCATATAAATCTCTCATGCAATTCACACTGTAATTGCTGCGATACATGCTCTGCCCCCGTTCTCCAATGCCCACGTCCACTGTAAACATGTGCAACTAATGAGACACATGAAGCTAGACGGACCGCATCAGGCAGGCCATTGTTCCAGTTTTACGTATAGCTGTGCGTGTTGGCCAATGCTTGACTGTGTATGTACATGTCTTTTCCCCATCAAATCCAAGGACGTTTGGGCTTTAATTCTGTGAGTTCCGTGTTGCATGGTCAACAGCTCAAGTCTGGCACGTAGGCCGTCGCCTGCTAGTGCTGTCGGGCACAATAGCGCTCTTCCCTCCAAGGCCTCGGCTGATAAACTGATGACTAAACGAGGGGGGTGAGATATGTCTGTCGCTCACCATCTGTGTGAATGCTTTATCTCCCCGGCGAGGTTGCTGGCTCAAAAAGACATATTCTTGCAGAGAAATATCTTGAGTAAGGGGTGTTTGTCACATGAATCCTTTTTAGAGAAATTACTTAAAGGTGATGTGTGCAATTTTTTAGGATGTTAAAATATTTTTCCTATCCCAGATTAACATGAGACGAGGATAATAGGTTGATTTCTCTGAAAATGATCAGCCTGACACAGCAGCCTTGACTCAACCAATGATGTAAGTAAGTTTGGTTGGGGCTATTTGTTTGATCTGGTGGGGGAGTTTTCTGGGCTATTTTTGCAATTGCATTTGGTGACAAATTACAGTCTTTTAACCAGTGTTTATTTTTTATTAAATTTGTCTAGATATATTTTATGGAGACCATAAAAAATAAATTGGGTATTCTTTAGTCAGTAAATGGCAAGTGCAATGAATTTCAGGATTGCATTGACTCAAATTTGGGGGTAGCATCACTTGTTGGAGGTGTTGAGTGATTGTGACTGTTTGGTAAGGAGCGCTTCACAGAGATTGAATGCCTCAGTCTAGTTTATTTATCCCACAATTTCTCTACTGATTCCCAAAAGCCTTGGGTTACTTTCCATCGTCTTGAATGCCTTTTGGATTAAGCTCTGTCCCTCCCAAAACTGAAGGAATGCAGATGCGAAGGGCCAACGGATTTAAAGTCCCCAGTGTTAAACTGAATTCTTGCACCCCGCTCAGGGTCCCCTTGCCCCTTCCAAAAGCCCCCAGGGATGACACAGCTCATTGATGCATCTCTCATTAGCATTTTACCAGCTCGCTTCACTAATTTCAGAGGCAATCCTTCATGAGAAAAACGGAAGAATGTGCTCTATTTGCATGATGCTGTGCCAGAACGCCACTTCTTTTCTGACTCTCTCTCGCGCGCGGTCATTTCGTAATATACTCAAGACTGCTCCACTTTCCCAGGAAAAATCATAGAAATCATATGAAGAAGACTTCATTTTGTGCCAGAGGAGAGAAATTGTTTGAAATAAACAAAGGCCTATATTCAGCTGAAACAAGTTTTTTTCTTAATTTACACTCTCAAAGGAAAAGTACTGAAATATTATAGTTGTCATACTGCAAAGGATAATGTCTAGGATATTTTGTAAACACAAGGAAAAATTAAGTGTTTGGAAAGACAAACATCACTGTTACTGTTGCTCACGTTTAGGGTTGGGGATTTGAACAAACCACAAACTGACATATTAAACTTTGCAAACCGATCTCACAGCTCACAAATTCGTACTATCTCACCCATACGAATTTGTACGATTTGTAAAAAATCCTACCTATTTTTTTTACAAGGTGGCAAATTTGTAGGAATTCATATGAAGGACCACCCCAGCCCGCCCCTAAAACTACCCCTCAAAGAAATCATACAAAATCACTCGTGCAAATTTGTACATATTAGCCACCTGGTTAAATACGAATTGGTCATGAGATAGCATTGAACTTTGATAAATAACTTTGCACCTTCTGTTCTGTAGACTTGAATGAAACCCCAAACCTGGTGGTATTACATTTCTAAACAATCCCAGTTATGTTTTCTCTTAGTGAATGATAAAACGGGGACTGAAACCATATCTAGAGACTTGGGAATTACTTAACAACCTTGCAGAGCCTCTTAACAAGTACTGTAACACTGATTGAGCTTATATTCTTATATTCAGGTACATGAGATATTTGTTTTTGACTGAAAAGATGATTTTGTCACAAATAAGATGACATCCTACGAACTGCTTTCAAAAGGTACTGGCAAATCTTCTACCGCCTGTTGAGTGCAGACAGACAAGATGTTGTGGCAGTGTGTTGAATATTAAAATGCAGTGTGCAGAAGAAAACTGAATGCTGATTACTCTAAGACAATAGAAACGAAAGCCCAAAAGAAGAATATTTTTCTTCATCGGTGGTGGAGCTTTTTGATTTTTTGTACGTAGTTACCCATGTGAAGATTTGGTGCCAAGATTGTGATTTCCTCTTATTACTCTGCTCATTATTATGGGAATTATCATCACCTTTGAGCTGAACGAGAACTGGAGGTTCATGATTTGTTCTTCCAAATGCGGGGTTGTACATGAGAGCTTTATGAGAGTGCTGTCTCATTAATTACTGGTAATTAATTTTTACCTTTGCTAGAGGCAGGAAGCCCATCCTTCCCTATCCCACTAGCACTTACTGCAGCCTGTTGTTTAACCTTCCTTCTAATCCGGCTCATCTTGAGCTGATGGGAACCACTTTTATCCCACCTCTTCTGGAGGTAAGAAGGAACAATCTTCTTATTCATGAGCATCACACACACACAACACACATAGACATGCACAGAGGGACAGTAAAAAAAACCTGGCCCTGATTAATGGCTGCTAATTAGCAATGTTAATGACCAGGTGTCCGTAAGCCGGCCAGATTCTCTCAGCATGGAGGGGCTCCTCATTGAGAGCCCTGCAAATCCATTCCCAGTGACCCCTTCCCCTCAGCTGGCAGCTCCTGACGCTCCGATCTCTCTCATTACCCCAGAGAGAGGCTCAGAGGGAGGCCGGTCCTGAGAGACGGCCCTGTTCCCGTTTCCAGCCAGGCTTGTATTAATTAAGGTCAGGATTGGCCAAGACTGTGGGGTCCTCTCCGGGAGCACCGGCAAGGATGGCATGGATGAGCGGAGAAGAGGAGTTGTTAACCATTTCAGATGTCAAACACTGCCTTCGTTGCTAATCTATCACAACTGTCGTGAGCAAAAGTTAGCAATCACACCGAAGGCTTAATTCTTAACTCTGCTTTTGTAAGTCATCGCTTGCAGGGTATTGACAAAAATTCAAGAACAGGAAAGCAATTAAAAGTTGTAATAATGCAGTGGAAATGAATTGTCCACTAACATCTGGATGTTCGCAAAGAGACACAATGTTCTACCCACAAGTCCCTGCTAATCGTCTGGCATAATTGCATGCATTGAGGAGTTGAGGAGCTACGGTACTCAAGGCTACCGAGTAATTAAGGAGGCATTTTCTCGCCAAGCTTTAGCATCCTGGTTATGTTCTAATTCATTACCTTTTATGCTAAAACCTCGATTCATAAGAGGCAGGAAACCTTGTTGCAATTAGCAACGGGATATAGCTGGAACACTTGAGGTATGGGAAAGTATTTCGCCGTGGGAGGGTTGACATTGAGAAGAGGCTGTTTTGATTGGTTTTTGTGTGGCGATATGAACAAAAGTAGTCAATTACGCCATTTCACAAGTTTTGGAGTTTAAAATTCATCCGTTAATGGAATTATAAAAAAACGGCTCATTCAACATCAGAATCGAGAGAAGATTGGTTGGCTTTGCCAAGGTGTTGCATTTGGTTAAACAAGGCAAGATCTGCCACCGTGACGGCAGGGGGAAATAAACAGTGAAACTACAGCCCCAGCCCCACACACGCAGGTTGGATTTCGTGATAACTCGTGGCAGGGCTAAGACGGTTAGGTTAATTCTAGTCCATTCTCGGGCAGGGGAGTGGGAAAGCTGCATTTATCACACACTGTGCCACCAAGCTCTGGTTCCCACACACTCTGGTTACATCATTACGGGGTTTGCGAGCCGGCCGTCCAATGGTGCTCTGGGGCGCCGGTCAGCTGACCTGGGTATGAAAACATGGCGGAAACTCTATCCTGGCTATGGGGTTTCAGCCCAAACCCACTGATAGCCGCCTTCTCTCTTGCTGCACTGCAATTTTCAGATTCTGTTTCACCTTTGCTTTCATGCTAAGCTGTCGGCTTCCCAAAGCCGATTTTGTACCCAGGTCTGTGGCGGAGCACCACCTAGCTGACATTACAACAGCCTTTCTAGAGTCTCAATGACACCCCTTTACAATCATGTTTCCCTTTGGGTGCAATCACTCACCTCTCTCCTAGTTTAAACACTGCCTGGTTCAGTTCAGTAGAGCTTGAGAACTTAAATGTGTGGCATTTGCAAGAACAATACTTGTAGCATATCATCATGCTGTACACTTAAGGAATATGTGCTTTTTATGAACATTTAAAAAGATTTTGATTGTTTTGAATAGCTTTTTTGATTGATTGTGTTATTATATCATAGTTTCATCACTAGGGGGAGCCAAGAAACAAAATGAACAAATTCCCTCCTAAAACACACACCGGCTGACCTGGCAAAAGTACTGCTGCTCATCATTAATATAGTTCTGCATTGTTTCCTGCATTGTTTGTTTTATGGCTTTGGATGATGTTGAATCATGCAGATTATTGGTTGGTGTACATTTGCTTTTCATCAGAAGTACAGTTTGCACTAGCAGATGAAAAACTTGAAAAAAATAGAAGATATGCTTCGATTAAAACGCGTTAAAACACTTTTTTAGGGATCAGAATACCATAGAGACTTGGGGTAAGCTCTTATTAATTAGTTCATAAGCAACCATTTATGAACTTCCAAAAAACTCAGAACCCAGAAAATGCCTAGCAATTCACTACAGAACAATCACTTAAAAGAACCTCATGATTGTTTAAAACACTGTAGCAATGCTCTAGCAACCATAAGAATGCCTTAACAACTGTAAAGCAACCTAGAGCATTGAGCACTACAAACAAATTAACGGCCAAATAGAAACAATCCTTGAAGAAAATGTGTTTTTTTTTTTTGTTTGTTTGTTTTTTTTTTCAAATGTAAAAACATCTGATACTGAATCTCGTGTGCTCGGCTATTTTCATTATTTTGTATTTAAATGAATTGGAAAAAGCAATGTGTCACTGTATTCTCAAACAGCTTGGTCCCTGAATAAACAGCGACACAGTGACATTCAGTCAATGTCCAGTTGCTGTCACACAAGGACCCTTCTTGGGCCCTTCAGTTCACAAACCACGCACATCCTGAACGCCTTTGACAATGAAAGTACAATATTAATAGGCTCTAATCTTCCCCACTAATAATTCATTGCTCTGGAGAGGTGACACATGGCATAATCAAAACAGTCTTTATCAAAGCCTAGCCAGGGATTATGCAGCACGTATCTGAAGCAGATATTAGACAAAGGTCTGTTGTTGAATTATTATTAGTATTAGCACCCAGACTGCTAGTGACCTGCCCTCTAGATCTACCTGCCACCAGTGCAGACAAATTGGCCCCCCTTGAAAAGTTGAGTGAAATTTGTAAATCATGGTGAAGTACCTAAAAAAGTGCATTTGAAATGATTCGGGAAGCGCACAGATCATGTCCCTCTATCTAGTGGTCAAAGTGAGTGACAAGCTTCCTAGTCATTCAAAGTGAAACCTGATCACAGATCTTTACCTTAAACCCTTGGGCAGCAAGTTCCCCTGAACTTGATTGTTAATTCTCATGGCACTTTGACCCAGAGCGAAACCAGATAGGCTTCTCGGTGCAGGGATCGAAGTTCTTCATGTGAAATCATTTGTATGGTGGTTCCAGGGCAGGACTTAGGGGGGCGGGGGCCCCTGTGCTTGAGGTTATGTTTGGGCCCTATACCTACACTACAAATGCCCTCAAATAGAACATCATGATGGAGTAACACAAACATGTGCTTACAGGTTCATAAATAATACAATTAATATGCAACATGTCTAGGCTATAGTCAAAGTTTAAATGTAATATTAAATATTCATTATAATATGATAAACAGGATGTGTTCTCTCAGTTGAGAGATCAAAACCCTGAAATAACTTTGAGCAAAAAAACAAAAACAAAACAAAAAACAAACAAACAAAAAAAAAGATGTTGGCTTATTAGTATTATAAAAGTTATTGTCATGTCTGTGTCCTCTTATGTCAGGTTCTTATTAAATCAATAAATTAAATCGAATAAAAAGACATGCTGGCAATCAAATGAAATTACTATCAACAAAATTCATAGATGGACTGTGCATAAATGTTAAGTTTAAATATAGCCTAACATTTTAATGTAGAAATATTAAATGATTGCAAAAAATGAAATAAGCTAGGTTTTTAAATATGAAACTACAACTGCCAGTAGGTGGCAGCACAGTCTTAGTGAGTGAGTTGAATCAACCGATTCATTTAAAAAGCTGATTCATTTAACTTTGCAAATGACTGTACTCATAGGCTGATGGAATCATTTGCTGGTCAGTGTAACGCTGAGGAACAAAACAATGTTGTTCGGAGACGCAGCGGTTCTGCTGTTTCTTCTGTTTTCTTTCTGACGAAGCAAAACGGAATTTTGTGTCTGAAAGTTACTCTGTAAGTTGTTGTTTGATGTACATTTGCGATCGTGCAGATATTCGAGAAAAAAAAAATAACAGGACTCTTGTTTGCGTGATAAGCTAAGTCCTATATCATAGGCATAGCTATGTTATAAAAACAGAAACTCATTAAATTGCTATTTTTTATTTAAAGTCATTTTGATGACATTTCTTTCCCACTATGTGTAATAGCAGTAAGACGAGAGAGAGCGCTCAAAACTCATCAGATGATCGCATAATTTAGTGGAACATTAATATAGTAATATAGAATCACCCTCTGTAAAGAAATTAGGTGTGAACATTTGAACATTTATCTTTCTAAATGTGTGCTCTTTGGGGCTAAAGGCTTAATGGAGCTGTTTATAGTAGCCATGTGATAACAAACCAATCGGTGCAGATGCGATTCAATAAGTGTGTCCTTCTTCTATGTGAAATAATCATAAATATCAGTTTCATGGAAATGCAGCTAATAATTTCTAAATTTTGACTGGCATATAACAAACAAATCAAACAAACGTAACCGGGCAAAGGCGGGGCCCATGGGCTTTAGCCCACTCAAGCCCAATGGTAAGTCCATGGGTGGTTCACACCAATTTTCTTATCTATACCGTGCTAAATAATGCATGCACCACTGCTTTGATAAAACGAACATCATATTTGTCTTCAAATCAGGTATGGCCAAACTGATCAGGTATATTCTTGTACATTCTTGTCCTTAATCTTTCTTAAGGATATAGCCCTACCTTGACCTCAGTACATACAGTAAATGTTCGATTCACTCTGAAGAAGAGAAAGTCAGGATATAAAAATCAGACTAACATGCAGACCCTTAATTAACCATGTAAAGAGAGAACAAACTCCACCTGAGTTGCCCAACAAGGCCTTTGGCAAGAAACCCCAAATGGAATTACTACTCTGCTTGGCAATTACACCACCAAGAGTAATTTGAACTCTTGTAAGTACAAGCCCAAGTTAAACATCCCTCTCTGCATGCCCGCGCTTCGACCTCTAGCTCCAAGTGTACATCTGATTACTGTCTGCAGTGGCAGAGACTGTCGTACCAAGGTCAACAGCTTCTTCATTTGCGCCTATACCATCCAGACATTTGCTAATGGAAAAAGTTTTGCCAAGGTTTGTCGATGGCTCTTCCACAGTTTTCCACTTTGTTCGGCTGCTAGCATGTTCACCTCGAAAAGGCTCATCTGATCAAGGTTTTCTTTTCTTTCAGAGCTCGTTCGTTCATTTAATTCAGTACAGCCTTGTTTTTCCATCTTCTCTTGAATAAATAGCATGTTTATCGTGGAGCTGTCGGTCTACCTGGCCAGTCACATTTGCGTACTGTCTGAATTAGATCATTTTAGCCCTTTCATTACAAATCTGCTTTTGTCATTTTGTAGAGTCTGATAACTTAATTAGGGCTTGCATTCATCTCTCTATTCCGTATTTGCACCATTTATTATTTCCACTTCAACATGGTGTTTCAAGACAAACTCAAAAATCGATGTAATTTTGAACTTTCGTAAACTTTTTCACTGCTTAGATGAATTGGAAGTCTTTAATTTATTGTGGCTATTCATATAGTCGCAGCATTTAGCAAGGTTTGTAGTCTAGTTTGTACTCCGCTCTCCTGAGGCTGGGTGGTTCTGGGTTCTTCTGTTCAGTCTCAGGTTCCCAATGAGGTGATGATCTCCATCCTCTCCCGCTGGGTCTCCAGAGCTTAAGGAAACCTTTCTTGTTCCTCTGACCTAATTTAAAAATAAAATATAAGATTTATTTATTTAATTATTTTTGTATATTGTAGCACTCTAATGACTGATAGAGCACAATAGTGACTGCTCATTTAAGTGGTAAAAGATACAAAATCTTAAATTGCTCTAAATTGGAAAAAAAGTGACTGCACTACATATCCTAGAAATTGTACTTATTTGTTGTTAACAAGTTATTTTTAGTAAGCATGTTGCTGTATTAAAATAATTTTGTCTAAACATTTAATACCAACAACAATAATAATAACAAAAGTTGTTACAGTAATTCTGTCTAAAAATACATAAACAACAACAACTATAATAATATTTTGCTTAGAACTTACAAAGTTACGTTTTATTGTTATTATTATTGTTGTTGTTAGAATAATTTTGTCTAAAAATACATCAACAACAACATCAATAATAATAATAATAATAATGTTTTAACTTTATAAGCAAATTAATAAAAGTATAATAATAACACTAATAGTAATAATTCTAATAATATTTTGCTTTCAACTTATAATCATTATTATAATAACGATTGTTATTTATCATTGTTGTTGCAATAATTTTGCCTAAAAATGTATTAACAACATCAATGATAATAATAATAATAATAATAGATTTATTGCTAAATATTCATAAATACAAATATGTAAGCAGTTTCTGAGTGAAGGGCAGGGGTGTCGAACACTCCGGCCTGTAATTTCCAAATTGTTGGAAATTGTTGATTAGTTTGTTTCAGGTTTGTTGGATTACAGCTAAACTTTGCAGAAAGGATGCTCTTCGCTCTTTACTCCGGGTGTATAGATTTCCCCACATCTGTATATGTACATACTTGCCTACTACATAGTATGCAGAAAGCAGTACATAAAATCATTAGTATGTCCAAATTCACAGTATCCATAAGACAGTAGGCCCAATGATAGGGAGACTGATCTCTCTACAGAATCATGGGTATAGTGTAGTCAAGAAAAGAAAGAGGCATTACACTTTTAGATCCCAACTTTTGTGCTTTTTACAAAAACAATAGCGAGAGCAATACGTCAACATTTTCTTATTGCGTTTTAATAACTTTAGTTGTCTGTTTATGGAACGTATGCATGTTACTTAGTAGCTAAATGTGTTGTAAGAAGGTGGTGTGCAACTAAAAAGTCAACATTTCATAAATACTTCGCCAGTCCGTTTTCACTTAAAATCTTTGAAGGAGCTGCTCTACAGCTAGCAAACACCTGCAATCAGACGCTTTGTAATTGCACATCGCTTAAGCCAAACGTGACGGCTGCGCTTTTTGTCACATGGACAGTGGAAGAGGAGTTTGATTAATTTCCTGCACCACTTCAGCAGCCAGGCTCTGATAATGCCAGCAAACTTTTGCGTACGTTCTGCTAAGTACTCACGGATGAATTTATTAATATTCGCTCTCGCCTGGCTGCCGTGACTTTTATGGAGAGGTTAGACTGTACAATCAAATTAGTTTTATGCATGGCACATTAATCCCACCACGACCACGGAAGCAGTGCTTTCTGACAAGCTCTTTTCTGAAAAGTTGACACCAACAAGGAATTTTGAATTCTGTCCAATTGAGATAAGGCCATGTAGACACGCTGGTGGAAATGTGAATTGCTGTACCTGCCAAAGCGTGGGATATTTAGGAGATTTTCGGCACTGGAGGGAGGGCTGTGCTTACAAGCGCGAGTCAATGAACGTACACGTGTCACGCTAAATCCAATTCAGCAAAACAAAGCCAAATCGGGAAACAAGCGAACAGGCTGGCAAACTAAAGTGACATAAGCTGAAATCTATGACAGCTTCTTAGTAAACACTTAAAAACAGCACAACTTCAGAAGACAGGATGGGATTATAAAAATGCTCTTAATTCGGACCTTTTGTGGGAAGACGTGCGTCACAGCCGCCTCGCTCTCTGTCTGTCCATCTCCTCGGGGCAGCAGGCATGAAAAATTGTTACCTGTCTCACTTACCTGATCACATGTCGCGATAATGTGACAACGGCAAAGAAAAACAACTCCCTCCGGAGTGAACGCAGCGCAACTGGTGCTTTCTGACGACTGCTTTCTGGATGCTTGTGTTTTTCTCTCTTTTATCTCTTCGATCGCCTCATAGCAGAAAAAACATTTGTGGTCCCTATGAGAAAAAAAAAAAATGCTAATCTCCAGCATCTATCTGTTCCTGCAATGCTTACCGCAGGTCAGACAAAACAAAAGCAATGCAGCTTAATTGGAACTTTGTATTAAAGCTCCAGTGACTAGTTTAGGGTTAAAACTGGTCAAATAGTTTCAAATTGAACCAGTTGCTGGTTAATGTGGTTGAAATGGCAATATTACTTTGGCATATGTTTGATATACTGTATAAGTCTGCAGCTCTTGCCCTGAGGTGCATATCGTTCTGTTGGTCTCTTTTACCTGTATATCCTCCATCAATTATTCACCGGACCATCTGCATGCTAGCAGAAACTCTTTCAACAGAAGAAACGGCTGAATAATTAAACATAAACAGTCTGTGACACATAAACACATAAACACATAAACAATTTTTCTGATGTGACATGCTACATTTTGGGGCTGATATTGTTTGCTAATATGGCGTTTTGGTAATACTCATTCCTTATATATTTAGTGTGGCTTGTAATTCGAAGATGATTTTTGTTTTTTGCTACATAAACAAATAATGCAATGTCTGATAGCAATAATTTAAGTTTATCGTTATATGAGATCTTATGTTTTTGCTATACTGTTGTGTACTGTACTATTACTATATTTTTGCTATTTTTTATTTTACTCTGCATATGAAAAAAATAACAAAAAATAACTAATTTAATTTATTTTTACTTTTTATGAGATCTTTTTTACTATAATATTGTTTACTGTGCTTTTGAGTATTTTTACTATTTTTAGTTCACTACGAAAATCATCATGTATAACGTCTGATTTAATTACTTTTAGAAATCTTTTTTTACTTTAATATTGCTTACTGAACTATTACTGTATTTCTAATATTTTTTTTTTCAAATGTCTGATTTAATTGTAGTTTTTATGAGGTATTTTTACTGTACTATTGTTTACTGTACTATTACTATATTTTTTTAACTATTTTTACTATATTATTACAATGAAAAAATAATGTGTAAAACATCTGATTGCAATATTTTTAAGATTTTAGTTTTATAAGATCTTTTGTTTTTACTGTATTTTTGTTTACTGTACTATTACTATTTATGCTATTACTTTTTACTATTTATTACCATACACACAAAAAAATACATGTAAATCATCAGCAATTATGTAAATAACTGCATTCATTTTAACAAGAAATGTAGTAAACTGCATTGAATTTATGGATTTTAATACAGTATGAAGTCACACGGGTGTAGATTATCACATTAAATATAAGACATGTTATTATGACATCTGACAAAACCACAATGTCACAATACTATAATATTTTAATCACTATATTGTTTTATTACATAAAACAATTTTTTTGTGATTTTTTTTTTTTTTTTTTTAAGTCTGTTTACTGTAAATAGCACTTGTTTTTTACAGCTAAATATAACTTATAACTAAATATAAAATAATATATATAAAAATATAAAAACAATTTTGACAAATTGTGTGGCCACTGTATAATAGATAAACACACTTCCATCTATCAACTGTGCTGAAGATGTAAGAATGAGGTTGTCCCTCATCTCTGTCCTGACGCTCCATGATTTGGCTGGAAAGTGGAGGACAGGGGAGGGAACGGGACAGGAACTGACAGGATGATTGAATATAATGCCAGTTCTGCTCTTCTCTTATATCTGATACCTAAAGTTGAGCTTTCTGGTCAACCAGACACCTCCCCTGGGATCCCGATGGGCTGAGGCCTACCTGTACCTTGCTGGCGGAGATAGTCACCTGAACCAGGATCAAAGTGCTGCTTTTTCCTGCTGGGGGAGATACACACACACACACACACACACACACACACTGGCTGTGTCTCTGTCAGTATGGAGGTGTGGTGAGGCCCATGGGACCCAGAGCTCAAGAATCGACTCTCTGCCAACAAGGGGCTTATATAAAAGAAAGGTGACGATCAACACTCATCCAACCCCGAAAAAAAGCATGGCTGAATCTCTGAATGTCCAGGTCACATTTCAGTGATTAAATTATTGTTATTGTGAAATATTATAACAATTTAATTTAATATTTGAAATATTATTTTCTGTTTTTAGTTTTTAGTTTTCTGTGTGAATATATAGTAAAATGTAATTAATTCCTGTGATCAAAGCTGAATTATCAGCATCATTACTCCAGTCTTCAGTGTCACATGATCCTTCAGAAATCATTCAAATATGCTGATTTGCTGCTCAGTTATTACATTTAGCAGATGCTTTTCTCGAAAGCGACTTACAATACATTCTGGCTATACTTTTTTTTTTGACCTAACTTATTAATAATGGTTGCTGCTTCATATATATATATATATATATAGAGAGAGAGAGAGAGAGAGAAACCGTGATGGAAATTTTTATATATATATATATATATATATATATATAAAGATTTTTCTAAAAATAGACAGCACTTTTTAACATTTGGAAAAGCATTTGATGTTTGGAATATATTAGGATGAATAATGAATTAATACAAAATATTATTATATTTTCTATTATAATATAATAATAAAATAATTAAACAAATATATTTATATATCACTTTTTTTTATGCTACCGGAAAAAGAATTAAATAAAATATTATATTACAAAATCGGTAACACTTTAGATTAGGGAATACTATTCACTGTCAGCTAGCTTTCGGTTATCATGCATATTGCTAGCATATTGACTGTTTATTAGTACTTATAAAGCACGTATTCTGCATAACCATGTTTTACTGTACATCCCTTACTATAACAACTGCCTTACTAACTATTAATAAGCAGCAAATTGGGCGTTTATTGAGGGAAAACTTTAGTATGTGAATAGTATAAATGTGTTCCCTAATCTAAGGTGTTACCACAAAATCTTGTCCAAAAATAGCCTCAATTGTTAAAAAATGTAACATTTGGATTTAGGGTGGAAACGTGACCCACACGTCGTTGACAGGTTTCGTGAGATTTTGCGCGGGTTGGAGAGAGGGGGGTGGAGGAAGTGTGACATTCCCTTTTGTCCTGTTAGCAGGACAGTAGGATCACATTCAGAAACGCTGATCTCAAAATGGTGTTGCGTCTCATTTTTGTTAACGAGAAGCTAACACCATTCTGTGTTTGTCTGCGGCCGCATGGGCCATAATGGTCATTCATTTACTTCTGTTTACCCCTTTTGTCCTGTTAAAAGACTACACATGTGTGATTTGATGTGGGCCTTTTGTGTCGCCCTGGCTGAAGCTTGTCTTGTTTAAATACTCAATAACAGCAGCCAAAGAGAAATGGTATAATAACCCATTGAATGGACATAACAATCTTGTTAGATCACGACTGTATAAAGAGAATAAGCACAAACATAATGATGGCTTGTTTTGGCCAATTTTCCTTAATAGTGTTGTGAGAAACAGCATCTCAGATCTGAATAGAGGAATCGAGATAGATGTGGTTGTTTCCATAGAGTTAATAATTGCAGAAATGCAATTTCACAATGCTTAGATTGCACTTTTCAATCTGTATAATGGGATTTCAGTTATTTTATGAATTGATTGTTGGACTCTGTTATTGCACGCTTTTAAAAGTCAGTGCAAGCATCATGTCATAGAAATGCAAACAGTGTCCTTTTTTATGAGGAACATATGTACATAATTAATAATTTAAGTGAAAATAAGAAGATTATCTCAGTTCTGAAAGCACACAGACAGGGTTAAAATAAGCACATATGGTTAAAATTGTTCTTTGCACTAGTATCTTGTAAGATATTGTTAACATAATTTAATTTGACTTTTTTTTTTTTTTTGATTGTGTTGGTATTTGTAATTGTTTTTTGATGTTTTTATTTGCCATTAAAATTATATAAGTTTTTGTGGTCGGAAACTACATGAACTGCCTTTAAAGTTGTATTTACTGGAAAAGTATTCTATTGCTGTGGTGAAGTTTTAATAATTTTCCCTACTAAACCTACAGTATATTGCTTTCTATGGCTGTAACAGTCATGCATATTTAATATAAATTGCAATTTAATGCATATATTTTATGGCTTATACACAATGAAAATGGCATTTAATTGATGGAAAATTCAGAATTGTAAACAAGCTGACTATGTGGATCAGGCTACTGTATTGTGGCACTGGTAATCTTTATATGGTAGCCAATGAATGAGATGCTACATTTCATTCAAAATCCAATATTGACCAGTGGGTATTGACTAAACATCTAAAAGACGATTTGACTTTAATAGGATTTCCCCCCAAAATAGTCAAGAATGAATCTGCCATGAATCTCCATGATTTCTATTCTCTCTGACAACAAAGCAGTTGAACATAACAGACTCCTAATTATGATTTCGGAAGTGGGAAATAGGAAATTTCAGATTGCTTGACACTTAGAATTACAAGTTAGGCATCTAAAAAAATTTGGAGATCTTTGTGCTACCGACATGTGTTGAGGAGAAATATGGACTCTTTTGGCTTGGACCAGTAAGCAATTACCTAACAACCACCTAAAGCATCCTTTCAAACACCTAGCGAACACATATAGCAGTGGTTTCCAGCCATATCCAGGTATTTAAACATCATGTTGACTTGTTTTGGGATGGTTGTTATCTACAGTAGCAACTACCCATAACACCTACTTCAGAACATGCCAAATTCTTATTACTATGTAACTACTTTGTAACTACACTGTAATAACAATATATGTAACATTATATTTAATGAATTAACTAAATGTTTGTTTAATCAAAATACTGTTGAATAAATTGTACATGTTCTAGATTTAAAGGTACAGTATTTAATGGTTGAAATGGGTACTGGAGTCCAAATTCAAAATATTTAGTTGTTTCTCCCATCTCCGACTCGATGCTCACAAGGGTTGCCAGATTGAGGACCTGCAACATGAACAAGCTCAACTGACAATGGAAGGCGATGAGCCTTAAACTGTAAGGTGATGAGCTGATTGTTTAGTGTTTTAACATGTTTCTGGTCACAGAGTTTTTCAATGAATGCAAAAGCTTTTTAGTTTGGGTAGAATCTGTGATCTGATGCAGTTTGTTTGCTGGCTTCCATGGCTGAAATACGCTGTGCTTTCATAAACTGGCAACCCAGGGTGATGAAATCCTATTGAGTAAACTGGCAGTGGGTGGAGTCACACAGACCAAAACAAAAACTGACATTCTGACATGGAACACACATTTTAAAATAGAACTGGCTTTAGCATGTTTCCTAAATATTTGCAAACATATTAAGGTACATTTATGATTTAGAACAGTCAAAAAAATCACATCTGTATGTGATTTTTTTTGACTGTTCTAAATCATAAAAGTACATTTTTAATTTATGTAGATTTAACCAGGTATTAATGAGTTACTCTGATCAGCTTAACATCACATCATAAGTGCTTCCCATGGGACATTCATCATGTCATACCCACCCGGACCAACACACTTTCAACACAGGGGCGTATATTTGACCCGAACATTCACTAAATGTGCCACAGAAAAAAAGCTGTCCACCTGCAGCACGGATTACTCGTTTTACCTGAATGTAATTCAAGAGGTCTCTGGTAGATCTAGGGTCTATCCGTTTAATAGGAAGTATTAAATTAGCAGGGCTGACAGGGCAGACAGTGATGGGTGCGAACGGGCTCCCAGAGCGTCCCATGATGGCCACAAAGTGTGTCAGATACCGGGGGGAAACGGGCGAATGTTATTCATGAGAATGGGGTTGCATTACTGGGTGGAGCTGTGCCCTGCCCTTAAAAACATGTGAGAACTGAAATCTGGTCCCATGCGCAGAATAAAACACGATAAAGCAAGCACGAGAGAGAGAGAGGGAAAGAGTAAGTGAGATAGGACTTAAAAGTGACAAAGGGAATGAAAGGGAGCGATAAATGGAAGAAGACAGAAAGGGAGAGTAACCACAAACGGTAACTAGGCCCTCCGGCCAAACTCCTCTAAGCACCACCCAGTATAGGGTCCCTGCAAACCAGCTGTTACGAATGCAGGGGTCGGTGTAAATGCCCATGAGACGGTGTGTGCGTTTGCCCTAACACGAGCTAGACCACCTCCTCTGAGTCTCCAGATGGGAGACAGAGCAGTGAATCTTGAACAGTGCTCAACACAGTAAACCAACAATCACCACATTCACAATTAAAGGAATGTTCTTGGCTCAACAGAAGTTGAATTCTATCAACATTTGTAGCATAGTATAGATTGCCATAAAAATAAAATGTCTAATGTCAGAAATATATGCTGGTATTTGAGCTTGAAAATGTATAGGATTCTGAAATATCATTCATGTATTCTCAGTATCGCCTCAAGGGGCACTATAGCTGACATTTGCATAATCTTTCTTTTTTACCATCAGTTTTATCTTTCAGGTCGGCTTCTCTCATGGTGGAGTAACAGTTCGAAAACAATTTTGGTAAGATAGTTACCAATAATGTTTGCTCTGTCATCAAAACACTCAATAAATTTAAGGCACACAAAAATATTGTGAAAAAGTAAAAAGCCTTTATTCACATAGCTTTAACATTAAAAGCAACACACATGTGTACTGATGCATTGCGGCTAACTCGCCTTCATCAGGGTGACAGTTTGCTCTGTGTTCCCTGAAAGACAACACATCTAGTTCAATAGCACAGACATTTGAAGGAAACCCTTGAGTACTGAAAATGTTTACTACCACAGAAATATATATATATATGCATATGTGCATATATGGTCAAAGGTTTTCCATGCTTGAAATGTGTTGGCATCTGTTCAAGAATTTGCATAAAGTTCATTTTTAGACTTAAAAGAGTTTGCTCACATTGTTTCAAACCTGTATGACTTATTGTGGAATACGACAACACTGGACTACAGTGGCTTTCATTGTGTCAATGAAAATAAATAAATAACACAAAATGAAATGTGCAAAGCAAAAGAAAGTGAAATGAAACAAAACAAAACAAAGAACACAAAAAAACTAAACAAAGAACACTAAGCAAAACACACACACACACACACACAACAACAACAACAACAACAACAACAAAACACAAAATGAAACAAAACAAAATGAAAAACTCAAAACAAACTGAAATAAAACCAATAACAAAAAAAAAACACAAAAAACACTAAGCAAAACAAAAATGCAGCAAGAAATAAAACAAAACAAATAATATACAAACTGCAATGAAAAACAAAACAAAATAAAGTGAAAAAATCCAACACAAAACAAAAAACACCAAACAACTAAACAAAAACACTAAGCAAAACAAACAAAATAAAAAAATGCAACAAGATACAGTGAAACAAATCAAAAACACAAAATAAAACAAAGTGAAAAGCAAACAAAATGAAACAAAAGAAATAACACAAAAAACCTAAAATTAAACAAACACTAAACAAAACAGAACACACACTAAACAAAAAACTAAATTCAACAAATGAAACAAAACATAATTTTCTAAATATTTTCTTTTGTGTTCCACAGAAAAAAGAAAAGCATACAAGTATGGAACGACATGAGGGTAAATGATGACAATGTTTTATTTTATTTATTTATTTATTTTTGGGTAACTCTTTAAATGTCATAAGAGGTAATGTACTTTATGACACAGAAAAGTTTTACTGAACCCAGAACCTGTCAAAAGAGCCCACCTTTGGTTTGACTTCCTGCTTGAATAAAAATCTCTCATATTTTGTCTGACATAAAAATCACAAGACCTATTACTTGTAAAAGCAACAAAGGCAACATAATTTGAGGAATGATACATATGTATATCACACATGGTGTGTGACGTTTTTGTTGTGGTAATAATTTGTGTTAAAAACTAACATACTTAAAAAGAAAAAGAAAATTCGAAAATGAAGCAAAGTTCTGCTATTTTGATTTTAAATGGTGGAGTGTTTTAAAATGAATATTCAAATATGCAAGTAAACACAGCCTTAAAATCAAACACAGAAACGTCCTCATTAATGTTTCCTTGACTGAAGCCACACATGACGGAGTAGAAAACTTTAAACCTGCCAAGATGTTGATATTAGCCAGGAGGGCTAAAGGCGTAATTGGTCCATCTTACTTCCAAGCTGACAGGCCGTGTTTTAAACAGATGAGTGTACAGTTTCATTACATTAACAGCATCATTCTCTGCTCTTTGAAGCTCTGCCCTGGCACTTAGTAATTTGGTAACAGGTTGGAAGTGGGCTATGGGGTAAAATGAGACTCCGTTGTCTTGGTAACAACCATCCACGTCTTATTTTTGAATCAGGCACGGAGCAGAAGATGACATATTAACACAGAGCAAGAATTACCCTACTTTACCTTTACGGTATTCTGGAGAAACAAACAAAATAAAGGCAAAAGGAAACATACTTACCAGCAAAATAATATTATACCAAACCACTTAAGTTTTTTTAATGAGACTTTTCCTTCTCAGTACTTACAGTACCTTTACATTTTAGACTTTGTCACACACAAAAAGAAATTGAAAACATTTAGATTGCGTTTAGATCATTGTCTGTATGAATGCCATTTTAAATAAACAAATGTCAAAAAAGTGCATAACTTTCAAATAATGCAGTTTGTTCTTATACATTGTAAAGTATCTATAATATAGTGGTTGCTATGAAGACTGTTATTGGAGAAAACGTATATTGAATGACTGTAATATAAGATATTATAATTTGAGACACTTCAACTTTTAGCTTTGTTTTATCAGGCTAACATAAACGTTCCTCCAATATGTCCTTCAAGTGTTTATATGCCTGCATATATGTATGCATTTATTTATGTCACCTTTAAAAAACAGTTATATTGTGAAATATTTTATAATTCGAAATAACTGTTTAATGGAAACACTATGTATTTCCCAATGTAATAAAAAGAGTTTAATTTGAACAATCAATTAATGTGAAAAAAATATATAAGAAGTAACAAGATCTAAATGAATGGTGTTTTCCTGAAACTTTCCATGTTTCCTTCAAGCTCCTAATTGCTCCCCGTGACGTCACTGCTCATTCTGGGGTGTTCAGATCGATTAGGCAAACATCAGAGGCGGTGGCCTGAGCGGAGAGAGGGGCATTGTGGGTAATTAGTGATTACTTACCTTGGACTAGTTTGTATCATGACCGGGGGTCAGGAGAGGGGTCAGTGCACATGGCAAACTGAAGGAGGCTGGAGACGTGCGGCTGACGCCGGCGGAAGAGAGCGGGGAGGACTGGAGCCAGAGACGGGACGACAGCGGGTCACACCGCGCGCCACTCAGGAAAATTAACAAGCAGCTGCTCCTCGCTGCCACAACACATTCCAGACACCTTCAGTCACTGACCCAATTCTGAACGCACCGTCCAAATCACAACTGGCCTTTCTGCTCAAACCACGTTATTATTAATTCTGGCTGTAATTAATTGAATTGAAAAGAAAAAAAAATACACACACAAACACATATATTTTTTTATTGTGTTATTATGTTTTTATTGTGTTAGTTAGCTGTATTTGTTTAGTAATTACTATTTAATCAAAACAACCCAACTCAGTTTGATTAATAATAATTGTAATGCAGAAGAAAAAACATGATTTCTGAACATTTTTAAAAACGATGTTATCTGTTTTTGCAAATGTGTTCTTCATACAGTATATACATACATATATATGATGATAATCACTGAAAAAATACATATATCAGTGTAATCATGTTGACGAACAAAAATTAAATTTTCATTAAAACTTTAAAGCTTTGTGATTATTACTACATTATTATTATTGTTATTTATATGCATATAAATCAACTCTATTCAGAAAGTATTAATTATAACTTTTTTGGCCATTTATGTCTATATTTAATGTATTTAATGTCAGTCTACACTCCTACCTCATAATGACAAACCAAAAACAAATATTAATTAAAAAAAAAATATATTACTATTTTATTATTATTTTACATGTGTATTTGTGTGTATGTGTGTGTGTGTATGTTTTAGAATTTATAAATAATTTTCTTGTGTGATCTGACCATACGTCTTTATTTGTTCTTATGTAATTATGTATTTTTATTGCAACCTGAGTGTCCTTAATGCAACCTGTTTTGACCTTTAAAAATGATTGCATTGCTGTAACCTATAATGTAGTCAGATTGATTAAATCTTATTCAGTAAAAATGTAAATGTTTATATATATAAACATTTCAACACAATGATTTGACCATGTCTATTTATTATTGCTAATACTGTTGATTTCAGTAATATTTCGACATTCTTGTAGTAAGTAAATGTTAAAAATCATTTCTAGCAGGTGGGTTTATCAGATCTAGCTAATCTCATTGTGAGAGAGCAGGCATGAAGAGTTTGATAGGTGGCATTTGATCAATCCCATGAACCATGTCGAGGGAAACACGAGAGGAAGGACTCAGGTTTCAGCGGAGTAATTAGGTTTCCCAGTCCCTAATTACCTCCACGTATTACAAGGATGATTGACTGTCATTTACGCATTTTAATCTGGATAATATTTTCAGGAATAGCAACTGTTTGTCAGAGAAATGAACATAAGTTCAGACGTGAGAAGAGACTACCTATCTTGATTTTGTGGTTTACCCATAATTTTAATGCAGTTTTGGAGTTTTTTAGGCTTTCAGTTTTAGATTTTAATATCATTAACCAAGTCTGAATTCGAAGAAAATGTGTTAAACGTGACTCTCTCAGCGCTCGGCTACTTTTACTGCTACAAAAGGCTTTAAAACAGAACTTCAAGCCCTTAACCCTTATTATTTATTCATCCCGTCAAACACATCATCTAGTAACTGAAGAGGGGTTAATAGCAGGCTGGCTCAGGTTTGTTGTTAAAAGTGGCTTTAACTGTCCATGAACTTGTTAGAAAGAAAGCGTGCGCTTCGCTCGCCGCTCTTAATGTCACTAACATGGGCGAAGCGCTCTCTGTCAATGGTAATCAAATACGGCTGAAGTTATTTGTCCTGTCAACAGAAGGAGCTCATCCAAACCCCAGCGAGTTTGGTCCACCTCGACGTTAAGCTGTGGACAAATATTGCATTGTTTAAACCATCTCCTGAAAGACAGCTCTTCAACAGTCAAGCTGTATTTGCTTTAAATAATACTTTGATTTTCTTTTCTTTTGTCCTCATAAAAAATGGCCTTTCTTTGGCATGAATATTTGGTTCTGAGAATCTTATCACTAAACTTATACATTTTGTTGTAGATTTGGTCTTAAATCATTTCACTACATACTCACATACAAAAGTGATGTTCACCAGATGATTGTATTTTACTACTCAAGTGAATTACTATGGAATGGTTTATAATCTATTTTAGTTTGTACCATGAGATAATTATATTATGGTGGAGCAGTGTTATGAGGCTCTCATATTTGATCAAAACAATTGCACATTTTTACTTTTCAATAATCCGCGTTTTCTCAAGAGATGATGTTGTTTACATTTTTTTTTCTCTTGTAGATTTTCTAGATCTTGAATTTCATTTAGCTATATAATTAGAATAAAGTTCCAGATAATCACTGTGTTTTAAAATGTATAAAGTCTGTAATAACACATGTAAACAGGACCTTCAAGGAAATCAAGGTTCCAAAATGGAGTTTTTAAAGCAGTTCAATAAAAGAACCATTTTGGGTTCCTCAAAAAACCTATTGGTTTTCTTCCACTATAAAGAACGTTTTGTACAATAGAAATGTTCCGTAGATGTTAAAGGTTCTTCATCGAACATAGATGCTAACTTAAAACTTGTTATTTTTCAGCCAAGAAACTGTTCTTGATAAGACGATTCTTGGCTGTGCTTCAAAGAGTTTAGCAAGTGTTCACGAAACAGCCTTAATTTTGTTATTTTAAACATGAACTCTCATCATTATGTATTTACACATGTAGAGCAACTGCCTTCTCTTCATCCAGTCATGACCGTCTCGTCATCTCATTAGCAGCATGTCTCCTTCTAAAATTAGAGGTCAGCCTCTCATTTTGCTGCTGTTTGATCATTTTTCTTCTGTCTGTTGATAAGAGCGGGTTTGAGAGAGCAGACACGGGACCTACGGTGGCAGCGTGTGTCACGCGCACGATTACGGCGGCTCCTCAGACGCGCTCGGCGTTCTCGGCGCATAGATTTTATTAATCTGTCCTTTGGGAGCTTTCCATGCTGCTCAATAACTGCCTTCAGATCCCACTAGACACTGAGAGCGCTTCTCTCTCACGTATCCCCTCAGCTTCTTACCAGATTAACCGCACAATCCATTAATAACAATCTTCACCCTACCCATCCCCCCGGCTCATTTTGAGCACTTTATTTCAAGTGACATTAATTTTAACTGCGAATACATTGGGGGGTGTAATGACAGCACAGATATTAATTAATTGCATGTGTAATTGCAAAATTAAGTTTTGGAAAGTTGGTAATGATCTGTGGAATTACAAGATGTGCTCACATTATGAAGGAAAGAGGGACTTTTGACTAGCCGCCGCCTCGTTTTCTCCGGCGAAGATTCTCGCGTAATCCAGAACCGGTTACTCGGTGGCCGTTGGAGGTTTTGTATCCCTCGGTAATCTTCCTGTCATGCCTATCACTCATGTCTGACCATCAGTTTGCAGGAGAAATCCTCCATTGATTTCAACTTTGCCACTTTAATTAACTTTGGCCTCAGATAATGGGGATCTAACGTCAACTCTGGGAAAGTTGGATGAACGTTGCTAATTTCTGGTTTTGTCAGACAGTGGGCTGAATTGGCTGTAAAAGCCTAGTTTGAATTGTTTATTGTCTAGAGTTTTTGGGAGCAGCTGTGTGTGGACCTGCTGCGGTTTGATAGGAGGGCCGTCATTGTTGAGTTGAGGAAGAATTTATGTGGGTAAGAAGGACAGACGTGTCATTGGGTAAGTATCAGGTTATCACACAAGGATTTGTGTAATTCATGGTTTTGGAATGATTTCTGCGCCATAGGAAATTGTTTTTCAAACGATTCGAAATTGAGAGTTAAATATGCGGAATCAATCCAATTTGAGTGAAATACATCTTGTATGTGAAAATGCCGAAAGCCTTTTTAAACTGTAATTACAACCAAAGCATGTCTTCTTTTTGCATTAGCTCTATTAACAATCGTCAAACTTCTGTATGGAACAATTTTACAACTTCTCGATTAACACAGTTCAAGTTGTTTTGATTTCTAAACTAGGACTGGAAAAAATAATTGCTGTGATTAATATGGACTGTTTAGAATGTTATTGGATTATTAAGTTAAAATAATGAATGCAGGGTTATTGTTTATTTAAAAGTAAAAGTTGTAAGTTTGAACGTGCTTTGACAAGAACAGTCATCTGAAAATTTGCAGTTTAGGCATAAATTATGGATTTTAAAGATAATCCATTTTTATAGCGGTACTGGAATCAATATCCACAATGCTGATCTTGATAGCACTTGAAAGCTGTTAAACAAATATTTAAAATGTACTTCCTTTTTTGTTGAATCTACATTAATTTAGGGGTTCACTGTGTAGATATATTTATGATTACAAGATTTAATGTTAGGGTGAATTAATTATGATTAATCTTAGAAAACAAATATTTATTTTATACTTTTTTTTTTTTTTTTTTTTTTAACGTATATCCAGGATATAGGCTACCCTACCCATATATTTTCCAAAATTAGGTGCTCAAAAATCTACAAAGTGTTTTTTGTATACAATGAAGTTAAATAAATTTTAAATTTCAAAATTAGTTAAAATACACTAGTTAAAAATCAAGCAATCCCCCTAAAATTAGCCTAAAATAGAAATTATTTAATTTATTAATTTGTTATACATAATAGCAACTTTTCCATCTCTGTTGCATCCCACATGTGTTCTATTCCATTTCCAGAACCAATTTGCTTGATAAATGAAGTAGAAAAACAATAGATCACGAGACAAAAAGGAAATTACATCAGCAAGACATTTGTTAACAGTATGGCCAGAAAAAAGTTATATAATATAATATATAATATAATATAAAATAATGTTATCATCAGCATTGGTTGTTTTATTATTATTTATTTTTTCATTTTCCTTTTACTGGTAACAGGGTTTTATCAGTCAGCACAAATAAAATAAAATAATAAAAATTATTATTTTGTCTTTGATTCTTTGTGAAAACTTTGTCTTTGATTCCTATAATGGACAAATACAGTTTTCTTCATGAAAAACAGAAAATGTAAAGTAAATAAGTAAAAATAAATGGCTCCAAATTAAGATTTGCTTATAATTTCAGAATTTAAAAAAAGGCAATAAAAAAGCCACATTTGCAATTTTATTCAGCTGTTTATGAATGCAGTAGCTCTAGACTCCAAAGTCTCGTCGTAACAGCTCACGTGGTGCATCTGTGTGGTACGGACTGAGTTAAAGCCAAGGTATAGTTCCTCCTTTATCTCTACAACTGCATTAGCTACCGACGTGCTCCGCTGCTCCAGCCCTCAGGCAGTGAAAGGGTTAAGTGCGATGCTCCTGATAGTTTGTATGTTTCTCATGCAGTTCTGTTTACCCAGAGAGAAAGGCTTTTATTCAGGGGGGAGGCTCATCTGTTTGTTTCCCAGGAGTGTCCTCCTCTACAGGTACAAATGACTTGTTGTTCCCGCATCCCGTCTGCTTCCTTGGCGACGGATAGACGAGAAGTGCCGTGTGAGCGAGTGAGACTCGAATGTGATCTGGGTCACTCCTGTGGCAGGCCGTGGGGACACGGACACACCTACACACACACATAGAGAGGCACTCTCTCAGGTGCATACTCACACACTGGCCATGCCAACCTCGTTCCCAGCGTCCAGTTCTGACGGAAGAGCAGGTGAGCACATCCCTGTGGACCCACCACAGCTGCTCTTCATGTGTTACAGTTTATGCAAAGTCAGTCCAACGAGAACGGCCCTTTACACTGGACGACAGAGGATATACTGTACTTACAGCTAGGTGAAAATCGAGAGCATGCGTCAGCTACTGTGCTATTGTGTGTGGCTCATCAGCACTACAGCAAAACTAGAACACTCCTAGTACAGTCAATGGTAAAACTGCACCATGACCAGTGCAAAACTTAAAAAAGTAATGTTCTATTGTAACAAAACTAAAACACTCCCATTAGCATCAATGTGACTGATGCAAAACTAACAAAAAAGTACCAAAGATTACCATTGTAATAAAACTGTAACACTCCCATTAGAATCAATGGCATAAATGCACTGAGCGATGCAAAACTAATAAAAATTTACCAATTTTTTTTTTTACAAACAAACAAACAAACAAAAACATTATAACAAAACTGTAACACTTCAGTTAGAATCAACGGCATAGCTTCACTGTGATTAGCACAAAACTAACAAAAACATACTAAAAAGTACAATTGTAACAAAAATAAAACACTCCCATTAGAAACAAACGGCATAACTGCACTGTGAACAAAGCAAAACTAACAAACAAGTACCAAAAGTACCATTGTAACAAAACTGTAACACCCCCATTAGAGTCAGCGGCATAGCTGTACAGTGCAAAACTAACAAAATGTACCAAAAAATGCCATTGTAACAAAACTGTAACACTTCAATTAGAATCAACAGCATACAGTAGCTGCACTGTGAGCGATGCAAAACTAACAAAAAAGTACCCAAAAAGTACCATTGTAACAAAACTGTAACACTCCCATTAGAATCGATGACATAAATGCACTGAGCGATGCAAAACTAACAAAAATTTACCAACCCCACCCCCCCAAACCAAACAAAAAAAAAAACCCATTATAACAAAACTGTAACACTTCAGTTAGAATCAACTGCATAACTTCACGGTGAGTGCCACAAAACTAACAAAAACATACCAAAAAGTACAATTGTAACAAAAATAAAACACTCCCATTAGAAACATACAGCATAACTGCACTGTGAACAAAGCAAAACTAACAAAAAAGTACCAAAAGTACCATTGTAACAAAACTGTAACACTCCCATTAGAATCAATGGCATAAATGCACTGAGTGATGCAAAACTAACAAAAATTTGGGCTGTTACTTCAAATTTATAAAATTACAGAAGAAAAAAAATACAATACAATACACCATGTATTTTATAATGAATTGCTGTATAATGGTTAGGTAGTTGGACTCCCAATCGAAGGGTTGTGAGTTCGAGTCTCGGGCCGGCAGGAATTGTGGGTGGGGGGAGTGCATGTACAGTTCTCTCTCCACCTTCAATACCACGACTTAGGTGCCCTTGAGCAAGGCATCGAACCCCCAACTGCTCCCCGGGCGCCGCAGCATAAAATGGCTGCCCACTGCTCCGGGTGTGTGTGTTCACAGTGTGTGTGTGTGTTCACTGCTCTGTGTGTGTGCACTTCGGATGGGTTAAATGCAGAGCACTAATTCTGAGTATGGGTCACCATACTTGGCTGAATGTCACGTCACTTTCACTTTCACCATGAATGTAACAAACAGTCAGCTTAAGGCAACAAGTATGATCCAGTTAAATCCCAAAATAACTCACATATAGCACACACTTGAGTTGTGTGGGGTTTTGTAAAGTAAACAGGATCTGTTGTGACGCCAGTGTTGGGAGATATGGAGCTGCCTGTTGTGTATAAGAGTAGACGTGCACTCACTTGACGAAGTAGATTACAGTTTAAAATGGCGGCAAGGATTCCTTCTTGGGAAACTGTGTAGGGAAATTAGCAAATGTATGTCTTAAAGTGTATTAATTTTTTATAAGTATAAGACTTTTCTAATTTAGTTTTCTCCATGCCCCACTAACAAAATAAAGTAACATGCTGGTACCATGATACAGTAGACTCTGGGGGTAGCTTACTTGCTATCTAGACAATAAATCACTACACAAAACACATTGTTTTGAAGCTGCAAATTAACCTGTTTTAAATAAAGCTCCCATTTCTTTTACCTTATTTAGTTTTGCTTAACTCTGTGATATTTGGCTAGCTCCTACCAAGCTACAATTAATTGGACATGCATTCTTTGACATAATCAAAAAAGATATGGAAAGCATTTTCTACTCTCTTTTAAAAACTGAGAAGCTTAATCACTGTGCTGTCCCAATTATTTAATTAGTTTCATTTTAGCAAGTCCCTATCATAACAGACCTGCAACCCATTTTTGTGCTGTGACCCAGCTTACCATCTGATACCACTATATCATGCATGGTACCAGCATGGTACTTCTTTTCATAAGGGTGCATGGCAAAACTAGAATACTCACTGTAAACAATGTATCTGCAGTGCAGACAACTTTGCTGATTATGATGGTAGGGTTTTAGTGTTATTTCATATATATATATATATATATATTAAGAAATGTGATTTCCATCTGATAAAATAGTGACTGGGGATCTAAAAATCATGTGAAGGAATATCACTGTATTACAAGTCTTATGATGTTTGTCATCTCATCTTTTCATATCATTGATTTTCATTGAAGTTAAACATTTTGTGATACTTTTATGTTGCGTTTTTTTGTCCCTTCGTGGCTTGACTTACATTATGTGGGAAAGAGCAGCGTGAACATTCTGCAAAACTTATTTCTTTTTCATTTTCACAAAAAAATAAAGACCACTCCAAAATTGTGTCTTTTAACTATTAAAAATGCAGTTTGATACAACAATCTGATATTTTGCAATGCAATATCACAATATTTTAGTGTGTTACCACCTGCATTCGTTTCACTGACCACAAAGTTACGGTAAATATCCAGAACTCCTCCAACCGCAGTTGTGCGAGACCTCTGCTAGATCTAAAGAATCTGATAGAGGGATGGACTATTGCATTTTATACACAGTTTACACCTTTTTTCTTGATCTTTGAGCTATGTAGAGATCGAGTTTCCAGCAAAAGAAAGGCCAGGGGACAGAGGAGAGGAAAAAAGCAGGGCTCTCTCAAAGCTGGTCGGGATTGAAAAGCGAGACCGGTGCTGACAGCTAAATGCGCTAATTTTCTTCTGGGAGCAGGGTTTGTCTTTCCAGTGCAGTGGGCAATCAGCAGATACCGTAGAGGCCTTGTACCCTGTCCAGTGTGGTAATGTCAAAGGACCAGATGAGAGCAACTGGAATCGAGTAAATGTTTAGCTTTACCTTGTATATTGTTGACAGGCAAAGCTGACTTTTTGCTACGTGAAAGCTGGAGCTGTAAGGCAATCGTATTGCGTGACCATATAAGTTATTTTGAGAGTTAACCAATGCATCTAGGGCGGGGAAAGTTTTTTTGCCACTATGACACCAGTAATTTGATGTAATTATTGTCTATTTTCAATATGAAGGCTAATACGTGTGCATTTTTTACTTATAGGCTGAGGGAATACAATGGCTGTGCAATAATCAGCCAGCAGTTTTTTTTTCTTCCCTCTTGTGTTAAAGCTGCATTAGAGTAGTGATTACCTATAATATAGGCTCTTATCTGCTCTGGGTACTGCTTCATTACACCCACTGTATTCCTTACAGTGCTATGAAACCTGAATCAAAGGCCCATTTTAAATGTTAAGAGCTAGTTTGGATCCATTTGAACTTACGGACACTGGCACACAAAGCAGCATTCACTACAGTAAGCCTCAGTATGGCCAGTCGTCAACTTGGTAAAATTATAAAAATAAATATGAAGAGTGTATACACAATAAATAATAAGAAGAAGAAAGAAAGAAAGAAAAAATGATGCTATGCTAACACTTTAGTTAAGGAACCAATTCTCACTTTGACAAGTGCATATATATGTATATATGTGAAATTGTATTATATATATATATAGTAGTCAACATTTGAAGTGGATCAAAAAAGTTCATCAAAGTTGTCCTAAGACAAGAACACATTTTGATTTTAGGTTTTAGGACAACTTTGATGAAAGATTTTGATCCACCTCAAATGTTGATTGCTGTATATATATATATATATACTTGAACCACACCTCCCACATAATCATAACAGCTCAACATGTCGGGTCTTTGTGGTAATTGCTCCACTATGACTCCAACCAACAACGAGCATCCAATATTTTCATTTGATATGGTATCATTTATGTAATGTGATAACTTCAGAGTTTGCCATAAGCGTATGTGTGCTTGAGCGTACTTCAGCACGTAAAACTCATAAACAAGAGTTACGGAATAATAATTCACTCACATTGCACATCTACTAAGTGTGTAGGGGGTAGGTATGTTCCCTCAGTAGTGCATAAAGAGTCACTAGGGGGCAGTGCCACTGCATAGCCCTAAGTAGAGTGGACAAACCAACTGATCAATGTTTTTTGTATTGATCATTAGTTTACAACTTACTTAAGGTACTTTAAAAATTCATGTTTGAACTGGTGATACTTTTTGAGCATATTTAGATATTAACATCGTTTACAAAAGCATTAAATGATACAAATACAATTTTCTAATCTGGGGTTTCTTTTTTACATTTAGGTTTTCTGAAAAGTGAAATGCCACAGCTAAAGACTGAATAACCAAAAATATGAAAGAATACAATATTTATAATCACCGACATCTAAATTATTTGTAGGCCTGTTTTGACCTAAACGGAATTAAAAAAAAAAAAAAAAAAACGTTTCAAACTAAAATGCGTCGTTTTTTTTAAAAAAAAAAGCATGTAAGGGTTTCTAAAACTTTCTCAGTGACATCATTCTAATCACAGATGTTTTCCTCACTTTAAGGAGAGGACAAAACAGGGCAGTAAACCCGGGCCAGCTTGTGGTGAGGCCGTTACCCACAATTCACAGAGGCACCGGATGGTTCCCACTAGGTTCTGGTCGGCTTGGAAACGGCAACTTATTAATCTTGTGATGGAAGGCCAGCTGCAGCCGTGGCAGTTACCGTATTTCACCATCAACCTGCTCCTGGGAGTGGCTCGTTGGCGTTTAACTGGATTTCTTTCCTCTTGTTCGCATCGTATGTTCACTCGAAGCGAAATATTGTGGAAATACGTCATTTGATAAAACCACACCAGGCCCCAACAAACTAGACCGACCGTGATTCAAGTGTGGTGTGTCATCCTTTCTTTGGCGTTCCCCCTCCCGTTCCCTCTCTTTAAAACCGTGCTGATTAGGTTTACTAATTCAGAGAGACTGCTTAGTTTCCAACTTTAATGATATTCCCGCGGCATATCACCCGCGGTTGCCTGGAGACCGGATTTGAGCTCGGCCCCTCATTCGATTCCCACACATCAGAGCCCTGAAAAGCAATTTTTTCTCCTCGAGCTTTTGATGCAGGCTCCTCTGAAACCCTTCCCCCTGCTGTGTCAGTATGGGTGGGCAGAACGCAGGCAGAATGGGCCGGGAGGTGAAGGGGAGGCCTGTGGGTTGCTGGTCACACATCAAGGCCTGAAAACAAAGGCCCCGGGAACCTTCCTTACAAACACAAATTCGGCGCTCTGAAAGTAAATGTGCAAGCCTCCGTTCCTTAAGGGTGCAGACATCGACGCAGGAAAAGGCACTGCTGCAAACGCTGCTTTAGCGGCAACAGGTCGTTCAGCGAGACGGAATTTAACCGTCTGTCGCAAACTTTGTAAGTTGGGGCCTTGATGTAAGTTTATGGAGTTATTGAGACAAAGTGTTCGCTTCCAATGAAATTGAGTCACTTTGAGGTTTTAACAATGGCAAAATGTGAAATGTGTTTACACTTTGTGATTTGAAAGCTGTGCTTCTACAAGAAATTGTCTTTTGCTTGCAATTAAGAGAATTTTGTGTGATGTGGCCTTTATATATGGTTAAATGTATTCCCGGTTGCACTTTATTTTACAGCATGCGTACTTACAGTACATGTACTTATAATACCTAAGAAAGTACTGTAATATAAGGTAACTACACGGTAAGTTAGGTTTAGTAGTTAGGGGTAGGTTCGTAGTTAGTACCTAGTTATTACCCATTTATACATATGGAACAGGACTGTAAAGGAAATTGGTGTGAGGTATTAACAATAGCAAAATGTTACAATTTTACACTTTTTTTGATGTTTTTTGGTTCTAAATAAAACTTCTTTCACAAATAGATTCCTTTTACTCTTCCATAATGCATTAAACCATAATAAATATGAAAATTTTCTAAGATGTGGCCTTGGTAGAGATTCAGTGGCGGTTTCATTGAAGCAAAGCTTCAAATTTCTTCTCTTACTATATTTTCCACAAAAAGCGAAATGTTCAGAAATTAACACTTGATTGGACATTTCTGCAACAGCCAAAAACGGCTCTTATGCGGACAGATTCTTTTACTCCGTCCTATTTTGTCCTTGTCTGTGAATGGAGCGTAAATTGTTGAGGATGTCCCTGCCACTCATATGAGAGCGTGGAAGTTTCATGTTGCACGCAGAAAGAAAGGCGGCGTTTGTGCGCCTCTTATCGAGTCCCTCTCGTCATGTAGGCCACAAAAGTGATAAGAGCAGCCCCACCACAACAAGGAGGAGACTGTTTCTGCACGTTTCCACCACAAAATAAAGTCCTCCTTCCTGGAGCATTCATGTTTGCCATTTTACTGCTTTTGTGTGACATGATCGCTTACATGAACACACAGAGATAACTGACGGCACTTGCAGGAGGTGCTGGGCCCCGCAGTGATAACCAAGAATGCAACTCTGGAGGTTTTTGTTGCATGCTTGTGCCCACATTCTTTTAGAACTTCTCAAAAAGAAATGTTTGGGATTTTACGTGAGTTATAAAAAATGCATTGGTCGAAAGAGTGAATGAAAGTGAGGAATGGTTCTTGTGAGCACTTCAGATCCTCAGTGCTTGTAGTCTTGATGCTACATATCCTTCAGCGATTGAACTCCAAACACTGGAGGACCCAAACCCCTCCCGGGACTGGCTAAGAACCACCTCTAGATGCCTATAGGCTGATGTCAGACTCTCAAATGAGGTCATAGATTAGCCTGGTTGCCAGGCACTGGCCACTCCAATGGCTTTCCACTCCAGTGCTCTGAAACGCTCTGAAAAGTACCATTGGAAATTAATTAAGCCCTATTTTTGCTACTAAGACTTTCTTTGGACTAACTTTTCAAGACCAGTTTACACTCTAAAATGATGAAAAGTTTTTCTTTTTATTTATTGGTTTTAATTGGTTTTATTCATTTCTTGTCAAAAAATAAAAATGCATTTTCATTTTTAATTCAGGATAGAAATATATGCCAGTTTCAGGGAATTTGTTCATCAATGCATTCAACAAGTGTATTGTGAAGCCGCATAAAATTAATGTTTTTTTTTATGTTAAAACATAATTTAAATTTAGAATGATAAATTACTAGACTAACAAATAAGACACTGTAGAATCTGAAATCAGGTTGGAAATTCACCTCAAAAAATATAATGTGAATAGAAAACATAATATTTTGTGAATTTGCTTGAATGTACCTTCATGTATTTGACAGACAATTTCATCCAAAGTTATCTGCACTTAATCAGTTCTTGCTTTCTATTGGAATCAAAACCATGACGTATAGCCACGCTCTACTGTTTGAGTTACATAAAGTTGTCAAAATTCATTGTCATGGTTTTTTAGTATTTAAAAACATTATGAAATGTATTTTCCCCACTCAGTAGTCTTGCAGTCCCTTCAAAATAGATATACGTAAAAGTAATATTGCACCAAAGTTTTAAACTAAATATGATTTGTTAACAATAAAAATACATTATTTAGTTAGACCATAGCAAATAAATCTCTATAAAGTACATCGAAAACAATTGTAACAATTTGTAATTTCACCAAAAAATTTGTGAATACAAAATAAAATATTTAGTGAATTTTCTATAAATTACATTTATGCATTTGACAAATGATTTTATCCAATGTGATCAGCATTGCATTCAAGGTTAACATTTACATTTTATCAGTTCTTGCTTTCGCTGGGAATCGAACCCATAATCTATTGCCATGCTTTACTGTTTGAGCTACAAAAAGTTTACTAACCCGCTGTCATTGTTCTGTAGTATTTTAAAACATTCTGAAATGTTAATTTTTCCATTGAACGGTCTTACAGTAACTTTGTAAAATTCTAAAACATTAAATGTGTGTAAAAGTAAATTGTACTAAAGTTTTACTCCATATATATATATATATATATATATATATATATATATATATATACATATATGTGTGTGTGTGCAGATTGGAAATTCACCTCTAAAATTTAATCTCAACTGAAAAATAAAATGAATAAAATAAAAACTTTAAATAATAAAGTAAATAAATAGTGAATTGCTAGAATTTACATTTATGCATTCGGATTTTATCTGAAGTGATTTGCATTGCATTTAAGGTTCACATTTACATTTTAAAAGTGGGAATCAAACCCATGACCTAACGCCATTCTCTGCTGTTTAAGATTTAAGCTCTACTGTTTAATAAGATTTGTTTAATTAAAGAAACATCGGTAACTATCCACTATTAGCTAGTTGCTTATTAGCATGCCTTTTACTAAAATATTGGCTGTTTATTAGTACTTGTAAAGCACATATTTATTCCTTATTCTGCATGAACATATTGTATATCCATTAAACCTACTCCATACCTAAACTTAACTACTACGACAACTACCTTACTTACTATCAATAAGCAGGAAAAACTCTTAGTTAATAGTGAACACCTAATCTGAAGTGTTGCCAATTTATCCTAGGCTTGGAAAACATTTAGATCTTCTATTTCTACCAAACTATAGAAAACCGTTGAGAAGTTTAGAGATGGTATCTGGTCAGTGGTACACAGTCACATTGAAAGTGCAGCATGGGCACTCTGCCATTGTTTCCCTTGCGCTGAACATATTGTCGGGCCCAATTGTTCTCTATATCTTTGTGTTGTGCTGAAAATAGACAGACACACTTGTGGGTTTTGTGGCGCATGCACTGTGATTTTCAATAGCCGTGTTTTCTTTTACTCTTTCTCTTGGTGCGAGTAGCAGAGTGAAAGCCCAAGTCTTGTGCTCTTACATGAAGATGTGGATTAGAAGAGATTGATTGATCGGTCGGATGGACTGTTTCCTCTCCATCACTCTTTTATCAGTGGATAATGGATTGTGTAGATGTAATGTGATGCCCTTTGGCTTCATGAACCAACCGACATGTTTCTTCCCGAGTCTATAAACCCATTAGGGGTTTTTGAGTTACACTGTGAAGACATTTGTGTAATCTAGAGCTGTCAAAGAAAGCGTGTTAAAGCATGCTAGGCTAATTATGTTTAACAACATCACTTCTTTCATCACTGAATGTGGTTCTTGTGATGTCTAAAAACGAGCGGAAACTGTTTGAAACCAATCCCAAATATTGCGTAACTTAAAACATAATTCAGAAGCTGAGGTTGTTTAATAAGAAATTTTTTTTGCGATTAATCATGTTTAAATGTTTTTGACAGCCCTACTTAGATCAAGATTTCAGTTAGACAAAATTATTGTTCACAGTTGCATAATAGAAAGCCGAACAATCTTGAAAGTTTTAAAATATTTAGCCTGTTTTTCAACTACTAGCCTTTTTGAGATCTATCAGCATCTCTTGCCTCTCTTGTTCTTGCCGCTCTGGACTTTTCACAAGTTTGATTAATCAAGATAATTAATTTCTGCAGCAAATTACAGCATTCACTCCCAGCTTTTGCTCTGAGTGAGCGCTGTTTTGACAGTCATTCACATTGCTTGTCTTCAAGCATGATTCGCCGCTGTTTAATGACAAAGATATCATGTGGCGCATCTTCAAACATGACACTGACATGTGGTATTTAGTCAGTCATTTTGTAACAAGTAAAATTGCACTTTTATGACATTCGAGTGTTTCCTATGATGTAAACGTAGGCCACCGCTCATTAATAATGCATTTAGTCCCAAAAAAAGAGAAGAAAAAGACAATTTTAGTGAGCTTTTGAAAGTCAAAAGCAACAAAAGAGACAAAGAACCATTGTGTATTTACAAAATTAAACAGCCCTGTCATTGTGGTGGAGTGAGTCATTTTTGAAGGCAGAAAAGTCGTATAAAGCGGCAATTTCATTCTAATTTCATTCCAATCTGTTTCTGAAACAATTGAAGTAGGCATTTGATGTGTTTATCTCAATGTGTAATTGGGTATTGTTCATCTCTGAAAAGTTTCCATCAGCGGGGAAGGAGATGGTGAGGAGAGGGCCGCGCGAGGTTTTAACGTAGGAGGGAAATGCGCTTTAACACTTCTTATTGCATTAGAACAACCACATCTTATAATTGACAGTCAAAGTGGTTTCCAATTAATTTGAAATTATTCTGGGTAGGCTTAAAGTAAGAGACTTTTTGTTTTATTATTATTAAAAGAAAGTACTCGATATACACAGAAATGTGTAAAGTGTTTCCAAAAAGTTTTTGGACACTTAATTTTACTTAAAATGAAAGAATGTCATTGCAATATATATATATATATATATATATATATATATATATATATATATATATATATATATATATATATATATACATTAATATCTGAACAAAGTATCAAATGAGATATTTTTATGAATATCAAAAGATAGTAACAATAAGTAACTTTATTATTTAGTATTATAGTAACTATAATATATACACAAGTTTCATACACTTGATTTTTACTTACAATGTCTAAATGCCACAAACTGCAATATATGCCTTTTTTTTTTTTTACAAAATGAACTTAACATTCTGAATAGTTATTATAAGATATGCTCTCGCAAGTTTGTTTACAGGAGCAAAGGAAGCAAAGTTTCCCTACTTTGCCAAAGGAAAACCAGTCTCCTCTTGTTTTATATCGAAATACCGGAACTGACAGAAAAGTGTTTATTACATTTGAAATAATGGATATTTTTCTTATAAAAACACATGGATTCAATACAGGAGGCCTTTATTCCCCCCCCCGGAGCCGTGTGAAGCATGTTTTATTATGGATGTGTGCACTTTATTTAATGTGTTTTGGACTGTTCAACAGAAACATCCACCAACTGCGATGATAGAACCTGGAATAGCCAGGAAAATTTTTTATATAACTCCGACTGTATTCATCTGAAGTCATACAGTGTACACCTAGGATTCCTCGAGGGTGAGTAAAACAGGCTAATTTTCATTTTTGGTTGAACTAACCCTTTAATGACACTTTAAACAGATGATAGAATAAGTAAAATATGTTCATAGTTCAAGTCAGCCATCGGGATATTTTTATTCCATGTCTCTTCTGACCATAAAGCTGCTCCACTGAAACTGACGTATCAGGAAACAGAACTGGAACGCTACTGTTTGCTTTGCAGGTGTTTGATTGTCAACAAAAGTTTCCTAGCAACTGAAATGTGAAAGAGAAATGATGCTGTGCAATGCTAGCATTTGTTCCACAGGTGTACCATTATTAACAGAGAGGATCGTTTACCTTGATTGACCAAACTGCGTTTGCCAACAACTGCTAAACGAGTAATATTGTCATTTAATGTCAAACTTTGGCTCACGAATGCAGCTTATTTGTGAATGTGTGACTGTGTACATCTCCTCGAGTCTGACACGTTCTTTAGATTAAAAAAAACCCCAGAATGTGGTAGATAGCTTGCTTGTTTATTTACATTTTATTTAAAATTGTATATTAAGCAAATGTATTTATTTTGATAAAAATAGATTTTTTTGAAATTCTATATTAATTTATATAACATATATGTATATATATATAGACAGTAAGATATATATATATATATGTGTGTGTGTTTATGTATTTGTTTGTTTGTTTGACATTCAGTTATTAAGTGTACTGTAAGTGTCCAAAGTGTTTTTCGGGTCACTGCATAAACTGATTTCTCAAGTGTGCATTATAAAGGAGGCCTGAAATCTTGAATCTCCACATCAACGGTCATGTGTAATAAGTTTGGGAGATGATATAAACCAGGTCACTATGGAAACAAAATGAACAGCCTTGAGAACTGAGAAAGCATTAATATACTCAGAAGAGTCGCCTTGCTGTGTATCCTTGAGCTCTCCAGATTGATGCGATTGATTAACATTTCACATGAGCTCTTCTGGGATGGCATCAAACGTTTGTTTCTGTGTTTGTGTTGATGTGTGTTTTAGTGAGGGATCAAAGTGGCGCTGATTGAACACACTGTCCCGCACAGATGTGTGGAGAGGACACACACACACACACACACACACACACACACACACACACACACACACACACACACACACACACACACACTGCCCACAGCTTCACTCACACTCATGACAGCATCTTAAGCAAATGCAGCTTTGTGTACATTTCTCAGAGTACCTCTGGCTGGGCTGTGGGACATCCCGTGGGGCTGGGGTCTCACCGAGCTGGATTAGGGGGTTACATCCCAGGCGGCACATAGAAAAATGGATGATTAACTCCTCCAAATCAGCTTGTGTTGTGAAGACACCATTCAAAATAACTCAAGTGACTTAGTTCTTCCCATTTCTGCCAGTCACAGTCACCTGCAAACAGATCTTATTTGATGTTACTTGCCTTTGTATTTTATTATTAAAAATTATTTAGAATTGTAACTTAATTGAAAGTACATTGTTAAAAAATAAAAGAAGCACCCTCCAAAATCTTAAGATGTGTAATGTTTCAATAATAAATGCTTTGTTAAAAATAAAGTACTGTTTTCTGCTAAAAATCTTACAATTAAAAGAAAAGAAAAGCCTCATATAAAGGCCAAAAACATTATTACACTATTTAAACTGCATAATTTCTAAATAATGATAGTTTGTTTAAGCTGCCTTTGATATACAAGTACATTAATTATTGTATGTTTACTAAAATACAATAAAAAAGCTAAACATTTTGTAAATAATTTCACATGATAAAAGACATGAAACACAAAACAAAGCAAACATAACCAAACAAAAGACAACAACAACAAAAACTCAAACCAAAAACAAAAAGCAAAACAATACAAAAATAACAAACCACAAAAAACACGCAAAAAATCACCAAACAAGCATAAAACCAAAAACAAACTACAAAAAAACATGAAAAAACCAAACCAGAAAGCAGAACAAACCAGAAACCGAACAAGAGAAAAACAAACCACAAAACAAACAAACAAAACATGCAAAACAAATCAATAAAAAACAAACAAAATAAAAAAGCAAAACAAACCACCAAACAAAAATGAAACAAGCATAAAAGCATAAACCACACACATATGTTGGTATTGGTGGTTTACGGGGACTCTCCATTAGGCGTAATGGTTTTTATACTGTACAAACTGTATTTTCTATCACTCTACACCTAAACCTACCCCTCACAGAAAACTACTGGAAATTTTTACATTTTATAAAACACCATTTTGTATGTTTTTTAAGCCTTTTGTTTTACGAGGACACAAGAAGTGTCTTCATAAACCATGTTTCCGTTTAGTACCCATGTCATTATACACAATTGTGTCCTCATAAACCATATATACCAGAACACACACACACACACACACACACACACACACACACACACACACACACACACACACACACACACACACACACACACACACACACACACACACACACACACACATATCCTGAAAAAGGCTTTATTTCTTCTGTTTTTCTTTTAATTTGAAGTTGCCGTTTGATATGTTTTGATAAGATTTATTAATTTAGACATATAAGTGTTAGCTTAGAGAAATGTAGAGTTTTAATCTTCCTAAACTTCTGAAAGCCAGTTAGATGAGCTATTAGTTAAGGATTAATAAAGGATAATAAATAAATGTGATATGCCTGCTTTTGAAATGGTTTCAGATTAATGATCTATGAGGCTAGATAAGAGCTTAATCCACAGGTGTGCTCTTCATTATGAAACGTTGAAGAAGAAAATTATTAATTGAAGCCGAGCACTGAATTTAACAATATATCATGAGTTGCCACTGAAATGGAGGTTATTTTTGATTAGCCCTTATCAATATCATTAAAAGGCCAATCAAATTAGAGGAGCAGCAGTATTAGTGCTCATACAGGACTGTGGTCTCCATGGCAAACCAGCAGTATCCTTTCTCTCCAAACGCCGGATTTCAAAAGAAGGGCAATTATTTGCTCAGTATGTGCCGCTAATCCTGCTTTATCTGCATGGACACCACCTGAAACACTTTGATCAGAGATAGCAGCGTTCAGGCGCTGTTTTTCCACAGATGGAGGGGGAAAAAAGAGAAATACTTGCATTTAACTCCACCCATGCCATGAAAGTGAGAAGATCCTTTTTAAGGTTGTTGATTAAGCCCTGTTGTAATGAAATACATCTCTCCTCACTTGCTCTTTCTTTTAATGTGATGTATTTCACAGCAGTCTTCTCTACCGGGGGTCACGTGGACTTTCGTTTGATTTCATTATGGCGGTTGATGTCATTACTCAGCTTTAGCAAGAGAGACTGCTAGCGTTTCTGCCTGCAGGCTGTTTGACATTTACCTGAGTGAGTCAGAGGTGATTCACTCGCCCCACAGGTGTGACACACGCTGGAAACAGGCCACACAGTATCACTAAAATGACAGACTCACTTTGCCACAGATACTAATGAAGTGTTGATAAATGCATATACACTAATAATGAGTGGAGCTTTTGCTCATAGTTAGGGTTAAACAAATGTGTAGCCCTAAGTATCAGTTTTTGGTGTGTAACTCATGCAATCATATACCAAATAAATAAATAAATAAATAATAATAACAATAAAACAACAACAACAACAACAAAAAAACTAAATAGTAAAAAAGCACAAAACACACACACAAACAAGCACAAACAAAACAGAATAAAAACAGCAAACAACACACACACACACACACACAATATATATATATATATATATATATATATATATATATATATATATATATATATATATATATATATATATATATATATATAAATAAACAAACACAATAACAAATTAAATACAAAAACAAAACAAAAAACACCAAACAAACAAAAAACTAAATAAAACCAAAAACAAACAACAAACAATGCCAAACAAACCAAACACACACACCAAAAATCAAAACAACAAAAAACATAAAACAAAATAAAGAAAATAAAAACAACTTAAAAATCTAAATAAAAGCAAAACAGAAGAAAGACAACACAAAACAAAATAAAAAACACAACACACACACACAAAACAAAAATCAAAGCAAAAACTAAATAAAAACACAAAGCAAAAACAAAATATACACACACACACACACACACACACACACACACACACACACACACACACACACACACACACACACACACACACACACACACACTCACACACACACACACACACACACACACACACACACAAACTCCAAACAAAAGAAAAAAAAAATACAAAACAAACAATCAAACAAAAAACAAGCTAAAAAACAACACACAACTTTATTGGTCCTGTTTGTGGTGTGTGCTAATCACATGACATAATTGTTTATGAGAGTTTTCTTTTTCTGAGTGATTTGATTTATGAGTTTCACCTTGTGGAGGTAAAAAAAAAAAACACATAGAACTTACGTTAAGCATGGACCTGAGTTATATCTAGAGACCAGAATATGAGAGTGAGATCAAATCTTTTGACTTTGGCCTTTTAAGTAACCACTTAACAACCAGTAATATACTAATAAATCATCCAGGACAATTAATTGGCTGAAATGTGGTTATTGTGATGGCTGGTTAACAGAAGTGGTCATTTAGCCTGATGTCAGTTCCAGTATATATAGTGTAAAAAAAAAAAAAAAAGCTTTGCTAACTGTGTTACATATCAGCATTATATTGATCATCAGCCAGGCTGCTGTCAAGATATTGATATCAGTCAACAACTGCTAATAACAGCCCAAAATACCCTAGCAACCACCCAGAACACCCTAGCAACTGGAAAGCAAAGTGCTGTAAAACACTCAGAATACCTTAGCAACTGCACAACAACTCTTTGGCAACCACACATCGTGGGAGTGAGTTTTATTTAGTTGTTTAACTTGGCTTACATTGTTCAGCTGTTTAAAAGGCTTATGAATTATCATTTGTTAAATCTATGCAGACAAGTCCAAATCTAAAACACAAATATTAGGAGTTCAAAAGTGCAGTATCTGTCATTTCAAAACGTTTGAGAAGTTTTCCTGGTTAATAAATCACAAAGCAGCAGATAAAGAAATTTACTTAGTTATAAAATGTGAAACACTATTTTAGTTGTACAGTGTTTAGTCAGTGTTTGGGTTTGACAGCCACGTTTACTATCCAGTGTGACTCAAAGTTTCCAACAGACAAGACTAAATAACCTGTGTATGAAGTCAATCTCTTTCGTTTGTCAAACTCTGTTTTTAATTCAGTGTTAAAATACTTCCTCGTATGTGTGTTTTATATGACAAATTTAAGTAATCTACAAGTAATTCGAAGAGTTGAAAGTGGTTGGATCTGTTTGTTAGAGTATCATAACCAGTCCGATAAAGCAACACTAGCTCAACCAATGGTGTGAGTTTAGGGCGGTGCTATCTGTTTGTCTGACCAATGATAGATGAAGGAAGTGTTCAACAAACCTATAGTTAAAAAACGACATTAATTAAGCAATTCTGTTTGGTGATGCTAAAGATGCAGCCACATGTACCATCGATTGTCAGTTTTTTGCCATTAAAATGTTAGTCCTTTTAACAGGAATTCACCTTACCAGGAATTTCGCTTGAGGGTGAACGTTTTCATATGTAGGCTGCATTAATCGGCTGCAAAATTAACTAAATAATTTCACTAATCACCCTTATGATGCAAAAATTACACACTTCACTTTAAATACAAGAATTTGTAGTGGTGTGCGATAATAACGAAAAAACATAATCTTGATATTTTTGGAGATTTTTTTCGAGGCAATGTTTTTTTGTGTGTTTTTGTTCTTGGCCTGTGTAAACCCACCAGTAGGTGGCACCCCAACCATGTCTTAATAAGGGATATTTTGACTCATTCATTCAAACGATTCATTCAAAATGGTTGAATCATTTAGAAAGGAAGCAAATCACTGTCTTTATAAATGGGTAATTCAATCGTTGACTCAAATGATTAATATAAAAACAGATTAATTCAAGTTTTGCTCTGTGACGCACAGATGTTCTGCATCGTCTTTGAAACACAGCAAAAATAGCAAAAGCAGACAATATGACGTCTAAAATGTAACTCACTAATATTAACTTAGTATTAACTCATGTTTATGCTCAAATATTCCGAAAAAACACACTCTTGCTTGTGTGATATTACTTAACTATATCATACTGTATATAAATACACAAAACAAAAACCCATACAGGGATGTTTTTTGCTTTTATAATGTGAATTATAGGGGCATTCTAGGTTTTATCACACAGTGAATACTTTTGGACGTGTTTTTGTTTGTTTTTGCAAAGTGATTGACATTTTTCATAATGTCAGCTATTGTTAAAACAACAATTACATGTTATCATCGATGATACATTTCACAAATTATTTATCCACAATTTCAATATTTAAATTCGTTTTAATCGTCTTTTTAAATATGTTTTGAAAAAGCTAAGAGTTCAGAAGTGATACAACTATGATTAAGTAGGACAAACTGAAAGACTCAAGGCACGTTTCTTCATAAATCCAGCAAGCCCACGGAAGCTGCGGTCTGCGCCAGCCCTGAGGTAACGGCCTCAAACAAGGCTTCCTCTGTCAGCTTAAACGCTGTCCTGGAGCAAAACTGGCATTTCATCTGACGATTGGAAAGGATAGTCTAGCACTGAATGACATGTCTTTCTTCCTCCAAACCAATTGACATTTCCCCCTCTCCCACAGACCTTAACCTCCCCAAATGCTCCTCCATGCCACTCGCTCTAACTGCTGTTTTGACATAGATTACAACTTTGCATCTCGGTTTGCGCATCGCCACGTTCTGACAGCCAGATCACATTTGGCTTCCCAAATTATTGAGAAAGGTGTCTTATTTCCTCTTGTTGAGCTGTCAGTACTTCTCGCTCGCAACTAGTTTCTTTTGTCCGGTTTTCAATCTCACCAGCACATGCCTGGAATTGCGAAAATGCAACATTTTAAGCAAAATATGAATTTTTAACATTTTGGAATGGATGAAAATACAATAGTTTGCCTATGTCATATTTGGCGACCACTTTTATAACATGTCACATTAGCAAAACAACTTTCCTATTTTGTATTCTTTGTCTCCTTTTACCAAAATTCAAGCAATCAAAGTTTGGGGTAAACAAGAAACATAATATTTCAGCACTGCTATGTTGTTTGCTAAAATGGCACAAATGTTTGTACAAATATAAACAAGAGAGTTCAAGTTCAAATTTTAAAGATATATATATATATATATATATATATATATATATATATATATATATATATTTTTATGTATATTTTTATATATGATTTTAAAGTGATTATAAGGTTAATAGTAGTATAAGTTTCATACAAGTTTGTATTTTATTTTTTTTTTATTTGCTTTTTTTTGGCAGTTATCATTTTAAATACAGAACTGAATCAGAGCAATAAAACTGCTGTAGAGCAAACAAAAGTTCAAGATGTTCCATATTTGGAAATGTAAATCGATAATCTGTTATAATCTGTTAATGTGCTTTTGAAAGTTAATCCTCATATATATATATATATATATATATATATATATATATATATATATATATATATTGTTGAATTGATTGAATTGTTGAATAAAGTAATTATTTTTGTTTTCTTCGTGTACAAAAAGTATTCTCGTCTCTTCATAAAATTACGGTTGAATCACTGATGGCAGATGGAGTATTCTGACCATGCTTTTCATACTTTCCTGGACCTTGACAGTGTTAAGTCTTTGGGACAGTCACAGGCCTCACGGTTTTCATCCAAAATATATTAACAAGTGTTTTCCGAAGACGAAAGAAGCTTCTACAGGTTTGGAACGACATGGGGGTAAGTGATTAATGACAAAATTTTCATTTTGGGGTGGGGTATCCCTTTAATGGTTTTCAATCAATATTCTAAGCATGAAAACACAAAACACAAATATTGAGAAAAATATTTCATGAGATTAATCTTTTTATTACCAATTTTCATTACATTTATAGTAAATATTTCCTCTGCATTATCCACCATATTGGATGTACTTCACTGAGATTGTTGCAATGTGTCATAAGATTACCTTCTCTGTGATAGATACTCATTTTTGGGTTGAGCTTGAGGGACATGCTAATAGCCTGTTGAAACCTTGCATGCATAAGAAGAAATAAATTGTTTGTCCAGTGTTTAAAGCAGTGAGTATAGTATTTCAGCGAGAAACTATAGCCAATTACAGAACTGTGATTATTAGGGACCAAGAACTGAAGGAGCATAAACACTATTGTATCTGTTTTCTTCTTCATCATCTTCCACTGTTGAGTCTATTTCAGTCCATAGAACCACTTGCCGGAAAGTAATGAAATTTGGCGCACAGATAGAGGACAGTCTAAACATTAACCATATCAAGTTTGGAGTCTCTAACTCAAACCCTTTAGCGCCACCAACAGGTCAAAATTGCTATCATGTTTATGCTAATAACTTTTGAACTGTAAAGTTCAGAAGCAAGATAATTTTCCCCTTGATTCCTTGGCTCATGTTGGGTTAAATTTTCATGGGTGATGATTTTTCTGAAAAAAAAAAAATGGTCTTTTTCGAACTTGTTCTAGAAGGTTTGTCTGATTTTCAAGAAAAATGGCTCAGATTATATTCAGACCATGCTTGCAAAAAGTTACTGAATTCAAGTTCTTAAGTCAAACCATTCTTGAATGATGCATGAACGAATTCAAAGAAATTCGTAAACCGTTGGTCCAAATTTGACACAGATCATCTTTAGACCATGCTGGCAAAATAAATATGGATTTAGTTTCCATAGATGAAATGATTTTCATTTAGTGCATCAGCAAATTTGATGGCATGATTCCAAACTGTATCTGAAGCTATATTTTTGCAAAGCTTTGCCATATTGACACCAAACTTGTGTGTGCCATTGTTGCTTCACACTGAGCACGCCACATCAATTTTATGACAGCGCCACCTATAGGTCAAAAGCGATAAACCAGTAAATCATATGACTAGTGATTACATTTATTATTTTTCAGCCATTTGAAGTAAAATCATCTTAGAATGGCTAAAAATTCTCATTGTTGCAGTTGGTCTGATGACTGCTGCCATGCTTAGCTCCTCATTTTGCCTCTGATGTGCTTAACCCCTAATATTGCTGCTTGAAGCTATATTTTATACATACTGCATATTCAGTTCTGATGTGAAGTAATGCAGATCTTTGACATATATAATATGCAGTTTTTTTCTTTGCTGTTGATTTTTAGTGAACTGTATGGAAATCAATTTGACCTCAACACGATCGATATAGCCAAAATTTGCACAGCCTACTCAAAACACATCCATGTGTCAAAACATTGCATGCACATTCATGAAAAAAAGTCACAAAATTTCAAGAACAATTAAATTGTTTGACCAATTCAAAAAGTATTTTGGCGGGAAACTATGGCTGCTCATAGAACTGTGTTTATCTTTAAATATATTCTAGTAGTGCAAATGTCTGAAATATATAATATACAGACATTCTGTATTATCACCTATGGTTTTTTTTCTGCCTGTTTAATTAAGGCATATCTCTTAAATATTGACTAATATGAGAGAAATGTCACATGCTGACGATAAGCGGTTCCCACTATGAACTTCAATGGGTTAAGGTTATGTTTTCAAGAACCTCTTTGGGACCGTATTTCTAAGACGCAATTAAACCATTCTCAAGGATTTGCAACGCTAGGAGAGTATTAGGCGATTAAAAATCCTAATATGCCAAAGAAATACTCCTCTTTGAACTCGGAATGTGTTTTTGCCTGGGAATATATGATTATATTGTTAGTGCAGCGATGGCACAAATCTTTAAAAAAAATGAAGTGCTCTTAGCCGCACGTAAACAAAAAATCCATACTTTCAAGCAAAGCCCATCTCTCATCTATTTGGATTAGATTAAAAGAATGTCAGCTAGCTTTTATGTCAGCCGAAGACTTCTATTTTTTTTTTTTCGTTTAGCCTTGCGAAACAAAATTACTACTTAATAAATGCAGCAAGTGAGTTGCTATAGACATAATTGAAGCTTTTCCTGAATTTTAACCGTGTTTAAAGTGCAGGGAATTAATGAAGGTGATACGAGTGGGTTTGGGAGCGGCTTGGCGTCTGGGTTGGGGGTTGCTCTCACCCTACCTGCATGACATTGGGGCTTTTTCTTATGGAAATTGAGCTTGGTGTTTCAATTGAACGTTACGGGATGTGGAACGGGGGTCTGGATGTGTGTTTAATGAAGCAGCAGTTATCTCCAAACCCTCCCAACCTGCACTGCTCTCCCTAATCCCGCTATTCACGCCTAATACACTGAGGAAAGCTTTTTGTCGCCAGCCATAATGGAAAATGTATATGTTTATAAATATCACACACTTGTTTGTTCGCACAGAAATCCATTTCAATCCTCACCCACTCGATGAGCTGTTGCGTTTCGAGCTTCCGCTCCACTGTATCCACACTCGCAATTAATTTCCACTCTGTCCCCGTGTCGTTGGGCGTTTGAAGGCTGCGCAGTCCGTTTGAACTCCCATCAGGTGCTTTGATAAGGGCCTGTGCTGTTCATTTACCTACCCTGCAAATGCAAAGAGAGCTACACCCATTTTCCTTCAGCCCTTATCAGCGGGCAATACAAAGACAGCATTTGAAAAAAATGAGACACTTCGAAGACAAATGAGCTGATAGCGCTTGAGGGGGCGTGATAAAAACACTAAGGAGTTATTATTTTCAGATTGGACCAATAGAAGCCATTTAGGAAGGACTGGGAGTTATTTTTTTAAAGTCTTGATATGTAACATTATGATACAAACTCTTGCTATTTCATTTATTTTGCGCCAATGCGACCTTGTAGAGTTGCCGTCGTGGAATTCATTCTGCTATTTGCTGTCATATTTTGTATCAGGCCTTTTGCAGAAAAAAGGTACAAAATATGCTTGAAACTCTTTTTAAAAAGCGTTACTTTATCTTTCCTTCCAAAAAAACAAACAAACAAAAAAAAAAAACGACAACAACAAACTTCATACTAAATAGTATAGTAGCTGTTTTATTTTACACTTACCAAAATTGGCATCCAAATTTGTTTTCAAAATGTTTGCAAAAAAAAAAAGAACTATTTTCTAAAAAACGTACTTTATATTCAGTATATTATGATATAACTGAAGTACTATGTACTAACATTTAAACAAATTATTTGATAGAGTGTGATTTGTAAACCATTTCAACATGTCCATTGGAAATAATTATCTAGTTCACAAATTAGACATTGCTTTTGCATCTCAGAGGCGGTGTTTATTTCTTCAGTTCGAAATATGAAGAACAATATGTTTTAATGCAATACAGTGGAGTAAAACGTACTTTGTTATGCTTCGGAATGTAAGGAAGTAAAAATATCCCAAAATTAATACTCCGATACTCTGATTTAATGGGACAGTTTACCCTAAAATGAAAATTCTGTCACTATTTGCAAACCCTCAAGTTGTTCCATACTTGAGTTTCTGTCTTCTGTTGAACACAAAGAAGATATTTTGAAGAATGTTGGTAACCAAACAGTTGCTGGTATCAAATGACTTCCATCTATGGAAAAAAAAAGACTATGCAAGTCAATGGCTCTGAGCAACTGTTTGGTTGCCAGCATTCTTTAAAATATGTTTTTTCTGTGTTCAACAGAAGGTTTGGAACAACATGAGGGTGCTTAAATGATGCTAACATTTTTATTTTTGGCTGAACTATCCCTTTAAACACAATAACGGAGCACAAATACTTCCTTATGGTCCACAATTTTATAAAATGTTCAGTTTTCTTTTATTAGTGGGAAAATTATGGTTGGGTTGGATGCCAAATTTCTTTTATTAGTGGGCCTTTTTTTTTTTTTTTGGTAATCAAAATACACTAGTAATTAAACATTTGACAGATTATGTTATTAACTTCATTTGTGGTAGAAAATGGTTTATTAACATATATCATAGTTCTCACTTTGAAAAACTTGTGACTTGTGCCTTTATTGCATTAAAAATAGTAATCAGACACCAATTTTTACCCTATTTATGAAGAGTGCCACCCATATTCCCTTAGCGTGTCCTTTTAGGCCTCAGAAAGCCAATTTCAAGTTTGTTTATCAACACTTTTCTTCATTCCTTATGAAAAACGTTCACAAACACTGTCTGAGAGCCATATTGTCCGAGTTGGCTAGCAAGTGGAAGAGTGATTATTTCTTAATTTGGTGATGACAAGGTTGTCTGCGTGGCTTCAGACGGAGGGCCACTAAGCTTTTAGGAAGGAGCTGGAATTCAAAGGGATAAGTGGAGATTGGAGATCTGTGAAGGCTATATTAATGTGCTTAAAGCGGAATGGAGAGTACTTTTGAGGAGTCGAGTGTAAGAAGGTTTAAAAATATCTGGAGAGGATGAGACACATTTAAGTATGTGAGAACCATACCGTGTCCTGGGATAGGCCGTGTCTGACAGTCAAATGAAAAGCAGCGCTGCTAGATATGAGGGCGATGGTACATCAGAAAGCTGGAGATAGTAAGACCACAGGTGACCATTATAACTGTCCTAACCAGGTTAGATGCAACCTATACTGCTCTGAGGGCCTTAATGCTGTGTGACAGGGTTGCCAGGTGTGCAAAACAAAACCAGCCTAATTGCTATTCAAAAGTAGCCTAATCATGTTTCCCCTTCATCAGGGGTCCCCTCAATCAAAATCGCATTCCACTTCAAAAACAACCTGTGGCAACAGTGTAAAAGTAGCCCAATTCTGTGGTAAAACTGCAGACTTGCCAACCCTGCTGTGTAATGCAACTCAGTCACAGTCAAAGGACATTTGATGCAGGATTTTGGACCAATGAGAGTTTACCTTGTGGGCGGAGCTACAGTACATGGCACAAACAATTCAGAACTATAAAATGTTCTGGTACTCTGCTGGTGGTTAGGACACAAACTGGAAGACATCACTTGATTTCATTTTTTTTTTTAACTTGACTGGGACAAACGAATACAGAATAAGAAGAAAGTCCCAAATGTTTGGAAAAGGCTGTTCCAACTAATAATGCTTTCTAAGATACCTTGTTTCTTTAGTAACATTACATGCATCCTTCATCGAGATCCCAAAATGCACTGCAACAAGCTCCATGGTATTCAAAATGGAAGACAAAGTGACCGAAATGTTAGTGTAAACCTATTTTCTATTACTATAATTACTATATACAATATTGCAATATTGCATACTGTGCTGTTAGCTTATCAGCATGCAAATGGAAAAATTTTGAAACATTATTTTATATTTGTAAAAATAAAACCTAAAAATAAATAAAAAAAAGGAATAAATAGATAAATAAATAAATAAATAAAATAAATAAGAATTGAGATTGTTTTGTATGTAGTTATGAGTGAATGTTCTGGGCTGCGTTTCCCAAAATAATCATAAGCTTTAGTTGATCGTAGCTCCATTGGTTTCAATGGGTTTACGATGTACTTTACGCTTATGTTGCTCTTGGGAAACACAGCCCTGTAAAGTATTTTTTATTTTTATTTTTTTTAGGTTGTCTCAAAGATTTCCCTGAAAAATTCTGTGATGTTTTGTGTTATAGCATTATAAATCGTATACTTATGCTGTGTTTGCAGCAGTGAAGCAGTTAACTGTGTTCCAGTCTTTCAGTTATAGTACATATGCAAACAATAACCATGGCATAACCTATAGAAGATTCATTCACTTAAAACATGGCATACTCAGAAGGACATATACAAACACAAGACTGAAGGAGCACATGGAGGCACAAGGACAGAGCGGTATTGTGAATTGAGCGCCACGTCCGTCAGCACCAATGCAAGGCGAAGCACCTATATGTGCCTAAAGACGACTGTGAGGTGACAGAGTATTTGCACATCAACCTACGCTACAAGGTCAAGCTCATTAAGCTGGAAACGGCTAGAAAATGAGATTGAAATTCCAGCAGCAGCTCTACAATAAAACAAATATGAGGACAGCTGCCAGTAACGCAGAATCTCCCGAACGCAGCTTTCAGTCCCGTCTTTAATAGTGTCTCCTCTTTCTTTTGTTGATTCCTCCGTCTGTCCTCCGTTTGCGTTTTTTTTTTCCAGCTAAATTGATTTTTTAATTACGCATTGTTTTAGTGCTTGATTGACAGCGCCTGTTAATGAATCTTGGCCCAGATACTTGATTCAAGGATAAAACTGAACTTCCTCTTAGTAATTAAAGAGATACATGTAATACTTTGTTGGAAACATAATTAAATGTGATTAAGCTGTGCTCTCGGCGCTCCTCAGAAGTCAACGCTATTTATGTTGATAATTCAGCGAACATTCCCATCATGCCGTCGTGCAGTGCCACTGCAGTTTTGCTGTTGTTGAGGAACTGTCGTTGATGAACTGATTCCTTTGAATTAATATAACCTGTTATTACATATTGAATGGCAAACACTTGGTCACTGCACTTTGCACCCTCAATATGTTCATATCATGATATTTTTGATCAGTTTCCCAGACCTGTCGTGCAAACCTAGCATTTATCTGCTTTTGTCTTGGAGAAAGTGACTTGAAATGCATTTCTTGAGATTGCATTCATCATGACAATCCAAAACTACTCATGAGCTCTGATCATTGCGCTGCATTCTGGAATCAAGAGTCTGTCTGATCGGGCCACCAGGATGCACACGCACCCTTATCCCAGCCTACATCTTGACACCCGGGTGACCCTGTGTACGTACACACACACACCACCCTCCTGAGAGCTCACGGCATCCATATCCGTACAGTCCCATGTGAACTTTTAAATGGCGTGTTTGAACAGCACTGATGCCTTGCAGCAGTAGCTGTATCATGATAAGAGGCAATTTAAAAATAAGTTGTATCCTGGAAAACTGGTTTTGTTATTGTTTTTATGAGTACTATTTTTTTTTTGTCACAATGAAATTACCATTTAATGCTGCATGTTTGACTTCCCGTAACATTTCTGCTGTGGTAATTAATAGAGAATCAGTCATGTAGAAATGTAAAATAACATCATCAGCCGTTTGTTTGCTTTGTCGTTGCATACATTGCTCAATCACATTAGTGGTTAATAGCCTGTCATTTGCACGGTAACAACAAATGCCTTTTACCCACCACTTTCATCAACAATACCTGCATGAATAAGCATCTCTTTAATGAATGCTTTGATTGCTTCATATGTATGAAATCATTTAGAGCTGAAGTGTGAGATATTTTATGATGAATATAGGTTAAGGATCTCATTTGTATTAGAGCTATACAAACATCTATATAATAAAGATAAGACCTGTCTTTTTACTAGACCCACATACTATTGGAAAACAAATAATACAGCAGAAACATCCTGTACATATTGCATATCCTGATGCACACTTGAGATATCACCAACAAACCATTTTAGTGTGTGTATGTGAATTATAATTTCAGATTTTCTCTGAAACCCTCCACCTTCCCCAGCTCCACCTGTATATATCTGCTACTGGGTTTTTTATAGGCTATTTGTACAGCAGCAGTATGTCTTAAATACTCACAGCACCATATCGCCATATGAATCGGCAGTAGCAAGTTCCTGTATTTGCTTGCAGCAGCAGCAATAATTTACAACTACAGCAATAACCATCAGAAGCAGCAATTCAGCAGCAGCGTAGCAGATCTATTCTGCCAAAACCAAATACATTTACATTGTCATATACATCGCCATGCTAAAATCTTCACTGAGTTGTCATGATTGAACTGTAGTAAAAGCCGTGTATTGTGTGTAGTAGAGTATTATGAGAGAGATATGGACTTAGCGAGTGTGATTACCTACATCTGCTACAGTATTTATTCTTCAGATCAATCTCATATTCACAATAAAACATTAGTTTGAATGTCTGACGGGCTTTTACTATCCTTTCATCTTTTAAAGGGGCCATACGATGCAATTTCAAGTTTTCCTTTCTCTTTGGAGTGTTACAAGCTCTTGGTGAATAAACAAGATCTGTAAAGTTGCAACGACTAAAGTCTCAAACCCAAAGAGATATTCTTTATAAAAGTTAAGACTTGTATACGCCCTCCTAAAATGCCTCGTTTAAAAATGCCCCCACATGTCTACATCATGGTGTGGGAAGATTTGCATAATGGCGCCCTAATGTTTACGCAAAGAAAGAAGGTGTAACTTTGATTCTTGCTGTTGACGCCGGCGCCATGTCATGGAGACGCTGTTTCATTGTGAAAGCGAAAATACTTTGTCTGGCCTTCCAAAAGAGGACACGACTAGAAATCAATGGTTAAGTTGTATTTACAACTCTGTTACAGAACAGTTTAACCCAAATATTCAGATGTGTGCAGCACATTTTATGGAGGACTATTTCCTGATCCTGGGAGAGAAGACTTCAATGCCGGTGCTTCTGACTCACAGTCTGTAAGTATGTTTACATTTGTAAATGATTTGCCACTGATGATTCAAACGAGAGAGCACGGAGGGAAGCTCTGCCCACTGCACCATGGCTGAGGGTGAGCAGCGCTCTATGGACAGTAATGAGGGTCTTATTAATCTGGATATATATGCAGACATGCCCCCTCTTCTCCTGTCTTCACATGAGCTCTCTGTCAGCCCTGAACGGCCTGTCTGCCTGGAACTATATGTCTGTCTGAATTTCCCACCCACCCTCCCTCTCCTGCCTTCTCCTGTCATCTCTGGTTCTCCATTGCCAACGCTGTCACCTGTCAGCCCCTTTGCTCACCCTCAGCCCACCATCTGTGCTCTGGATTCGCCGCGGGTCTGCCACTCTCCATCGACGTCGTGGCTGGAGGATCCCTTGTCTCCACCTCCAGCCTCTGAGTCCCGGACTCCGCCTCTGCCCTTTGACCCAGCAGTCCTCTGTTGGTGGACTGACTGGCCCGTCAGTCAAACACCTCCGTCGGGCTCCCTCGTCCCTCCAGCTCTGCCTTGATCTGTCGTCGACCATCCGCCACCTCGGGACTCCACTCCTCCGGCTTCACCTCGTCCCTCTGGCTCTGTGAAGCTCCTCCCTCCCTTTGGCTCCTCCTCAGTCTTCGGTCGCTCTGGCTACACCACGGCCTTCCGGATCCCTGCCTCCGCCTCGGTCTCTTGTGCCATCTGCTCCGCCTTGGCCCTCCAGATCCTTGGTGTTGCCCTGGCTCATCGGCTCTCCTCCTCTGGTTCCTCCTCCACCTGCTCCACCGCTGTCGGTCGGCCCCCTGGAGTCGTTAGCCCTTCCTCCACCATGGCTCCTTCCTCCGTAGGCTCCACCGTGGGGCCGGCATCATGGCTGTGGCCCTCATTAACGCTCGCCTTATAAGTTGCATTCAGTTCAGTGTTTGGTTTTACGTTTTTGTTTGTGTGTTCTTGTTGTTTTTTACTTGTGTTTATGGATTATCCCTATTTGTTTTATTTATGAGTTTTTTTAATGATTTTCATCGTTTACAAGCTTCTCTCCCGCACCACACCGTGACAATATGTATATACAGTATATATTTTCTTTGCAACTTTGAAAAATTTTGTTTTGTTTTAGTTTAGTCCAGTCCATGAGGTCGAAGTTGAAAAGAGCTTATTTTGCAAAGCTTGTCTTGGACCTTAAAGTACCAAGTCAGTTTTAATAAATATTTGTGTTGGATCAAATAATACATGAGGAAATAATCACATTTTTGCTTGATGTAACCTAATTTGTGAGATTAGATATTAAGATCTATTCAATGAACCTCATTCATGAAACACAAGCAGAACAAATTACTGTATCAATCAAAATTTATTTATAGTTTTAGTACCAAATTGCCCAGAAATTTGTAAATGAAGACCACTGAGATGTTTTGAATTTTGCTGTATTTAATATTACGACTATATGACTGTAGCACCATTGTTAAGTGGTACATTGAATGTAAATGAATTAACGGTTAAATAAATAGTTTAACTGTACACAAATTATAATAAAACAACAACAAAATACTAAGTCATATTTAAAGCTGTAGAAGATGTAGAATACAGTGTGCAAATGAAGAACAATTTTTTATGGAAAAGAGCAGTGTTTAAATTCTTTAGTTTTTCTCTTTTTGTGTTTTCCAAAAGTAAGAGAGTTGCAACAACATAAAGGTGAGTAGTTTTATTTTGTGAGTGAGTAGCCTACTTATTGAAATATGACTGACTTTATGGGTGGCTTAGTAAAATTGCATCAAATGAACCCTATTGTTCGATCACCACAGGCTCAAAACAAACTCTACAGCTGATGATAAAGGCGAGGGCAAAGAGGATCATGGGGGCTTTGCAAGCGGCGGCCATCTTTGAACTTTCCACTTTCTCTTTCAGTCTCTGCTAACTCAGCTTTAACGTTTCTCTATTGTCAGCGTCCCATTCATGGAGAGTCACTCACTATCCATTAATTACCACTTCCTTCAGCGCATGTGGAGACTCCCCCATACGCCAACTCTTTTACAAAGGCACACTTCCCTCCTCTGCTGCCATTCATGTGCGGAACGGTTCAGCACCCCTCCAGGGCCCAAGCCCTATGCGCTTTCTCACCATAAGGACATATTCATTATATAAGACAAAAGCCGAATTTCATGGCCTTCATGCATGCTTTTCATTCGGGTCCAGCTGAATGTGTCTTTTAGCAGGTGTCCCTCCAGCAAACAACAGTGTAGGGGAGCAGAGATAGCGCACATCTAAACTGTTGTCTTGACTTTCTTCAGCGTGAAAAGAGGAAGAGACGCAATACCAGATCTAACCAAATGTTTGCGTTAGACTGCCAGCAGAAGGAATTATGGGTAGTGTTAGTTAGTGACCCTAAAGAAGCATTGTGATTCAGTTCTACTACAACTTAATCTCTGTAAACATACTCATGTTTTCACTGAAAATTGGATGAGTGTGTCAAATTAGGAAAGGATTATGGGAGAAAATGTTTTGTCTGTTGATTGTAAGGTTTTTGGGAGGAATTTTTTTGTCTGTTGTTTGTTGTTTCTTTCCTCCAAGCAGTATTGAGATTAAATGGAGAACAAACAGAATTGTGTCTATTTTTCATTTTTTTCTTCTCACACGTCTCTTCTAGAGTTTCTGATCTCAATATCTCAAACTGTTCTCAGATCTGTCGGTCTATCAAAGGTAGGTCTGAAGTAACAGATCACAAATAAGTTTCTTAATTAAAAATCAAACAGACATAAATTGGAGACAGGATGTTCCTGCAGATATCATGACTTGGAATCATTTGATCATGGAAGAATTTGGTGAGAAATGTTTTAGCTCATATTAAGATCTGTGACTTTTGATTGCTGACTTTTATTTTGATAAACCTGAGAAGTCGAAGAAATTTGTTGATATTTCTTATGAAATTTTCCAAAAAAGTCTTCAAGAAAATTCTAATGTGCTAAATGTACTGTTATATTAAATTATTAGTTTAAAAACAGTAACAACCAAAATAAGAATTCCCATTATTTACTCACGTTATAATGGTAAAACCCATATCGTTTTTTTTTTTTTTTTTTTTTTGTTCTCCATGTAAAACAACAACAGTAAAACTTTGGTTACACTTAAATTTCATGTGTCCTTGTTACAGTGTAATTATACTATTAAGTATTGCATGATGTTAATTAACAACATGTACTTACTAAAGAGTGCAGGTTGTGATTAGGGTTTGGTTTAGTGGTAGTTGCATGTAATTATGCATAATTCACTGTTATTACTATAATGTATCATTTGTAACCACAACACTGTAAAACAAAGTGTTACCAAAACTTTATTACATAGAAATTTAGTAGAAAAGTAGAAATCTTTTCCAAATATTTAAATGAGTCCATGATAACGCTTCCTCCAGTGGAGTCACATCAAAATCCACCCATCTGTGCAGATTTCTCTCCTGATTCAGACCAGACCACTTTTTCACTGGAGGAAGCATTATTATGGATTATGGATTTGCATTTTAGCTGGAAGCATTGGTTTAAAAAAAGTTGAAACGTCTTGATGGATTTCACTGCAGCCATTCACTGCAGAGCATCCATTGGTGAGAAAGTGACAGAATGCTACATTTCTCCAAATCACAAATGGTGATTCTATATGTATTATGATTTTTTGTTTTTTCTTGACCCAGACACCTGCGTTCCCACTTCGATAGTTTTCCACACAAGCTGAAGTGATTTGCTCAATGATTCGGTTTGAACTGTCATTACATTTCAACAGGTGAAACTTTCCGAGACATTCCTGTGTTTTCACTGCTCTGATGGTGAGCACACAACAGAACAGACAGTGAGATAAGCTCTCTCTATCTACCGTGAACTATTTCAAGGAGTTGAAGCTGATAGCACAGGAGGGCCGAGTTTATGCCATTAAGGTGGGCTTATCTTTTCATATGTGCTCTACTCGAGTGTTGAACTTGACTAGTTTCAACTGGACTTGTTTGCATACATTTGAAAGAGTCTGACATGAAACCGTCTGATCTTTTACCGCAAGGATTAGGACTGTTTGCGTGTGGTATTTCAAATACAGTCGGCTAGAAGGAAAACGTACTTAGTAGCACTCAATTTGTCAAATACTCTTCAACTCACTATATTATGTACATTACAAATCTATGTTTCCATGTACCTTATTTTCCATGGTTTAGTGTGCTGTGCTTACATTCTGTTAGGTGTGTGTTTGTGTGTGTCATACATCCAAATCTACTCTTCTCACCTGGGTCTCTCCACGGCACGCAAAGTTTTGAAAACGCTCCGTCAGAGCTTGTTCAGGACTGGCTCTTAAGATTCCACTGAGTGCTTGGGTCGAGCCAGGAGGGCGCACAGAGGTTAGCACTGTCGTGTTTGCTTTGATTTTTGTTTTATTAATAGGATTAGGTTTCTTGGCATCGATTTGCAGGCTCGGGCCCAACAAAACCACCTGAGCTGTCTGCCAGACAGCAGTGCTTTCTTCACCCAAGAAGCTGGATAAGCGAGATCCCTCACCAAACCAAACCCTCTTCTTTGTTGGCCTAAATTAGACTTGTCTTTCATAAGGGAAACATGGAAGGAGCAGCTTGTTTTAATAGAAAAATTATTTTTTTACTTATAAAGAAGCACTGTTATTTAATTAAATTAATCTAGCGCTACCTTTTTTCAATAGTATATTTGATTTAAAAATCGAAGGTTTAAAAAAAAAAATAACATTTTTAAAGATTCATTTCATTTTAATTTTTTTCAAGGTTTACACATTTTTTTTTTTGTCATGGACAGTGAGTCTACAAGAAAACTGGGACAATTTTTTCATTGTCCTAATATTACACAACAGATATTTCTAATATTTATAAATTATATAAATATTTTTAATGTATAGTTTTGCAGTTTGGAATATTCCAACCTGATAACACTGCAATTTGTACATATTTTACAAGGTGGCTAATTTGTACGAATTCGTACAACCTGGCTTAAACAAATTTGTACGTGAATTTGTGAAAAATCATTCGTATTTTACAAGGTGAAACATTTGTAGAAATTTGTATGAACTACAACCCCTAACCATGTCCCTAAACCTACTCCTTACATAAAACGTACAAAATTGTACGAGTGAGGCTGTATGAATTCGTACGAATTAGCCACCTCGTAAAATAACGTACAAATTGGTCGTAAGATAACGTTGTAAAATTCATCACCCTTATGATTTTACAAAAGTGAAAGAAATCTTTTCTTCCACATTATACAGTACAAAAGAATTGAACATGAATGGGGACTACAGTTGTAGAGCTCCATAAATAACTAAAAATATTACTGTTCACTATATTGCAAGACTTCTAAAGTCAAAAGCTAGTGTTCTGTTTAAAAGACCCAATTTAATGCAAAATCGTATTTACACTTCTGCATATTCACACATCATGAGACATGCACTAATCAATGGCATTTGGTGTCATTAATGCCAGAAAAAAACAAAAAACAAAAAAAGAAAGAGTTTTATTCATTTGAAGAGGGATATTTTTGGTCACACTTTAATTTTAAGTACAATTCTTACTATTAACAAACCATTAACTATGACTTTTGCCTCAATAAACTCCTAATAACTGCTTATTGATAGTTAGTAAGGTAGTTGTATTGCATAGGATTAGAAATGTAGAATATGGTCAAGCAGATATAACCACTAATAAACAGCCAATATGTTAATAATAGGCATGCTAATAAGCAACTAGTTGATAGTGAGAATTTTTTCCTATTCTTAAGTGCTACCATATATATATATTATTATTATTATTATTATTATTATTATTATTATTATTATTATCTTTTGTTTTGTACTAACAATTATGAAGTAGAGTTTAACGTTTAAAGCAATACATACGGAATCTTCTGCATGCTTCTCCAAAAACCAAGATTCAGCAGCTGTAACTGTTGTGTCAAATCATAGAAGCTGCCCTAAGTGTACAGTAAAAAATGCAAATTCTCAACAGGCCCGAGGACATTTTATCTCCTCTTTGATTTTTTTTTCCCTCATACTATCGAATGTGTTTTATTTCACGAGGAGCAATTACATTGGTTGACTAATATTGATTTACTGTTGGCACATTAAAGTGGGAAAAAATAATTGAAGAACGTATCTACAGGACATCCTAGAACAGTGATGAATTGGATCCAAGACACAGAGGCTGCAAATTTCACAGCCTCGCGATAGGAGGCTTGTGATGTGAGACACTCTCGCTATTACTCGGCTTTTGCCTCAAAATTACATATCTGAGTCCTCGCAGCACCAAGGGCCCACTTCCATCTTAAACCAGTGATCTTCTCTCTCATGCACTGTTAGCTGAATGGCTTATGGGTAAAAGTTTTTTTTTTTTTTCTCTCTTTCGCTCTCCATTTCCAGCACACATATATTCTCTCCCACTCTCCCACTTTTTCTCGGATCACCTGGATTTCTTTATGTGCAGGTCAGTGTTTTCTGTTTAGTGCTGCCACTTAAAGACACAACTGAATAAAACACCAAACATTTAATTTCATGATCAAGACGTGTCATCTTCTTAAGGGAATCTGGAAACATTGACTGGTTGTCAGTTGAAATGTGTTAGCCCCACTTGTGCTGGTCTGATGTCTGTTGGATGTAATTACAACAGTTACGGCGCTGAACAGAGAGAGCTGCAGGAATATAGTGGCACATTGTCCACCTGAACTCTGAGCTCCATTGGCTCGTGTCACTAAAGCAATAGACTGTCCAATAACCCTGTGCTGACAGTCTCACCACACTTCACTGAGAGCTTTGATTGCTGGGATACATTCCTCATCTAAGCATCATCATCATCACGGTCATCAGTGCAGTGGTCACAGCTGATTAACTCCAGGAGTTTCTGAAGCATGAGGTACGAGTAGGGAAACTGGTGAACAGCGTAGATAGAGTTTACTACAAGGTACACTGTAGATGATTATGCAGTGTGAATGAGTGCTGTGCCTTCAGTAGAGTTCAGTAGTTTATACATGATTTTCATATTGTGCTGCACTGTGATTATTGTGCATAGATAGACTATATGGCCAAAAGTATGTGAACCCCTTTCTCATTTACAGTTTTTGCTGTTCCAGTAAATTTAGTTCAAACAAATCTTGAGAAGACCCCACATAAAGGCATTCTATATCATTCTGACAGACGATAGGTTGGTTGGTTGGTTGGTTGATGGTTGGTTGGTTGGTATATAGGTATTTTGATAGATAGATAGATTAACTTAACTGAATACTATAAGAGAATTTGAGAATATAGACTGATTATAAATGTAAGTTCAGAGCAGATCATCAGTAAAGTGCTGGCAGACGTGTGTGTTTTTAGTACCTCTGAACTGCCCCATTCATAGTCACAACATTGTCTCTCTCATGACAATTCAATAACAGCATTTGTTTTGTCATGACTTCACCCCCTGCCTCTTTTCCACACATCTCCCGCCATTCAAGGTTGCAACACATTTTCTCAGTGGGGGAGCTCTTAATTTTTTTTATAATTTTGTCCCCTCTCCTGTGTACCCGTTTATCTGTAATAGAGAGATCTCCCGGTGAGATGGGCTCATGGCTGCATGTGACAGTTCTCTGTGCAGCCTCCAAACACCAGGGGTCGGGAAAATTAATAAACATATCTGGCAATTGAGAAGGCTCTGGAGGAAACGGAATGGCGCTGTTTGCAAACGCCTGCATCTCCTTAGGAAGCAGAAATTATTCAATGATTCAATTAGCGGGAGAGCGAATGGAGTGCTCATTCCTGATGGGAGTGATAATTGATAAACATTTAAATCCAAAATTGAAAGAAGTCCAGAATCAGCAGTGATGAGGTTTATGCCGTACCAAAGGGGCTGGGAGAGAGATTAGATAGCAATATCAGGTGCAGAAGATTGTTATTTCCACTGGTTGCTTTAATCAAATACATGTCTGTAATTTATATTCAGTGGCAGCAATGTACCGCAAATATACAGCATCACAGTAAAAGACATATATTATAAATACTAGGGTATTCAATTTAACATGATTATCTAGTATAATAATAATAATAATAAATATTATATATATATATATATATATATATATATATATATATATAAAATTCCTGACCCATGCAAAATAATAAAAAATACATTGACATTATCCAACACACTCTTTTTGTACATTTGTAACTATTTTATGTTATGGTGAATGTGTAGGTGAACTGGTATGATCTCATTTGGATTAAGAAAGCCTAATTTTCACACAATTCTTGCACAATATTATGTAATGACTTCAAAACTTTTAACATTGCGAGATTTGAAAATTGATACTTTTGAATGTTAGCATCACATACTGTATACAGCTTCATCTACAGTACAGTATATGGGTTTTCTAACACAGTAGGTTTGCTCGGTAGCTCACCCGATACACCATTGCACTTGTGAAGTAAGGCGCTCCTGTATGAATCCTGTGAAACTACTGTTCAACAAAACAGCTCAAACCCACTTAGAAGCAAGTTAAAAGCACAGGTGCATAAGCAAATGTGTTTTTATGTAAGATGTTCTTTTTTGTGTTTTGTTTGTTTTGGGGGTTTTTTTTTTTTTAATTTTTATATTTAATTAACCTTTTATTTAACAGTCTTATTCCAAATCGTAATCATATTTTATGAAATGGTGAATTGGCGAGCAAATTTGTATGAATTTGTACAGTCTCATTCACAGAACATTTGAGGAATCATTCCAACATAGTTTCATTGCAATTTGTAATGATTTTAAGTTATGGCAAATTCATTGGCGAATTTGGATGAATTAGTACAATCTAATTAAAATAATATTTTTACAGGATGTTTATAGTGCAGAGTGAGTGAGGAACAGTTTCAGCACAATATCATTGCAATTCGTAATTATTTTATGTTTTGCTGAATTGGTAGGCAAATTTGTTCGATTTCATATGATCTCATTATATGTTTCAGTACGATTTGCTTACGCCCCATTGAGGGTTAGATTTAGACCTTTATGAAAACTTTTTTTTTTTTCCTAAAAAATTGTGAACCAGTTTGCCATAATTAAAATAGTTCTTGAATTACAAGATTGTGTTGGAGTGCTGTCATTTTTATTAAATTACAAAGTTGTTGTTTTTTTATATTATTTATGATTGTTGTTAAATTACAAAATAAGTTTTTTTTTTTTACATATAAATATATATATATATCTATATATATATATATATATATATATATATATATATAATATAAATTATGTAAATATTAATTAAGGCTGTCAGTCGATTAATTTTTTTAATCTAATTAATTACATGATGTTTCAATTAATTAATCAAAATAATCACAAATTAATTTTTTTAATCTAATTAATTACATGAAAAAGCTATTTTTTTGTGTTGAATGAGAAAGTATCAAGAAGACATAACAAATTGTAGCTTTAGAAAGAAATATGTTACTTGATACATCATAAAATTTATTACACATACACATTTAGGCTGCAAACGGCCTAACATAAACTATGAAACATAAAAGAAGATCATTTGAGAAACATTTCAGTATTTTTTGTTCATACAAGTCATTGGTAACCAAAAAATTGTTCATACAAAGAAAGTCAATAAATAAATTTTTTTATGTTAAGAAAGTGAATAACCAGAAACGACATGAGGGTGAGTAAATAATGAATAATACTGTCCGATTAAAATCCACCCTATTTTATTTTGTTTTATTTTTTTTTTTTTTATTTTATTTTATTTTATTACTTATGTCTTCATTCGATTCGTTCAAAGGGCTGATTCATTCAGTAATGAAGTAATGATGTTTCAATTAATTAATCAAAATAATCACAAATTCACACGATTCATTCAAAATGCAGATTCATTCAGAAACTAAACACCTCTGTGTTGGAGGAGATGCGTAACAATTCTGTTATGGCCAGGTATGTTCTCTGCAAAATTGAGCATCAACACATAATATTGTGTTTAAAATATATCACATTATCAACTTCTTTTTTACTGAAATACTACTGTATAAAATCACATTTAAGCTCGTGATAGATCTTGACTACATCAGCACTCCTGTGTGGTATTGCTCTCGCTGTGATAGATATATATATATATATATATATATATATATATATATATATATATATATATATATATATGCATGTGTGTGTATTTATACATACATACATTAAAAATGTACACAGTACACACAGATATATAATGTAAACAAAAAAACTTTTATTTTGGATGCGATTAATTGTGATTAATAGTTTGACAGCACTAATTGGAACACATAAAAAAGTTACATTTTCTCTTGATATCAAGTTGAAGTGTTAACAAATTACTCATCCTTGAAAAAAAAAAAAAAAAAAAAAAAAAAAAAAACAAACAGAGGAGAATAAGTGTTTATTTTTTATATATATAATTAAAAAAATATATACATTTTTAATTTATGTACTCAATATGCAAAAGTGCTTAATATTTTGAGACCTAAATTAGTGAAGTTACTTTCTGACTGTTCAGATGGCACATTCAGAATAGTTTTGTTGTATTAAATAGTATTTAAAAAATCTTAAATGTTGTTTAAGATTTTTGTCTAGCCCAAAAACCATCATTGAGAAATCTAAATTGTGGAACTGGAATCAAAATCAGCAGCAGAATAGAATCCTTATTAATCTCATCCCTATTCCAGATTCTAGAAGTAATTCTCTGTTTGGAGTATTAGGAGCAACTAGTCAGTCGAGGCCTGAATATGTGCTTTTAAGCCAAGGTGCAGTCAGGCTGAATAGCATTGTGTCATTGTGTCTCACAGAGGAAGTAGTTTAATTCGTTCCAAGTACTGCAAACAGAGAAAAGCAGTGAAAGCTCTTTAAAAAACCTCCTCTCACTTCCTGTCGTTGGCATTAACATGAGGATTAGTGGTGACCAGCAAGTGACCTGCAGGTCAGACATGTAGAACAACATGAGCAGGGGTCCAGAGCTGCAGTAATGCTACAGACTTGACTTCAGCTAATTAAATCAGTCTCTCAATATCATCTCTATATATCAGCATAAACAGTATATACGATACATTTTACCACACAAGTATAAGTAGTGTTTTCTAAGTCAAGCATGGCTATTATTATTGTTCATGAGGGATAGTGATGAAGTATTGGCATGTCATCTGCACTGTTTTTTTTTTGCATATGAATGACATATTAATTCATGTGCAGTTTTTAGGAGTTACAATTACTTTTTCAGATAACAGACTTTTTTCACCTGGTGGAGGATAAAATTATATATATATATATATATATATATATATATATATATATATATATATATATATATATATATATATATATATATATATATAAACTTCAAAGACTTTCATTTGACATTTATGAAGGAACCCAAGACACTTTTTTTCCCTAAAATCATAACATACAAATCTATAACTATTTTATTACCTGATAATAACTATTATATTACATGATAATAACTATGATATTACATAAAATCTTTTTCATTAATCTTTTTCATGGTAATGTATGGCTATTGTACATGTTGCCAAGTTGGTGGTAGATTTGTATATATCTGTACAGTCTCATTTATACGTTTGGTACGATTCCTCGCTGATAGTTCTTAAGTTTAGGAGTCGACCTTAACATTACTTTTGTTTTCATGTAAATCACACTGTACAAATTCATACAAATTCATCAGCTCATAAAATACATATGTTTTCTCATAAGATCAGGTTTGAAATACTGTAGAGACCTGGGGCTTGGCCAGTAAGTGACCACCTGGTAACTACCTAGTATACACTAACAAGGATGTAGCAACTACTCTGATCACTCTGGCAACCAGATAACAATGTAAAAAAAAAAAAATAATAATAATCCCATTTTCTTCAGAATATATAATAAATCTTTACTTCTTGTTCTTAAACACCCTATAAACTCGACTCCTACTATATTACATAATAATTACTACTATATTACATGAAATGATTTTTCAAGGCAGTTCGCAACTATTTTACATGTTGACTAATTTATATACATCCGCAGAATCTCATTCGTATGATTTCATACGATCTGCTTATTGTTAGGTTTACGGGTGGAACTTAATGCTTATTTAATTATTTTGACATAACATCGTACATATTCATACAAAATAGTGTTTTTTGTTTTGTTTAAGGGTGGGAATTTCTTTCTCTTTAATTCATTTTTCAAAATCACGTACTTGGTTTTTGTTGATGAAATACTAGTCACTCTTTTTCAGAATCTATAAAAAAATCTATAGTTCCTGTTCTAAAATACCCTAAAACGCTATTACTACTTCATTACATGTAATTACTACTTTATTACATGGTAATTACTAATTTATTGTATAAAATTTTATTTTTGGCAGGTATATAATGAAATTCTATATGCATTTATTTTATAGCAGATTTTGGAATAATGTAAAATCTAATATTCCCCAAGCATTGACGTTTCTGTAACGATTTATGCCCCAAGAGAACGAGAGGAGGATCGAAATAGACTCGCCTCTCCACGTATATCCGCAAAGCCTAAAACAAAGCTCTATCTATATGACCACTTTCATGCTTCAACATCCAACACGATGGGTGGCAGCTGATAAAAAAGGGTTTCTGTTAAACGAGGAGGCTTTGAAATCCCTTTGGTCTTCAGGGCCACAACCCTTTAACTGGCCCAACTTAGCCTTTTGATCTGAATTTTGTACTGATATGCCATCCATTTAATCCTCTCAGCTCCCAGTCCCTGGAGACAGAGCAATACTCATGTACTGAAGCTCGAGCAGCTCCTGCAATCCAGGGCCGGCCAGAGCCCACATCCTACTCCAAGAGCCCAAACGTCTTTTCTTTCGTAATAGTGAGAAAGCTCAGGAAGCAAATGGGCACTCTAGGGTGGAGAATGTATTATTCAATAGAAAGGCACTTGTGATTGTGTACAGGCAAATTGCACTTCTGTTTTTTCGTCTTTTCATTGTGGTGGTTGTATTTACATGCGGTTGGGGGAGCCATTATCCCCCACCCAACACTTGCAGGGCACATGTAAAGGATGATGCACAAGAGTGGTGACAGCAGGTGGATATCAAAACAAAATTACAGACAGCAGAAGAGAAACAAAATACTCTGGTTTCGTTCTCAGGCACTCTGGAGCGAGACAGGCTCAGATGGCAGGGAGCTGGTTGCTGGAGTTATCGTTTATTACTGCAGTGAAATTCTAGCATGGACAAAAGACATTGATCAAACTGTGTAGGAGATGCTTTTTTTCTGTCATTGTAGATGAGCTTTAAGTGGCCATATGTTTAAATGATAAAAAAAAGCTTGCTTTGGGGAAAACAGAAAGAGTGGAGTTGTTAGACTCTGGTTATAGTTTCTTGAATGTTAGCTACTAAGTTTACAACTGTTTTAACCAGCGATACAAAATTGAACTGCAAAAATTAAACAGCAGATTATTTACTTGCTTTTACTATTTATATACTTGCCCTCTGTGCACTGTTGAATGCTATTACTTATTTAACACATGGGTGAATCTCGTAAAAAATAAAAAGAATAAATAAAACAAAGAAAGATTTTTTTTTTTTTTTGCGTAAAGAATCTTTATTGAAATTATTTTTCTTTCATATTTTTGTTGTTTATTATTATTATTGTTCATGTGAAACATTGTTAACATTATTTTATTTTGATTGACATTGAAATAATGTCATATATAGTGGTTTAATTTCTTGTAGTTTCTTTAATGTATGCTAATTACAATATTACTCTATTAAAATAAAGATAATACATTTAGAGTCAACACTGACAATATTGCGAATAAAAACATCCAAATGTATTGAAATAATGAGAACATATAAACTATACCGTTCAAAATTTTGCAGTCCTCTGGATTTTTTTATGTTTTTGAAAGATGTATCTTCTGCTCACTAAGGCTGAATTTATTTGACCAAAAATACAGTAAAAAAAATGTAATATTGTGAAATATTATTGCAATTTAAAACAGCTGTTTTCTATGTGTATATATGTTAAAATGGGATTTATTCCTGTGATCTAAGCTGGATTTTCAGCATTATTACTCCAGTTTTCAGAGTCACATGATCCTTCAGAAATCATTCTAATATGTTGATTTACTGCTTATTATTTGTTGAAAACAGTTCTAAATATTTTTGAGGAAACCATGATATTTTTTGTTACTTTGTTGAATATTAGTTCAAATGAACATCATTTATTTGAAATAAATAAATAAATAAATAAACAATTTTTTTTAACATTATAAATGTCTTTAGATTCACTTTTGATCAATTTAATACGTCCTTTCTGAATAAGGGTAATGTATTTGGCTGATTTGTGAGCTGGACATTTTTTTTCTTCTTGGCCATACAGTATGTACTATAAAATATAACATACAGCAAATATCACACAGTAGTAGTAAGGACATTTTATGTGTGGTATTCTAAAAAAAAAAAAAAAAAAAAAGAAATAAAAAATGCTTATCAGCATTTTAAAACAGTGTTTTCTTAGCATACATCAAAGCCAAGAAAGCAAAAAGTAGGCCACCGCTTTTAAATAATTTTTTTTTTTAGTGTGTCTTTTAGTTTTGTATGTGTAATGTGTTGGTTGTTATTCTTCTTTAGTTGTGATTCACTGTCTCTTTAATCTCCACTCCCATTCCGGTTGGTTCTTCCCCTGAGTGCGTCCCCTCCTAAAGAGACAAAGTTATGAAGGGCAGGCGTGACGTAAACAGTTTATTTCTTGGCCCTCTGTGGCAGGAGAGGCATTCACTCCCTCCTGTTCTGAAGGAGAACAAACAGCTCTCTTCATGTAAAAAGAGAATCCCGCAACAAAATCACTTTCAGAATCAACATTAGGTTCTTATTCTTCAGTTTTGGATTAATGATTATTAATTAATTGATTAGTTATGTATTGATGTAATAAATAAATAAATAAACACTATTATGTGTTAAACAAACATTTATTATTTATTTATTTATTTACACATAGAATATAACTTGAATTAATGCTATTTTTCTCATCACTGGTCATGTTTTTTAAGCATAAATATCACAAAATTGAGTGTTTAATGTTTATGAAAATTGTTTCTGCAACCCTTTTTCCAGTCTAATATTCTGTACAATGTAATGTAATATATCTTAAATAATTGTAGCCCAAATATTTGCAGATTCGTAGTTGCATCTGCTTGTTTGTCATGTTGTAATTTATACTTTGCATTGCATTGTACACTGCTTTTTTTGCAAGAAAATACTTAATTTTTTTCTACTACAAAATGTCATGATTATTTACTTTACCTTTATATCTTGAAAATTGTTTCTACATAATTTTTTAGTAGCATTATCACAAGTACTATTTTAAAAATAAAATATCTTGAATATAACATTATCACAATTTCCCCCTTTTTAAAAAATAAATAAATAAATAAATCCATCCCAGTTTAGGGGTGTTCAGGATTTTTCACTGAAAACAACACAAAAAACCTGATTGATTGCAGTGTCTCAAATATATATATATATATATCCCTTTTTAAAAAATTATTTATTTATTTATATATATATATATATATATATATATATAAACAGCTGTCCCTGCAAATTTAGCATGACGTTGGATAAAAGAAGTGCTATATGACACACCTCCACGCAGCTTAGACACTTTGTGATCGCCACTTTTAAGAGTATTTTTAATCTTACTTGCATCCTGTTTACAGGCTAAATGCTAATGTACCTCTGTAATGATCCTAGTTGAGAGGTGTTTGATTGAGCTAATATTTGGCGTTATTTCAGCACGCAGCGTTGGATTAGCTGAATTCTAATGAAGGGTTTACGTTTCTGCCGTTCTGTTGTTTGACACGCTAGCCTGTTTACTGCCAACCAGCGCTAACACTGACGGACAAACAGATCATAGCCTGCTAATACCATGCTTTAGTGCTAATAGGCTAACCTAAGCACGAGCTTATTATGAATTTTTTGGAAGTTGTGTGGTGTTATATGGTTTTATAGGCATTTAAGGAGAGGTAGGATGTGTGGTATGTGTGCTAATCAGGTTAGCACAGGCAGAAGATGTAAATAATCTAATTACGCTGTTGCGACGCGCTGCGGGATCACCAGACTGCCAGTATTTCCACTGAGAGCGCAGTGCGATATAGTCATTACCACGTCCCAATTATTTGTTTGTTCATGCACTCGTTTTCAAAGGAGCAGTTTGAAGTTTAGCAGCGGCCCGAATCAAACTGAACCTGCGAGACGTTAATATCCCAGCCTGAGCTTATGCTAATGCATATTGTTAATTACAAGAATTTATGACTATTAGTAATGTACAGTGAATGCTTGTTTGCTCCCTCATCTTCATAAACTTCTCCACAGGCAAAAGAGTTAGTAAGAAGGATCATTTCAGTCCATTCATAAACACTGCTGTTCAAGAAATTCATACTTTTATTCAGCAAGGATGTGTTAAATTGAACAAAAATGACATTTGTTCATTAAGTTCTTTTTTGAAGTGTAATTATCAAGGATATTGAGAAAAAAAACTGCTTTTAAATACATTCATACTTTTATTCAAGTTTGATAATAATTAGTTTTGTTTATTGATAATGATAATAAGTGTTTTTTGAAATGGGGAAAATTTTATTTTAAATGCATAAATTGGATTTTTTTTTTTTATTTAAATAAATTAAGCCTTGGTAATTGGATTTTTTTTTTCATAATATATATACAATTTTTAAAAAGTGTTATATTTTTTTTTTAGTAATTTATTTTTTATGATATTTATTATTTTTAATGTATATACATAGGTTTACAAATTGTAAAACAAAAATAAATAAAATAAAAGCAAAGCAAAGCAGCTTAATTTAATTTAATTTAAATTTAATTTAATTTAATTTTTTTTTAAAATATATACATAGGTTTACAAATTGTTTTTTAAGTAGTTAATTTTATTAAAAATAAAGTATATTAAGAAATTTTTATTTTATTTTGTTTTTATTTTTTTTGAATAACCCAGTACAAGATGGCAAGGGAAAACACACAGGGGTCAGGGGTCAACTCAAATAGAGTTCAGCTCCTCCTAAAACACAGGTCATGCCATTATCATGACCAAGAAAGGAAAAAGGGAAATTGGTGTAATTTGGAAGAAGCAAGGTTTGGTTTGAAATCGACAGACAAACCATCAAACATAATTTGACTGATCTCTCCTCAAAGGATGTGAGTGTTATTTTTAGGTGAGTTCACTGTTTGTGGGTTAGTCATGCTTTACAAAGAAAATGCATTATGTGAAGCATATAGCTCTATTTCCTTCACTCTACTTAACAATGGTATCAATGACTAGAGTGCACATAAATTTGACCTTTTATGACATTTTCAGCTTTTTGTAGTTGTGAACTCTTACACTAGGCATATTCTTTAATAATTACGAAATGAAAGGGTTATCAAAATTAGATCAGGCAAGAATAAATTAGTCGTTTGTGTCAAAAGTAACAGCATGGTTGGGGTTTTTGCAAATGGAATATAAAATAGTTCCTCAATGGTATTTGATTTAGTCATTAGAGGTGAGTGTATCTTTAGTTATAGGTATGTTTATACATTGGTGGTGTAAAATAAAAATACAGAGATATGCAGTACTCACTTATTTACTGCATTTCTCTTTATTGTTTCTCACCCTTGTTTCACCTTTTATTGTTGCTGATAACAGTGATTATGGGCATTTTCCCTGTATTTTTGTGAGTCATATACAGTATACAGTAAACCAAACTGTAGTACCTGGTCACAATACCAAATGCTGCAGCTCATAAACCAACTCCAATGAAATCCCATGTTTCTCTGTTTAAATATACTAATGCTACAAGGCCTCATGCACAGAGCTGATATTTTGGTTCACCTGTTTACGTTCACTAACCAACTTTTTACATTAATACCTCGCCAAGACAGCATTTTGACAATTTTCACAAATTATGAGTGCATGTTAGTCAGACAGATATTGTGTACAAAATTTAAGCAAGACACAACAGGCAAAACTACTGTTTTTATTTTTATTTTTATTTTTTTTGCTATTTATAACATGTTTTCTTTTAGACTAAATTAAAGAAAACAATTAAGATGCACATTTAAGTGTTTATTTCATCGCACATGATCTATTATTATATAATATTTTATTCCTAAAAACGTGGTGAAAACGATATGTCTATAAAATCAAACAAAAATGTTGAACATGGCTTTTTTTATTTCTGTTCTGGAAATGAATGCAAATTACTGCATATTTAATTAGATAATGCTTAATTTCATATTTTAAACAACTTCATATTTAAATATTGTCATTAAAAAATTACGTGTAATATGATTAATCAACTGGGAAGGTATGGTGAAATATGTATTTACGTATGCATGTAGATATTTATTTATATAGCCTTGAATTAGTATTATTTTATTTTATTTAACATCCGTAGTACTAACTGTGGTAATTGTGGTTGCAACAGAAATGGTATTTTAATCTGGATGCATTTGAAGTTGCTAAGATAAAAGCAATTTTAGCCTAAAGTGTTATTCGACAAAAAGAGAGGCTGAAAAAAAAAAAAAAAAAACTGGTGTTTTGATGTGTGCCCATATGTCTTTCATGGGTTAAGCGAAAGCCGCAGAGCCCTGGCAGTCCCCAGCTGTTGTATCCTGGGTAATTACCAATGCTTAAGGTGGACCACACCTTAGATAAACCCGTAATGCTCCAGTCTTTCACAAACATTCCCCCTCCAGCAAGCTCCGACTTGTTTGGCTGATGTGTTTGTGTTCTTGTTCTGCATTGGGCTCTGCTGTGGCTAGTTTGCTGTTGAGCCCAAGCAAACAAATCTCAATGTGTTGATCTTTCTGTGATAGCCGGTGTTGAGGTTACATGAAGAGACAAAGTCCTCTTCACCATCTTCTTTAGGAACCTAACCACGCAAAGACATATCATTTACACAGCTTAAGCTTCAGAAAGGAAGCAGAATGGCACGGCTTTATGACAAACATGAGGTGAAATGTGTATGATTACGAGTGTGAGAGCGCGTCTTCCTGTATCTCACCGCTGCTCTCTGTGAACAGGTGTGCTGTAGTTGTTATGAAGGATAGCGAGGTTAAGCCTTACATTGTGTGTTTTGAAAAGTCTCACCACTCCCCCTGACGTCCTCAAAAGTGCATGTCTTGAGGTGCGGAGCAAATTGGACGCTAATGTTTTGACTGAGTGACAAATTCCAGACAGGAACTTCTTAACCCTGAGCAGATCAACAAGAAAACCGTCAACATACTCTCAGCTCTCATAATAAGCAGTTATGCACTAATTCAGTGTTTTTGCCTTACATACCCTCACAGCACCATCGGTAAAGCTTAAGTACTCTTCGTTGACATCAAGACTGGATTTGACTGAATGGAAAGCCTCCAAAACATTGTAATATTGACTGTGATTAATTACTTTCAAATAAATAATTCACGTCAAAAATGAAAATTTGTCTCTGTTTAGATGGTTTGTTATTCCAAACCCATATGATTTTCTTTTTTTGTTGAAACACAAAAGACATTTTGAATTGAAGAATGTGTTAGAGTACATGCTTTTCCATATACAATAAAATGGTTTTGGGACTGTCAATTTCAAGTTTTGAAAGTCTTAATTTTTATATGTTTGAGCTGACTTATTATTATTAATATTGTTATTATAATTATTATTAATGTTATTTATTTATTTATTTATTTTCATTTAAAATATTTAAGTCTTAAGTCTGCAATGTTATTGCTATTGCTGTTTTTGAAAAGTTTTGGGTACAAGCGACAACATTGTCAAAATGATCACTGTTCACACAGAACCGCAAAAACGACTAAAAACGCTAAAATTCATGCCAGGCCAGTAGATGGCGATATCACTTTGTAAAGAAACACTATGCGCCTGCACACATAGCTATAAGCTGAGCACATAAGCATGTGCATGAGTCACCATTTTCATAAATTTATGTTTTTTATAGTTTATATGCAGACAATAGTGGTATCCTTTTCAAAATTTGACATTTGAAACTTGTTTTCAAAAGTTTGCATTTTCAAGCCCCCAAAATGCCATTGTCATGTAAATGAATGACCAAAAGTTTTTTTTCTTTTTTCATTTTTAGTTAAAAACAGTGTCATGTAAACACCCTCTTACTTTGCAACAATTTGTACTCAGAGATTGCTAGTAAATTTCACAAACAATTGCAAATAAACCACACAAATAATTAAAGCAAAGTTTTAATGTAAAAAAAGGCTCATAACACATAATCTTTAAATTGTATTTACAACTTCAAAAAAGCTGTCTTTACTGTGTAGTTGCCCAACATTTGTAAAAATATTTTAGTTGGGTTTAGCATCATGTATGTTTCACTTGACAAATTTGCTACCCAGACTCATTGAAAATATAGGCTCCTATCTACATTCCTGCAAAACTAAAAAAAAAAAAAAAAAAGTACCTATATGTACGAATCGCTGCAGATTTCATTTGAAATTAACACTAGAGGCAGTAAAACTCAATTTTATACCTTTTCACACAAATTATGATTTAGGGCCAGAGTTTCGATTAAGAGAGCCTCATTTTCGCACAATTCCTTGCACAATATTTTGACTTCAAAACAATTTTAACATTCTGCAAGATTTGAAATGTTTTAGCGACACTCACTGGACATTTCACTTTGAAACTGCTGCAAAACGTGCAGTGAGGTATGAAATATCGGTGTTGCAGAAATGTCGCCACAAGCACGGATTTCCAATTCCAATGGGTTGCAATTTTTATTGGCATTTTAGTTTTCGTCATGCTTTATTAACCTATTTGATAGCTTTTTGTAAAAAAAAAAAAAAATAGACTGGAATTTATGTGGTAATTGACAGATAATTCAAGTTGATCTCATAGTAATGTACTCAGAGTAATCAAGTAATGTAGCTATTTTAGGAATTTGAATTTTCCTATTAATTCAATGGCATTTTTTTTTACCTGGTCTCATAAAAATACATACCTCTGTGCACTTTTGTGCAACACCGTTTTTACGTACCTTACTGCACGTTTCGCCACAGTTTCAAAGAGAAATGTCCATTGAGTGGTGTTAAAACACTGGTTCAATTCGTGAACACTGGCATGTATTTATTACATTGAAAAAGCTACATATTGCTGTATTTTTATTGTGTTGCTTCTGGTACATATTGCGGCGGTTCTGAATTCAAATATTCGGGGACCATGCCATTTCAACTTCCTTATGCAGATTTGAACTGCTTTGTTAATTAAACCATGGTTACACGGGATTCTAACCGGAGCTCATCGCCTCTCAATTATGTCTCCTTACTCTGTAAGCTACCGAACAAACCTACCGTCTATGAAAACCCATAGATATGAAGCTGGATATGTGCGATGCTAACGTTCAAAAGCATCAGTTTTCAAATCTCCCAGCATATTAATACTGTTATTAATACTGCTTTATTAATCGGAACTCTGTAAATTTGTGTGAAAAGGAATAAAAGGTGTCGGAGTTTTACTGCCTCTAGTGTTCATTTATTTTGGAAACTGCTGTGATATGTACTTATTGGTACGTATTTCGCATCTCGCTAAAAATAGCAATTAAAAGCAGACTTGTGACTAAAATATTACTGGTTAGTGAAAAGCTACATCACAGAGGACCTAAGTGAACCCACTCATAGCAAGGGCTGAAACAATATTGTCCCCCCAGCAATGGCCCAGATTCAAAGGAGAAAACAAGATTGGGATAATATTTACTGGCTATTTATCAAATGTCAACACTGTGTACAGTACGAAGACATTTCCTTCAAACCATTTCTGTCCTGGAAGGGAGGAGACCCTTGTTTATTAAAGGATATTCCACATCCTCTCTATGAATGCACTTCATTCTCTAAAAACACTTCTGTCATGATGCTAGACAATACCTGACATCGGAATCGGAAATTATAAGTGATGAAATATGATTTGTCCCAGTACAGCAGTTGCCGCTCCCATAGCTTGCAGCGTAATACAGCGTAGCCAGACAGGAAAGCCCACAATCAACTGAAGTAAATGCACAATACTCATAGTGAGAGACGCAGCTTAAATCCTGGCGTTACCTTACCTCTATGCAGACTACCTGTTTGTTTGGCGGGTTCACCAAAAGAACATGAAAAGGAAGTGCGCTCTGTGAATCGACCCAAGTGAACAATTGCCACTCGAATGTGGTTTAATGTGTTTTTGTTTCGTTAATCGTCGCCCTAATCCAAACAGTGGATCCAGACAGGGCCCACCCAGGTGAGAAGGGTGAAAGTTATAAAGGAAATAGATGCAGCTGCCTGCTACTCGAAATGACAAAGATAACACAATAGGCATGTGTGTACACTTTTACTATGGGAATCCTTGCAGCTCAAAGCCCTGGGCTCCTTTGACAAATAGTTTGCTTGTTTGCGATTGTGCGTGAATGAGTGACATAGACACACAGAGGTGGAGACCGTGAGCGAGTTCTTGCTATTATCTGCCGTTATGCTATTTGATGTCTTGCTTCCTTTCGGCTTCCAGGCTTGTTATGTTGGCCTGGATCCAAGGCTTTCAACCAGGGGTCTGCGAGGAACCTGCAGGGGTCAGTGGATAGATGTGTAAAACATGATTTTCTTTAAGAAATTCTATCAAAATGTATTTCTAAACAGAATTAAAGATGCTAGTGTTTATTAAATTGTTATTATACTGTTATTAAAGTGTTATTACGTGTTTTATACAATTAATTCATCCTTGTTGACTGAAATATAAATTTCTTTCAGAAAATGTACTAACCTCCATTTTGAATGAAAGTCTGAATAAATGTGAAGAATGAAATGTAATATTCTATGTAAATAAATGCATCTTATAAATTTGGAATGGCACAGAAAGTCAGTCAAATTATATTCAAATATTTCAAAAATAAACATATTTCTTAAAATTAAATATTTTTTAATGTGAAAAGGATGTCATAATGAATGACATGCTTCAGGAGGTATTTAAATATATTTCAGTTCCCCTTTAACAAATATAAATACAAACTTTTCATAACCAACACAATTCACAGATCACTACTTTAGATCACTATTTTCCATCTTTAGAGGGAATGAATCTTACAAGTGTCCATGTGAATGTGTTTAAATGAGATTCAGTGGTCAAGAGGGAAAATAAAGTATTGCGGGTGGGTTAATGTTTGAAACCTGAGAGTTGTTGTACTAACTTATCAAAGAAAATTAAATAAAAATGCCATCAAGTGTATGTGTCGTTACTGTGTTTCCTATTTCTTGTAAATTGCAGTTGTACACTAGTACCTAGAAGAATTCTGTCCTTTGGAGGATTTAACACACTGCCTTACTAACCTAACACAGATTCAACTCTGTTCTACTCACTGTAAATAGCATCTATTTGATAATCATATATTACATTCCACTCAGAACTCTGTAATGACTTTCATTCTCGTCAATGATTGCCAGAGCTCTGTCTTGATTGCCACCTGATTTGAGTGGCACTCTTCATGGGGGGAGGCCGATAAACATCTTCTTTCTAGACAGCTCTGTTTTATTCATTTGGTGCAGTGACTCTGAAGAAGGAAGGGGGGCGGTGAGGTGTTTGTTTGGAACATGCAGCCAGGATACGGTCCAGCCACCATACCTGAGATTCAAAGGTAGGTAGATCAAAGACCTCACATTTGCAGGGTACGTCTGAAGACGATAGAGCTGCTGGCATGCATGGGCCGACTTGCAGTAGCAGCACGGAACACCTGAGGAAACAAAACGATTGTGTGATAAGAGCCTCGTGCTACGGAGTTGAAGACTGCAACTCTATGTGTCGGTGTGTATTAGAGAATTACGTTGCCTTGCGATGACTATCGCTGTGTGTAGGTTGTAATGATTGGATTCGCAATCAGTTGGGTTTATTTGCGCAAGACAACATTCCTTTGTATCCTATACTGCTACAGAGAATGATAAGAAATGTATTTGTTTATTTATTTTTAATTGTAAATTTAATAGTACATCTAAATGAAAAATATATTGTACAATCTCAGAAAAATTTGTGCATTGTACCTTTGGGGTACAACAGCATGTCACTGAGGGAGTACCTTGAAGGGACACCCTTGTACCTTCTTTACCCCTAATGGGTTCATAACAGTACCATAAGAGTGCTTATTACTACCTTAAGGGTACACAGTACAACTCTAAGGTACTAATATGCACCCTTTAGGGGTAAAGAATGTACAAATGTGTCGCTTTGAGGGTACTACTCCAGTGACAAGTCATTGTACCCCTAAATGTACAATGAAATTTTTTTCTGACAGTGTATAGAAAGTCTGTGCTTTAAGACAATCCAGAGTTTCCTACTGATAATTGTATTGTAGTGCCATTCATTTGCACTCATCTTGAATCTATGATCACTGCATCTCTATAACTCTCTAGATTGTTGTGTCTGACTGTCGATTTGGCACCTTTACTCTAGGAACAAGAGTTCCCAATAAGTGTTGCTGCGTGTGTGGGTTGGTGAAGGTCTAGCTGGATTAGAGCTGCTATGCTCTGATTGCTCCCACCTGTCAACAGGGTTAACCTCCCGCTTCTGTTAGGTGCACTTAGCCGTGCAAAACTTTCAACTTTGACAGGCAAGCAGTCCTCGTTTTGCCCTACCTGTACCCCATCCGGACCTACCCAAACCTGCCCCCCAACAGTCAACCGCAGTCAGCAAATCTATATGCAGCATTGACAATTTCCACAGGCCTGGGCACTATTTCTACTAATGGAATTAAATAAATCTTGAGCTTCTTCAAACGCATAAAACCTCTTGCAAATTCCAAGCATTAAATTGAGAAGGCTAACATTTTTTTTTTTTTTTGGGCGCATAGATTAATTTCAGCCCACTCGTGGCTTTACTACAGCCTGTGTAACTACAAGAACCTTGCATTTTATGCTGTGCTAAAAGATGCTGGCATTCGGTGGTATTTTTAGAAAGGTACCATCTTCCCAAAGCAATCCATACTTGAGTTGATGACAAATTTTGGCCGTTGAACCAGCAGCCACGATTCCCAGGGGATTTTTTTTTTTTTTTAAGTAGCATGACTCTCTACTCTGTTGGGTAACACATGACAGCATTACCTCCCCTGCGTAAACCTTGTGTGTTATCGCTAGGTGCATTTATCTTCAAGTTAACCCTAGATCAGTGGAGGGATTGGGAAGGGAAACTAGATTGGCATCTCTCTGTGTGGTCCAGAGTGAGTCTCTGTGCAGCTGCCTGAGGGAACTGCACCTCTGCACGCTTCACTACCTCCACCCCCTCTTGTTCAGCCCTACGGCCGCCTGAACCAGCCCGTCAACAGGAAGCCAGTCTCACCTAAGCCTCTGAGGATGAGACAAGTTTTTGCAGTTGTCTTCTAAATGATTCTGCAATCAAAATAGATTATGTTAGTCAGTCGGTTATAGCTGTTTGTAAGAGTAAATAAGCACTCAGGAAAGCTATGATACTTTTTTTACTCACTGTTTTGACCGTAAGTACGCTCACGTGTGCAGTTATAATCAAGCTATTATCGATTCCCAGCCAGGTGATTTTGATTTGGCTTTGTTAAACCTGTAAATTATTTGCATTTACAAATAACGCCATGATGTTCTTGTAGTGAATGCCATACAGTTCTCCTTTTAAGACAAATCCAGTTTAAGTGTCAATGAAAAGGTAATTGAGCTTTATTAATAGAGGGGTACCTGTGGCAAAAAAAAAAAAACTTTGGCAAGAAATCACTGTGCTAACATACTAGTACTATTGGTTCGCACAGGTGCAAATTAAGGTATATGCATGGTAGCTTTGGTGTGCATAGTTTTGATAGCATTACATGTCCCCGTTATTTGCACTTTTAAGGGGGGAATTGACCTACAGTACAGTATGACTTTCTTACTTGAAGTTGTCTCTGCACGTTAAAGATTACAAAAAATTACTCAATCTCATGTCGTTCCAAACCTATGAGAATTTCGTTCATCTTCAGAACACAAATTAAGATATTTTTGATGAAATCTGAGTTTTCTGACCCTGCATAGACAGCAACGCAACTACTACTACTACGTCCAGAAAGGTATTAGGGACATTGCTAAAATAGTCCATGTGATATCAGTGGTTCAACCATAATATTATGAAGCTACGAGAATACCTTTTGTGTGCAAATAAAACAAAAATTACAACTTTATTGAACAGTTTGTCAAAATTCGATGCATACGTATTAATTCCTTTCTTTGCAACAAGGCACAGCCCATCCAAGTTCTACATTTTCATTGTGCACAAAAAGTGTTCTCCTAGCTGTATAAAACTTCAGTTGAACCACGGATGTCACATGGACTATTTTAACAATGTCCTCACTATACGTTTCTGGGCCTTCAACGTGGTAGTTCCCTTGCTGTCTATGCAGTGTCAGAAAGCACTCAGATTTCATCAAAATTATCTCAATTTGTGTTGCAAAGATGAAAGGTCTTACAGATTTGGAATGATGTGAGGGTGAGTAATTAATGACAGCATTTTCATTTTTGGGTGATACTATACTTGAACTTGATACATTTCACATGCCAGCTGGTGATAACTTTAACTGCATAGTGAAAATGTATTACCGATATTTGTACATGTCATGGATTGTATGTCCATATTCTTTTACCTGACATTTTTATTTCTTTCTACATGAGCAGCCACATTTTGTCATGGCAGGAGTAATTGGCTTCTTAGACAACTGGGACACAAGAGCAAATGTTAGCAAGGCCAAGTCCACCTGGCGAGCAGCTCACACTTTTTCGATAAGCAGGCGAACTGCAGGATGAAATTGTACGTAGTGGGATTTTTAAGCACCTGAGCAATGCAGCGAAATGATTCGCTCCTTGTCTTGGATTTGATCGGCGTAATGAGTTTTCGACCACCAGCCTAAGCCACTCAGATAGGGGGACAATTTTTTAACGTCTAATCTAATGCAACTGGCTGCGCTTTAGAGCCTCAGCATTCTCATTTACATACTACTAAGCCTCTTTGAAAGCCCTGAGTGCAGCAGAAAAGATATCTGACCTCTGGATGGGCCACAAAAATTGCATTGGCCTCCTCATAACATGGGGATTAATCACACATATGATTACACATTAAATTACCTGGGCTGTATGCGTTTGTGCTGTGCTTTGGTGTCAGCATGTTAAGGGTTTTCGAAAAAGTTCGTTGCAACTACTTCCTAAAAAAATCCTTGTAACCAATTGGTTTTTGACTGATATAGACTGACATTCTGCCTGGCTTACCCTTTTCTTTACAAAAAGGACAGATTAAGACAATCCGTTGCAAGCCACCTCGACTTTGCAAGGTGCTTTAGGACTAAGAGCAAAGAGGATTTCTCTGGTGCTTCTGAGAAGATGCTGAGGAATCTTGCGGCATTAGTTTTGCCCACCTGGAAGTGCACACCAGACCACACCAGCCTTCCCCTTTGTTTACTAGCTTAGTGACCATCATCCCTGGCCTTGATAATAACAACCCTGATATAGATATCACTTAGCAGCAGTATGTCTCTCTCTCTCTCTCTCTCTCAAACACACATGCACACTTATTTTTAGAGGAATGTGTAAGATTAGAGCCCACTTTGGCCTCGTCCCTTGTCTCATTAGAAACCTACACTCAGACGTCCCACATCAAAGAGCAAAAGCTGGCTGCGTCCCTCATGCAGGATCTAATCCAAAGATTGCAGAAATCCCTCTCACCCTTATCAGCAGCACCTTCAACACATAAACCCAACTTATTTGGGTATTTACACACACAGATCACCCAACATTTAAGTCACTTTCTTATGTAAGCTGTTTTTTTGCAGAACTTGTAACTTTGTCACTGGATATCGGATGACAACATATCAGGCAGGTAAAATGGATTTTAAAGTTAGGTAGGGATACATTAATACATTAAGCTCTTATTATCTCCACTACATCTCAACAAACATATGTTTTGGCCCCTTGGTCCTTCGAATGTAGACTGCCATAGGGTTTATGATTGCAAGGAACGCTGAGATGACATTAATGGGCAGTAGTATTGTTCGGCTGGCTTGATTTATTCCGTTTGGGCTAATGTTCTTGAGACAAGGCCTGCTGCTCCTTTTTCTCGGCCCCCTCAAGAACAAAGTGACAGCTGCAAGACTTGCCACGGCCTTCATGTCAACAGAACCTTCAATGGATGCTCCAAACACCAATTGCACTGACAAGCCGTCCCAAAAGAGGTTTTGTACAGTAACTGCGTAACATTATCCAAGCATTTTTGCAAAAGAAGATAATGGGAAATCATTACAAACAATCCTAAACAAGCACTTTTACTAATAAAGCAGAATTTAAGCCCCTTAACAACCCAAACTGTGCAGACAGTGTCATGGAATAAGAAAAGAACCAGATGGCCCCAGTCCAATCTGTCGCAGTGACCTGTGTGTCCGCTGCCCTGTGCCAGTCTTCCATTTATGCCACACAGGCCCCGCACTCAATCACCAGTTTATCTCACCCACTTACCCCCGTCCAGGCAGATGGCACGGCCAGCTATGCCAGAAGAGCGAGCCAGCCTCACACCAATAACCGGAATAGTAAATGAGTTAGCTGTATGCACATGGCATTAGTGTCTACTTGACCTGTTTGGAAAGTTTCACGATAGTCTCACCAATAGAGCCAACTTTTGGCCACTGAGGAGGTGTTTATGGGAGCAGTTGGTCAGAGGGGGCCCAACAAAGAGGGCCTGCAAATAAATATTCTTTAGAAGGATGCAAAGCCTTTTAAATGGCTTTTGTTTCTGGAGGCCAAATGCCCACTAAGTCAAGAATCGCTCAATACAATTTGTTTTTTAAGTGATGAAGATATTGTTGCCCTCCAGAAGGCAGGAGATTTGGGAAGTTTCCAGGAGGCCATATGCTATTTTGGATTCCTTGTCAACGGCAGAGCCTAAATAAATAAATAAATAAATGTGGTAACAATTTAGTATAGAGACCAATTCTCACTATTAACTAGTTGCTTATTAGCATGCCTATTATTAACATATTGGCTGTTTATTAGTATTTATAAAGTACATATTCTGCATGACCATATTCTACCCAATACCTAAACTTAACAACTTCCTTAATAACTATCCAAAAGCAGAGAATTAGGAGTTTATTGAAGCTAAATCATAGCTAATGGTTTGTTAATAGCAAGAATTGGACCTTAAAATAAAGTGTGACGGAAAATATGTGTAAACACCTCACATACAAACTACTGTTAAATGACAGAATAATAGAATGATACTATTGAATGGTTGTATTGTTTTGTTTGATCAGCATCACCATAACCCTACAAACCTTTTGGAAAATGGATGTTTTATATTTGTTTTGACCAGCATCCCCATATCCCTACAAACATTTTGGAAAACGGATGTTTTTTGTTTGTTTGTTTTGTTTTGTTTTGTTATTTGTTATTTGTTTTTGTGTTTTTTTTTTTTTTTTTTGCATCCCCATAAGTTTTGCTTGAGCTCATTATTTTTTAGGTAAATTGCATAAGATCTTTATTGCTTTCCTGTCATATGAATAAAAATGTCTTTGGTCTCACTGCATAATTGATATGATGTTGAAACTATAATGCATTGTCAATTACCTGAATATATCCCTCTAACAAATACACTTACACACATCCTCTACACAGGTTTTAAACATATAATAGACTGAAAAAGAGTACCTGGTATTTCTGATAATATAATTGTGTGTTGTTTTTTTAAAGCACTGTCTCAAATGAATAACTGTCTGAAAGAAAAACCATCCATTGTTTTCTAGTCTACAAAGCTGAAATGACTGTTACTAACATTAAAAAAGAGAAAACATTTTTTTTGTGTTGTGAGTATACATGCAAAGTAAATGTAAAACAAATTATAGTAGTAAGAATCTAAACAGATGTATAAAATGGTAACACTTTTGTCACAGTAGGTAAGATTAACACATAATTATTGAACGATTTTTATTATAATGAAACTTTGATTAAAATATTTTCACATATGCATAAATTTATATATTTTGTCAATCTGTCGAAATGTTCTCTTATTTGTTATTTTTACTATTTTTCACTTTTTAGAATCACAAGTCAAAAAAGTATTTTCTTGAAACAGATATTTAATTTTTTAGCTGCTCGAAGTAGATGGTACTCTTTGTCTCTGGGCACTCAATCAGTCTTATGAGGTGCATCCTGGGATGATTTTTGAACTCATCCATTTTATTAATTTATTTAGTTTTGCCAGGAAATAATTCCGTAGCCCCCTTTTTTTAAGGGAGAATTTGAATCAAAAGGTAAATATAAATTCAGCCAAGTGTGTCCAAACTTGTCACTGCTAGTGTAATTATATTTGAGTGCTTATGAACTACAAAGTTAAGCCTTATAAAAAGCTTGTGGGTGATTTATTTCTGAATATTATTAGAATGTATTAAAATAAGAAACCTGGCATCTTTTTGGCAAGTTGGAATCCAAGAGTTTAGTGTTGACCTTCCTGCTGGTGGAACTAAAGAAACGTTTGCAACCAATTGCCGTATCTCCCAAAACACACACACATGTTGGGCAGGACAGAGACTTCCCTCACACACACACACACACACACACAGAGACAGACATATTCAAACTCATCTTCACCGTCTGTCAGGAGAGAGATAGTTTGTGAGCACTTGGCTGAAGAGGTAATTACACTTATCTTTTGTCAGTCTTTGTTTCAGTGCAACCGAGTCTGCTTGAGGAACAGAGACGTGGAGTCTTTGTGCTGGGAGAGGGACCTGGGGCCGCTGCCCCACAGCACTCCACCTGCCAGCTGTTCCCCGCAGCCTGCAGGAGCCCGTCAACACGCCCAAGCCTATCAGAGCCATCGCTCGCCGGCCCACACAATAGATCCATTTACTAAAACTGAAGCTGTCTCCCCCTGTTTAATGACTATGGTAAGAAAGCTTCAGCTACTGTACCGGTTCCTCATGGGTAATTTATAAATGAATGTTTTTGCTTGGAGGAATTTTCCAGTGGACTGTATGCTGCAAAATATAGAGTTTATTCAATGAATTCAACTGAGCCAGAGCAAGAATGACTGACATTTTATTTATTTATTGCTGTTCTTCAGAAAAGTTGTTTTACAAATCCATTAAATCCATTTTAAATACAGCTATTTTGTGAAAGTCAAGGTTTTTTAAATATATTGTATTTCCTAATTCAATAAAAACTGCATTTGTGATCTATTTCTTGGTCAATAATGTCCAACACACATGCCTATACAGGCTTTCAAAAATAAAGCGACCTTGAGAATCATTCGCTGGGGTAAAAAGTAAAACTTTTTCATTGGTTCATTGATTGTTGTAATCATCGATTTCTTTCTGTGTTGATTCTTTTGAGCTGTAACTCTGTGTGAAAGTGCTGCTTTTCCCTTTACTGACACTGATAGTGGCTTTTGTTCCTGGTCATGCCTTGAAACAGACTAAATGGTTTCTGCTAAAGTTACTGATTAAAATACACAATCATCCATCTCTTTATTCATATAAACAGCTTCAGACCATTTTCACAGCAGTTTCTAAATCAATAACTCGAATAGACGCTGGAAACCCTCTGAATGAAAATATATTTTCTCTCTATCTTAAATAAATAAATAATATTTATAAAAGATTAAAAAAGATAATTTCCTGTAAATATTTAATGCATATTTATAATGTTTTATATCATGCTGTATGATCAGGGGGTAACATCTGTGATTACCAATTCATGTATGAAACATTAAATACATGATATAAACACATGAAATGTGATGTTTATTGTGTTATAATGTATCAGATATAGTGCAAATGTATGAATACCATGCACAAACAAGTACTGAAATGCATATTTTGGTTGTATTGTAATTGCCAAAGAAATAATGGATTATAATAAGTGTAATAACACATTAATAATACCTTTATAATACTTTACACACACAAGCACACACATGTGTCTCAATGGACTTCAATTAAAGTGTTTATAGGAGTTAAAATAGTTTTGGCACAGATTAAAAAATAATTAATTTGCAGATTAATTAATTAATTAGTGGGAACCAAAAGTTGAGAAAACTAGTGAAAATTCTTCAGTTTTGCCTTTTTAAAATATTAATAATATACAATCAGTAATAATAAAAAAAATAATAATTTTTTATTTTATGCAAACTGATCTTTTTAGTTATAAAATCCAGTACACACACAAAAAAAAAAAATGGTGTAGCCTTTACTTTGAAATAGGACTGCAAAACGATTAATCGTGATAAATTGCATTCAAAATAAAAGTTTATGTTTGCATACTATATGTGGTTGATTTATTTAGTTTATTTGAAAGTAGACATTTCGCTCTCTATAGATATATTTTTCTTGTCTGTAAGGAAAGTATACACAGAGTTTCACGCTCAAGTTCACAGAGACCGAGGCGGCAGAAAGGACATTCCTGTTTGCTTTCATTATTTTACAAAATCGCAATGTTTTGTTGTTATTGTGAGTGCACACAAATAAACGTAGAGTCTTTACAGATTTGAAAGATGTATGACTCTTATCTGTATGACCGAACATGACGCAGTATTTTAGGAGTAAGTGAGCACGCTACTATTCAGCTTCCACACTCTGCACAAACACTTCAAAATTTTTCTAGGTTAACATTAGATTGAGCAGCCAAGTTGTTTACATATTTCAGATGATAAGCCATATTTGAGGTCGATGAATGATAGGCATGTGTTTGGATGTCCTGCCTGATGTACTGTATTACAACATGGATCAGCCTTTAACGATCTGTCCGTCACGGAGTGTGTGACTTTCGCCTGTGGATTTTAATAATAAAAAAATCTGCAACTAAACGATTAAAAAAATATTGGTCGACCAAGAGGGGGCATTATTAGGGGGCATAATAACTATACACAATACATAAAAATATAGTATGTAAACATACACTTTTATTTTGAATGCGATTAATCGCGATTAATTGTTTTGCAGCCTTGAAACAAATTTCACTCAGAAATTGCTAGTAAATTTCACAAAGAATTACAAATAAACTGCAAGTAACACATTAATATACAATTTATTTTTCAAAGTTGAAAGCGGGAGTATGTTTTACAAGTTTTTCCACTTATATTCCACTTATACTTATTTCCATTTTATATATTATATATTGTAATGTTGCAGACTAGCAGCTGTAGTTTTGTTTGTGTATCTCTGCTGACTCTGTGAGGAGTTTTACCCTGCTCATTTCCTCTCATTACCCCAGCCGCTCTGGCCCATCAATTATGCAAGAGGAACAAATTTTGAATTTGACACCGATTGGGCCAGTTCGAGTTTTCAAAAAACATCCCAGTATGAATAATTGAGGGTGCAGGTTCAATATGTGATCAGTAGACCATATTGATAGACAAGTGGAGTTAATCTGCAGATCTGGACGGCACCCAGCACACCAGCGCTATATACTTATATCTGGAAAAAATGACCTCATAGCAGAACAGCAAATCAGTTATATTAATACTTGTGTTCCTGGAGTATTTTTTTTATGTATAAAAACACTATGGCAAGTAGCACATTTGTCACTAATTTAAATGTTTATTAAAAATAAGTCATGTAATGTGTTCATATACTTTTTTGTATGAATGTATAAATCCTTTATTGAGTGTTTTAATATGAAAATTTTAATATGAAAATTCCAAACTTTAATGAAAAACTACATACATATTAATGCAAATGAATTTCCAAACAGCAAAATGCTGTTAAAAAATAGTTGTGAAATTATAATGCCATGTTGCAGATTTAATTTTTTTTTTAAGCTTTAATTTTAGTTAAAAAATAATAAAAAACATTTTGATAAAAATTGCAATATGTATAGTAGATATGATACTTGGCTATCCATTGCTACAATATACTGTGTGTGCGTGTGTGTGTGTGTGTGTGTGTGTGTGTATATCATAATTTTGTGAGTTTGTGAAATATTGTGAGATGTATAATAGCATGTCATATTGCAGAAAATTATTTATTTATTTATTTATTTTCTTTAAATTTTTTTGAGATGGATTCTTACATCACATTACAGAACTTTTTTTTTTTTTAAGTTTCAAGTACATTTTTTGATAATAATTGCAACCACAGAGACAGTATAATAGATATGGTATCAAAATTTTACTTATGAAATATATATATATATATATATTGCTTAATTATCGCATTTTGCCTTCGTAGGGCAGCAACGTGTACTTAAAAAATAAATTTCTAAATGCAACTATGTTAAAAATCAAACCAAATCAGTTGCCTGTTGTTTCTTCAATTGGGAGGTAGGGCTAATGAGGTGGGCGGGGCTTGATGAAGTCAAATGGAGCTGTGGGCGTGAGTGCGTGAGTTTGACTGAACATGCGGATTAACCGCAATGGCTCCGACTCAAACTTCTCTCATCTTGGTCTTTTTAACAGCCTGATGCGGATAACAAACATCCTCAGGGCGGACAGTGTGATTCATGCGCTGTCACCTTGTGTTCCCCGCTTTGGCTCGCAGCCTAATCTTTTAATTGTGTATGAGTGAATTCCCTCACTGACAGAGGAATGAGGCGTTTGGAGAGATATTAAAGTCGATTCAAACAATGTTGTTGTAGGCTGTCAATGAATGCTCAGGGTTTAGCCATGTGAAAAGGAATTGTCATCTTCCTGTTTTGACAGTTTGGAAGTGACAAAGTTGATAGATGTTGATTGAGATGTTATTGTGCGGTCAGAGTTTTTGCATTTGTTGTGTGCTGCTCAAGGACACAAATAAATGCCACGCACAATGGAAAATAACTTAAGGAAATGCATTATACTTGGAGAAATGCAGTACAACTGTGTCCATGTTATTCTTTTAAAGTTTACAGAATTAACAGGTGTACAAATGGCAAGTTTCACACTGAAAAGGAAAAATGATGAGGAACATAAATAAATAACTGTCATTCAGAACATCACCATTTTGTAGGCTGGTTACAATAAATCCTTTTTCACGTACTGTGATGATATGTTTGCACAGCTATTAATGTATATTTATAAGACTATATTTTGTTACCTTGGTTTTAAATTACAAAAAAAAAACCTAATTTGCACTGCACGTCTGAACTTGGAAGCTAGGCGAGGTTTGGCCTGGTTAGTACTAGGAGACTGGTCATCCGTCCAAGCTTGTTTCTCTGTATATGGACTCTAGGCTTCAGCATTTCTGCAAACCTACATAAAGACAAAAAAAAAAAAAAAAAAAAAACACAGATAGATAGATAGATAGATAGATAGATAGACAGATAGATAGATGGATAAATAGTTTGAGAGTCTGACGGTAAATGTTTTTTTCCTTGCTATTGACTTTGATCCTTGAATTTCCCTTTTTCAACAATAAAACGTGACTTGATGTATTCCAACTCAATTTTGATTTACTTTTAATCAAATGCAATGCATCAATAACTTCCATCATTTCTATTTTAGTACATAGCCAGTTTGTTTACTTGTACATCATGGCAAAGGGATAGTTCATCCAAAAATTACATTTTTGCTGTGAATTTACTCACCCTCAGGCCATCGAAGATGTATGTGGCGTTTTTCTTTAGTAGACCAGCAAGAAAAAAAATCATATTAAGGAATAAAAAAAACAAAACAAAAAAAAACATGATACATTGAGGTCTTATGAAGCGAAATGATTAGTCTGTGCAAGAAACTGAACATTATTTAGCCTCAACAAGCAGGGAAATTAAACTATTTTCCATGAACTGGTTCTTTCAGCCAGTACGTCTTAATGAACTGTTTTACTTGTCTAAAGCCAGTTGTCTGAATCAACTCCCCCATCTACGTAATCAACGAGAAACCAAATGAAAAAACATCAATTTCACCCCTTCATTCAAGTGCTCTGTTCACATATGTGCATGTCAGTCTGAGTTTCGAACTGTTTCCTCAGTTTAGTGTCTGTTGGAGGAACTGGTGCGCTGAATCATCATAGGTTCAGATACACCACTCTTTCGGCTCATTTCGAGTCTCAGTGACTGTCAGGCATCTGATAGTGAGTTTTGATTGAGTAACTTGTAGATCTGTGCTGCTCGAGTCATGAACTGTTTCAAAACAATGATTCATGAACATCTCTCCAGATCGTTTGTCTGATGCTCTGGATTAAAGGTAATAACGTTGTAAACAATGTTCAGTTTCTTGCACAGACTGATCATTTCACTTCATAAGACCTCAATATATCGTCAGGAGCCACGGGGCTAATTTTGTGTTGCCTGTATGTGCTTTTTTGAATCACAAATTGCGGGTAGTTGTTGACTTGCATTTTATGAATCAGCAAAAATTTTTCTTTACTGTTCTACTGAACAGAAAAAGTCACCTACAACTTGGATGGCCTGAGGGTGAGTAAATTGACAGCAAATTTTATTTTTTGTGTGAGCTATCTCTTTAATTTAATATAATGGTTGTTTCCAAACCAGTGATAATAGTCGGTATGTGTGATGGAATAATTTGCTGTCACATGTAACGCTCTCTGCGAGTCCTGTCGATCGCTGCATGCGAGTTCTTGGGTTTCAGCGAGCTTCTCTTACAGGTGAGAGTGGTAGATTAAAGCTGGAGTCTGTCATTAGCACAAAGGCTTTATCACCATGCGCACAGAGCTCTCTCATTACGCGGGCCGTCCACTCAGACAGATGCCTGTCATACACAGATCACCACTGTTGCTTTGGTTATAGACCTTACGACCACCATCTCCAGTTACGTGAACTGATCGCGAATCAACCACAGTAATGGTGCTAGCAAATGAAATGCCTCATTACTGGATGCATGTGCAGTGTTGATAGAAGGAGAAATGGTTGGTAGTTTGGGGTTTGGTTGGCCCCCTAATGATGTTGCCCCGTCTCGAAGGTTATAGCTCCATCTAGAACCCACAGTGGGGTTCCTGTCATTTTCATTTAGAGAGGAATTGAGGCCCCCATGCAAATGAATGAGTCCAAATCAATAGCAAACAGCAGTTACGCAAGATTCTCCAGAATGAGGCCATAGACGTCCTCTGTATATTTCTCGAATATCTTTCCTTCCCCACCAACTCTAGTTTAAAGAAACTATACAATGAAAAAACTTTTGTGTAGGATTAACTTTTCTCATTAATTGCTAGTAAATTTTACAAACAATTACAAAGAAACAACAAGGAACACATTGGATTAAGCATGACATTTTGAAGCAGAAACATGCTTCAATGATCTTTATTTACAAATTCATAAACTATTTACTTTTTTTTTTAGTTGTAGTTTATTTGTTTAGACGTATAACATACAGTCTTCATCACAAAAACTTCCAGATTAATGGCATTTTGGCAAAGGTTCTGCAAAGTTTTGTTCTTCTGAAGTTAATTATATAGCTGCCATTTTTTGCATCTTAAATACACATAAATAAATATTATTTTCACAATTTCGGCATAGTTATAGTTATGTTTATCTCAAATTTTCTTCACATAATTAAATATTATTTTAATTTTTTTGCATAATTGTAGTAATATTTATCATGATTTATCTTGACATAAATAATGTTATTTCGACAGCTTTTGCATAACTGTAGTAATATTTATCTTGATTATTCTTGATGGAATTAAATAATAATATCACAGTTTTTATATAATTGTAGTAATATTTATCTTGATTTTTTCATGACATAATTAAATATTATTTTCACAGTTTTTGCATAACTGCAGTAATATTTATTGTTATTTTTCTTGATGTAATTAAATATTATTTTAGCAGCTTTTGTATATTTGATTTTTCTTGATGTAATTAAATATTAGTTTTCACATCATTTTGGTAATAGTTTAGATTATAGTTTAAAAAAAGTAATATATTTTATAATGGAACATACTTCATCATTGAAAGTCTGCGACAAACTTAAAACAATAAAACCCATTCATGAAATGCACAGAAATGTAGCATCGTCATTGAGCAACCCAACCTACATTAAATGTCAGCTTTGTTCTTAACCATATTAACTGTAAACTGTTTCGTGTTTTGTCCCATAAAGAAGTTATTTAAAGGACTGGTTTCAGTTTCTAGATTACTTGGTAAACATCAAACTCATTTGCATGATCTCTCATGTCAGGTGATCAATGTGTCTGTCACAGACTGTCAGACATTTGAATTTTTTTTTTTTTTTTTTTTTGCCACACACACTAACCATGTTTTTTTTTTTTTCTGTTTTCACAAGTTAATCTATCACGTGTGAGGCAGAGCTGCAATGGTTCATGTCCTCTTCAAGTTCTGATGCATTCCTGTGTCTGTTGTCAGTCTGGGCACAAAGTGACAGGTTAACAAAAACACTTCAACAAAAGTGCACAACACTATTACTCTGAGGTTGGTTGTTTGGTATGTAGGTTGGTTTGTTTGTTGGTTGGTTGGTTGATAGATAGATAGATAGATAGATAGATAGATAGATAGATAGATAGATAGATAGACAGATAGATAGACAGATAGATAGATAGATAGACAGACAGACAGACAGACAGATAGATAGATAGATAGATAGATAGATAGATAGATAGATAGATAGATAGATAGATAGATAGATAGATAGATAGATAGATAGATAGATAGATAGATAGATAGATAGATAGATAGATAGATGGGGGGGTAATTTTAGCCATCAATAATGTTTGATGTGTTATTGCCACCCCAAATCCTAATTGGTACCACAATGAAGTGTTGTTTGCACTTCATATATATAATATGTGTGTCTTTATTTCACCCCCCACCCCTCCATCGCTAGAATGACGTGTGGGACAACACTCCCTACATTGTTTCCACTCCCGGACCTCACGTCACAGGAATCAGGGTTGACATGGCCAGGCCTCAGCAGAGAGTACGTCAATACATCCACAGCCACCCGTTTGTCATGACCCACGGCCAACACCTCGCTCACCACCTGCCTTCTCCAGGTACACCCAAACTGGTTTTCTGTGTCTGGCTGCTGTTTGCTTCTCATTGTCAATGAGAAATGCCCCTTCATCTTTAGCTTTTCATCAATAAAGACAGCTGTGTGTGAGAGACTTTCACCTAGTCATGCTATATTTTGACTAATATGATTAATTCCCCCAGTTTTATTGGTGTCTATTCAATATGTGCATGTTCTATGTGTCAATCACTTCAAAATCTTATGTAAACATGATTTTCCTGCATTGACGGGTTTTTATGAGCTGATAGTTATCAGCATTTTGTTGCACATGTAAACACTCACTTCAAGATTGTTGTGAAAAATTTAGATTGGCAGAGATATTAGTCAACAAGTGAGACCTTGCTGTGTTGTAGCACGTCTACAGTAAATACAGTGCTAGAATGTACTTGAAAACTTTTGAAACAATAGAAAATGTCATTTAAACTTGTCTAATCTTTAAACTAGACTACCTTTCAAAAGTTTAGAGACAGAACATTTTTTGAAAAGAAATGATTACTTTTATTCTGCTAGGATGCAATACATTCATCAAAGGTAAGAGTAACGACATTGCTAAAAAAAGATTAAAAAAAAACTACAAAAGTATCATGGTTATATAAACTGTTTTAAACATTGATAATGAGCAGCATTAAGACTGGAGTAATGATGCTGAGCTGAAAATTCTGCTTTTATCACAGATTTTAACATATATTCACATAGAAAACAGCTATTTCAAATTGTAATAACATGTACGAATATTACTTTTTTTACTGTATTTTTTTAAACAAATAATTATAGATTTGGGGCCCTATCATACACCCGGCGCAATGTGGTGCAAGGCGTGGCACAAGTGTTTTTGCTAGTTTCAGCCCGATGCAGTTCTCATTTTCCCGCCCTGCACCAAGTTGTTTAAATAGTAAATGCATTTGTGCCCATTTGTGTGCTCATGGGCGTACCGGTCACAAATAATTTGTGTTCAGGCACATTGCTGGCGCATTGCTATTTCGTGGAACTGAAAATAGACTGCCCCATAGACCAACTCAAACCTTGTCGAAAGTCTAAAGTCAATGGCGCGATATTTAATTTTTTTTTTTTAAGAGTGCGTTAGTAGAAAATGCACCTAAAGGTGGGTGCACGACGCGTGTTCACTTTGCTTATTACACACAGGGACGCGCAGCAGCACACAAACATGCCAAGGGATTACAGTGTAAAAGAATATTATTGTGTAGGCTACATAAATATAAAAATGTCATATATGTCATAATGGATAGTCATTGCGTGTATCAAAATTAGCCTACCTATTTGCTTGCTCATGAGCAGCTCCGTTTAATTCCGCCGTTTAAATAATTTACACCATGCGCTTAGATCAGTGGTTCTCAACCTTTTTTTCCACTGGGCCGCACTATGGTCCAAGTACACGTCTCACAGACAATTAAGTTGTAGGCTGTAAGATGTGCACGGAAGCGTGACTTGACGTGCAACATTGCAGAAAATGTGCGTTTACAAATGTAGCCTATGTTGATCCAAATATCAAATATCGATGTCCATAGACATGCACGCAATAGACTAAAGCTTGCCGCAGAGCACCGGCAAAAGTAATTACCATGAATGTTTCAGGGGGAAATAGTAAGGAGATATTTGAATTATTTACTAATAAACTAGTGTTTTCTGAGTCTGTGTCGCAAGGATGAAGTTGCTGATCCTGACTCGCCATCTCCTCAGACGCGCCTTTAGAGAGAAGTGCATCTTTACAGATTATGATTATTATAAAAGAGTTTTTGATTTGTTTTATTTCGTTAAGTAGTAATTTAAAGCTTTCTATAGATATATTTATCATGTCTGTGAGGTATGTATTCGCTGAGTTTTGGTTCATTTTTGTAAGCGCTCCTAAGAGGAGATGGCAGAAAGCGCATCGTGTTTGTTTTCTTTATTTTATAGAAGCACAACATGTCGCTGATATTTTGAATGCACACAAATAAAAGTAGATCCTTTACAGTTACGAATGATGTATTACTCTTACCTTTATGAGTAAAAGTGACATATCCACTGAAAAAAGTGATTCCACTCGCGCCTCCATGTCCTGTAAAGTGTGATTTAGCTTCCACTCTCTGCACAGACTATTGGATATAGCGCACATTTATCTAGGTTTAACGTTAAAACATTGTAATATGCTTTAACTTTTATATCTATAGATTTTATTTTAGGCAAGTCGTGATGATTTGAGAAGGCTAAATTTATCAAACATAGGCTATGATCAGCTCACTGTCTGAGCATTTTCCACATTTTGTTATTCTCCCTTAAAAAAAATGTAATCCATTCTGATGCTCAATTTTACCGAACTAATGGCTGATGATGACTGTTTGAATTGAATTCTGCCAAAGTGCACGTTTGTAAGTGTTCGTTAAATGCTTAACGTTAATTATGTGAGTACAGGTCTGCTCATGTCTGACAATGAAAAACAAAATTATTTTACATAACAAAAACAGTATATCTTATATCTGTTTAGTACATTTTTAAATTAATGTAAAAACTAAAATGAATTGTAAAACTGAAAATAATAAAATAAAATTGTGTTCAGCATGATGGGCCACATTTGAATTTGTGATGGGCCTCGGGTTGAGAACCACTGGCTTAGATCGATAAAATAGGGCCCTTGGTGAGCATGAGATATTTCTTTCATAAATATATTACTAACCCCAAACTTCTGAACATTAGTCTATGTATATAGACAACCCTCATATAACAGTCCACATCTGTAACAATATCTGCTTTGTACTGATCAGAGTGAAAAAAATTATAAGTAAAATACGTGATCTGAATTCAATTTGCCAAGTGTATTTCCAAATCACAGTCGATCTGTTCAAAGAACGATGCACTGAGCTGTTTTTTTTTTGTTCATAAATGATCAATTTATTGTACCAATTCAAGTTAATTTAGTTGACATATCTTCATTTGTTTCAGATATTGATGGCTGTGTATTTGGTACAGCAAGGCTGTAGGTTCAAATACTAGGTGGAGCAGAGGTATTAGTTCTCCTGTTGCCGCTATGGGTGGCCAAATTGCTGCCCTTTCTGTGAACTTTTGAGTCAGACTCAAGATTGAGTGCGTTTGCGAAAATCTAATTTTGCACTGAAGATATTTAACTGGCCTCATCCATTGCTAATTTAATTAGCAATCAGTTAAGGTTAAAAATCTCAAATAAGTGAGTGCCAATGTGTGCCAAGTGCCAGCAAGAAATTAAACCAGAAGTACTATTTGTCATATCTCAATGACAAGAGGATGCACAAATTTTACAGTGAATGCAAAATATTCTCATAGAATGCAAAACTATTTGCAGGACAATGCAAAGTTTCAGAGGGGAACTTTTTTAGAGCAAATGCAAAAGTATTGAAATCCCATTACAGTATGTCATAATTTCAAAATACATTTCAAGCGATTCCATATTTGCAAAGGCCTCTTAGCCATTGCTTACACTGTTTACAAAACACCTGTTAGCATTCAGATACGGCTGGATATGAAAACGTCTTCAGCATTCCTTTCTCCAGGTAACAGAATGTTCTGCCAACTCCCTGAACAAACCCTTGCACAGATGTGTATACAACGTGTGAGGGATACACACGCAACTGCGCTGACTGGGATTTAGATTTCATCAGGATGCAAAATAACAATCTGAAATCCGAGGAACCTCTTGAACTTTTCTGCTAATTCAGTAATTACAGCTGTGGTTGAAGTGGGCCAACTTTGAGGCTGTTACGTAAACTGGATTTGGAGGTGGAACTTTAACACCTGAGTTCAGGGTCTAATTAGCACGTACAGGTTACTTTTGTTAGCCTGGAATCTTAGTTCCCAGAGTTTCGCCTGACTTGTGCTGGTAGGTAGTGGTTCTCAACTGGTTTCTGGCTTCAGGCACCAAATTTGACAGTGGAAACCTGAAACAATATTCTCAAAAAAAAAACATGTCCAAAGTTATCCCAAACACTGTAGTCATGGCTATAGCTGTGTGTTATAATAACCTCTATAAATACAACTCATTATATACATTATTTACACTTTAAAAGAGACAGAAATGTAGATGTTTGTGAATGAAGTTTTGGGGGGATGATCATTTTTAAATCATACCCTATTTATTGCATCAAAATTTGTTAATACTTCACTATAGTTATTTAATTATTCATGCAACAATGCATATTTCTGTTATTGTTTTTATTAATAACCATTGTAATATAGCTGATTACTTTGTCTAGTGCTCTTGTGAATGTTTATAGCATGATTTGTGACAATGTAACAACTATACTGAATGACTTAGCATAGACTTCTTCATGGCTAATGTTTGCGTATTTCATTTCATTCTGTAACCTACTTGTTCTACAGATCTCTGCACTAGTGTTAAATGCTACTGTTTCTGGCAATGCTGATAACGTTTGACAGATAATATCATGATATATATGCGTTTCCGTTACCGAATGTGCTGTCCTGTCAGTAATTACCTGTCTATGGGCTTTTTTGATTACTGTCAGTTTAAGTGCCAGCAATGTAGGGTAGCCAGATATTGCTATTAAAACAAAAAAACAAAACAAAAAATTAACCAAAAAAATTCCAAATCGTTTGCAAATAAGATAAGATAAAGATATCACTGACCCTAAACCACAACTTCCTACTTTATTAACTTTCTAAATTGTCAAATGAAATGGAAAAGAGCAGTCCAAAATGATTATAATAGCTGGATCTGTGCCCTCACTCACAACTCTCTCAAGACTCATGCATTCAATCAGGCAGCATCTTGTAGCGATCATTTTTATTTTACCAAGGACGCTAAACATTCTTGCAAACTGTCTAAACTGAATTATACACGCAGACATTCATATGAAGAGTTTAAGAGCAAATTAGTCATTCAGAGAACTAATTTTATCTTTGAACAGGACAAATTTACAGAGGTCCAGACCTCATAGCTGGCTACGGCCCTGTGTACCTCTGAAATCCGAGCGAAATTATTGGTCTATGCCCCCAAATTAAACTTAAACCTAAAATCTGATTGGTTGATTGCAGTGCTGTTCCACACAGTCAGGAAAATCTGTGCCTTCAGCAGTACAACAGCTTGTCACTGGTGCTGTAGCCATAAATGTGTACCTGCTGTACCTTTTAAGATGTTCATTTGTACCACCTAGGTCAGGGGTGTCAAACTCACCTCCTGGAGGGCCACTGTCCACCAGAGTTTAGCTCCAACCCTACTTAAACAGACCTGAACCAGCTAATCAAGGTCTTCAGACTCACTAAAAAACTTCCAGGCAGGTGTTTTTGAGTTGGTTGGAGCTAAACTCCAACCAACTCCAACTTAAACTCCACTGTCCTGCAGAGTTTAGCTCCAACCCCAATTTAACCCACTTGAACCAGCTAATCAAGGTCTTGCTTGACATACTAGAAACCTCCAGGCAAGTGTGTTGAGGCAAGTTGGAAATAAGCTCTGCAGGACAGTGGCCCTCCAGGATCAAGTTTGGACATCCCTGCCTTAAGGTTTAACTATGATACAATGGGGGTGCAATAACAGTAGTGGTACCCTGAAGGCAGTTTTCCATAGACATGGTTGGAGTGTGGGTTTTGGGCTGGTCCCAGTTGCCAAACCATTCAGCCTGATTCGTCCGGAAGGACCGGTTCAACTCCGACCCTGAAAACTGCTGATCTTGAATGCTGGAATCACTCTGGAACTGTAAAAAAAAAAAAATATATATAAGTGCCGCACTGCCTGCACAAACAACAGGATGTGCAGTGTTTGTTTTTAGATTGGTTACAGTCAGGTAAACAACACAAAGCAGCATTACTTCATCGTTTGTGTCTCAAGTCAGTGGAAACACACAGCCGGTTTGTGACAAGCTCCAGTCTGCCTGGCCAAAAACAGGCTCTGGTACCAGAATACAAAGAGGTACATGTGATCACAAATAGACACCCAACTGTTCCCGATTTTGGTGGGATGTTGATCCGGGAACATATAAACTTCCAGTTTCACTTTCTCAAGCAGCACTTCAAAGTTTGGAGTTCAATTTTGTATAATATGATTGAGATGCATAACTGATAAGAATCATGAGTTTCAGATGATTATATTTATTATGCCATTGTTTTGTGTTATTTTAAGATTTCCTCCTAGGAATGTTGTCAAAAGACACACTGTGTCCCCAAAAACAGGCAGATGCTGTCATTGTGGCAGCATGAATGGCAATCAAATGGGATACACAAGCAGCAGTGATGTGTAGCTCGTGGAAACCCAAACAGGAGATGTAGTATGATAAGAGATGATGCTGATTGTGTAACTGAAAACTCAATGTCTCCACAAGCTGTGACCTCACCGTTTTTTTCTCTGCAGGACAAAAGAACAAATTGAGATTATTGTGATTGTGGATTTATGAGGAATATTTGAATTTGGAGCAATTTATGTTGTGTTAAACTCGAAGGGGAGACATTTTACAAGTCATGTCGAGGTTTATTTATCAAAAGCACACAGCATGTCGTAATTGTAGGCAATGAAATGTTGTAAGCTAAGATGATCTGTCTTTGCTTGAGTATGGATTTTCCTTCCTTATTTCAAACAAAAGAGCTGTAAGGAGAAACTTTCAGAAATTTGAACTTCCTCCCTGGTCAAATAGACAGTTTTTTTCCACCTCAGAGTAAAATTTTAAAATAAATAAATAAAATAATAATAATAATAATCGTGAGATAAAGTTTAAAATAGATTTAAAAAGTTGCAATTGCAAGCTATATTGTAACATTGCGAGATATAGTTATAATATATAAGGAAAAAAGTTGCAATTGCAAGTTATAAACTATCATTGAGGGGCAAAGTCTCAATTATGAGAAACAAAGTTGTGATTTTAAGATATAAAGTCACTTTGCAAGATACAAAGCTTCCAGTTACTATACATAAACTTGCAATTGTGAAAAATAAAGTTGTGATTACGTAAATAGCAATGGCAAGTTTAAAAGTAACATTGCATGATATAGGGCCTTAATTATAAAATGTTGTGCAGAACCCATCCTAAATCTGATCTTACGATCATCTCTGAAATATGCGGCGAGTGATTCATAGAATGAACGTACACACAGAAAACGCACGCAAGCCTCTTTCAGATGTAAAATCTATGAATCACAAATGATCTTGAACTTGTGCACAACTGAATGGTTTCAGTTCTCTGTCTTGTAAACGGCTCCTCATTAATGTCATTAACATATGAAAGATCACCAGTCATCGCCCAAATACTTTAATTTAGAACAGTGAGCTGCAAGATTTCCAAAAACCTTTCGGTACTCCGACAAGAAAAAGCATACGTCTGCTCAGACCCTGACCTGCACTAAGCACTTTTCCACATAAAAGCCAGTTTTTACAAATATGAGTGTTGGCGTGGATCAGAGGTGGGTAGTAACAAGTTACATTTACTTCGTAACATTTACTTGAGTAAATTTTTTGGGTAACTAATACTTTCGGAGTATATTTAAAGATGGGTACTTTTACTCTTACTTAAGATTTAAAATTTTCCTTTCTCTTCAGAGTGTTACAAGCTCTTGGTGAATAAACAAGATCTGTGAAGATGCAAAGACTAAAGTCTCAAATCCAAAGAGATATTCTTTGTAAAAGTTAACACTCATCCACGCCCCCCTGAAACAGCTTGTGATGTTCAAGAACATCAAGAGCGTTGAAGACGTGGCTTTGGATCTACAGTCAATTGAAAGCAAATCTGCAAAGGCTATTGTGTGCTAGCGATGAAGATCTTTATTAGATGAACACACCGTGTGCTGTCTACAGTTCAACAGGTATAACTTAGATAGGCTACATTCAATTACAGTACACGATACAACTATGACTTGACCAGTTTGTTGTACGTGTAGCTTATAAATGAAATACAACGTATTTTACATTAAACAAGCTGTAATAGAGTATGAAATGAATACCCTCCAAACCGCGTTACTTCTATTCCAGGAGAAATAAGTTTGGCTAGATTTGATTAATGTTGATATTTCCACTATGTTTATGCCTTGCAGAAATATACATTTGTTTACATTTAGCAGAACAGATGGAAGAAGATCTGTCAATGTGCATTTGGTTCGTTATGTTCAGATGTTCGGTAACTTAGCCGTCGTGTGAGGAGTTTTCAGTCTTCTCCGTGTCAGAGGTTATTTATACATAATATACTTTAAAATATAATTTAAGTCAGCGATGCAAATCAGAATTTTCATCAGCTGTTACTCCAGTTTTCAGAGTCATATGATCCTTCAGAGATCATTCTAATATATTGATTTATTTCCAGCACTGGAAACAGTTTTGATGGTTAATATTTTTTGGAACCTGTGACAGTTTGTTTAGGATTCTTTGATGAATAGAAAGCTACGAAGAACATCACTGATAGTAAACCAACATATTGTAATGATTTCTGAAGGATTATGTGACACTGTAGACTGGCGTAAAGGCTGATGAATATATATATATATATATATATATATATACACACACACACATTACATAAATTGTATCTATATATCTAAATAAAAATAGACTATAGATATTCAGTATATGATCCAAAGTAACTAACTAACTACTTGAGTATTTTGTTTATCCGATACTTTTTTACTCTTACTCAAGTAACTATTCAGACTATTACGTACTTTTAGTTTTACTTGAGTAAATATTTCTATAAGTACTTTTACTTTTACTTGAGTACAGTTTTTGGGTACTCTACCCACCTCTGGCATGGATTTAAGCGTACACACACTCTAAGATCAAATCTATGCATACACACACTTTATAAATGAGGCTCCCAATGTCTTAATTATGACAAAGAAAAGTTTCAACTCCAAGACATAAAGACACCTGAAAGATACAAAGCTGCAAAAAGTTGCAGTCGTAAGAAATTATGTTGTAATTATGTAAAAAAAAAAAAAAAATAATAATAATAATAATAATAATAAATAAATAAATAAATCACAATTGCAAGTTATAAAGTAACATTGTGTGAGATAAAGTCCAAATTACGGAAAACAAAGCTATAACTGAGAGATATAAATTCACCTGGAAGACAAAAAGCTGCAATTATGAGAAATAAAATCTAATTTATGTTAAACAAAGTCATAATTGCAAGTTATAAAGTAACATTAAGTCTCAGTTATGAGAAACTGCGAAAGTAGAAATTGTGTGAACTAAAGTAACTTTTGCAAGATATTAAGTCATTTTGTGGTATATAAAGTCTCAATTCAGAAACATGAAGTCGTAATGACCTTTTTCTCTTTGTTTTGTAAACTTGGTTTATGATGTTATAACCATGAACACATTATCATTTACATAGCACCTATTCAGTATTATTCCATGGTCTGTCTGAACACTGGGTTCTGATTGGCTGGCAGGTATGCAGTAAAACCGTTTAATGCACAGGTAGTTCCAAGTCAGTTTAATCACCCTTCCATATTAATGCGCTGCTTTAATTGATGCACAAAAACCCACACACATCACCCGCACACAAAAACACACACAGCCCTCCCAAGTCAAAAGGAATTTTTCATCCTAACCGTCCCAGCTTGCACCACTGGCTGATGTAATCAACAGGGTTAAAGTCCAGCGGCTGAAGGCGTTCCTCAGACCCCCAGAGCAACTTCCCCATCAGAACGTCTCTCTAACCGCCGCATCTCACGGTGTGTCTGGATACAGCTGTAGTAAGTGGATGGGACGGGAGGGGGTGGGGGGCAGCTGCACCCCAGCAGAGAGCTGTCACTGGGCATCTGCATGTGAGCATGTCACCAGCGCAGTCTGTCAGAAGACCTCAGCCCCCTCGGTGTGCGCTGACAGCTGCTTTGCCTGAGCAGGGAAGAAGTTTTGCCCATGCCCACGCCAGTCACGTTACAGCTGGAATCAGGCGTCTGCGGTCGCTCATTAGGCATTAGCATTACTTTTTACAGTACCACATTGTTAGATTAGCAACATGCTAACATCAAACTTGATTGTGAGGTAACTTTTTTGTGTGCCACTGTAGAGTCCAATTTTAACATATATGTTATGTATAATACAACTTAAAGGTAAAGTGTACAAGTTGTACGTACCTAGCATCAGGAGCTTTACCAAATGTTTCCTCTAGTTACAATTATTATTTCTGAATTGTACCACATTAAATGTTCAATTAATGTTCAATTACCCAGTTGAAAAAAACAGCATATGCTGGTAAGGTATGTTTTGATGCTGGGATGCTGGTCTATGCTGGTCATCCCTTACGAAAAAGAAGTTTATTCAAGTGTGCTATTAATATACTTTTTTTTTACTAAAAATAGGATGGTCATTTGCTGGTTTATGCTGGTCCTTTTGCTGGTTTTTGCTGGTCCTTTGCCAGCAAATGACCAGCATAGACCAGAATAAACCAGCAAAAGGACCAGCATAAACCAGCAAAGGACCAGCATAAACCAGCATCCCAGCGTATTTTTGTGCTTTTCATAGAATCACATTGTTAGCTTAGCATCATGCTAACATCAAACTCAAGTTGAATATCTTGTGTGCTTATTTGTGTGCCACTTCAGTGCCAAATTTGAAAAACTTTAAACATATGTTACACATTAAACAACTTAGCCTAAAGCTAAAGTGTACAGTTTGTAGGCTAATAGAATTATTCCTCCGGGCACAACTGTGTCTTTAACACATATATTTTTTTAAAAACCTTTTCGAATCTTAGCAATTTAAATGTTAAATCCCACAGGTAAGATCAAGATTTCAGAAACACCCATATTTCCTGTTCTTGTTTAATACCATCTTGTGTTTCTGGCACCTTCATCAGTGGATTTAGTTTCTTCCTAACACATCCAATACCTCCTGTCCACTTTCCAGCCAATTAGGTAGCAGGACACATCCGCGTATATCTGACAGGGCCTGTCAAACAGATAAGATCTTCCTTCACCAGAATTAAGGCAAGGTGAAAGGCCAATCCCGTATGGCCATCTTACAGCGATTAACATCAAGATAATTACTGTGACTGTGGGAAATGAGGCCAGTGTGACTGGAGCCCTAAGGTTCAGATTTTTAACAGCCAGTACAGATTTCAGCAATGCATATGAAACATTATCACAATGTTACTCTTGTTTCTTATATATTATTTTGACATGACAAGAACCTTGGACTAAAACTGTGTAAACGGCAGATAAGTGTCACAGCTGTCACATGGCATGACATCTAATGTCAGTCTTCTGAAATTTTACAGATAAATCCCTTGTTTAACGCTGTCTGTCTGTCTGTGTGTTTCGCATGACAGGTTTCAAGCATTAGATTTACATCGTCAACTCCTTATCAGTCATCTTTAACAGAGCTTTCTGCTCAGTATATTTTAAGGCCTTCAGTTCATGTGAAAATGACATGAGGGGGTCCCAGAATGCAATGCATTAACTCGAAAAGTGATATACTTTAATGTACAAACCCAATATTATACTTTAATATTGGGTTTAATTACCCAATATTTGTGTATTTTTGGGCTTCATAGAGTGTCACATTGTAAGCACTATGCTAATGTCCGACTCTATTAGAATTAGTTGTGTGAGGAGTCTCTCTTCAGTGAGGATTGTTCTACCCCCTAATAATAATATTTTAAAGATTCATTTTAAAATAAGTTCTAAATGCTGGCTTGCTTATTTTGCTGCTATTGAGGCGGGATGGGTAAGGTGTCAACAGTTTAAATATACAGTAAATGCAATTACAGACATTCATTACAAATGTAATTACATGCAGGTATTTATTTTTTTTAAATATAAGTACAATGTAAAACATTTTTTCTTGGGATTCAGCCTATGAATGACTAACTTTTGTTTGACTCTGCCTATAAAAAACTGAGAGTATTTCAATATCCAAAAAAGCCAGATGCATCAGTTTTATTCCTGAGCATGATCATACAGTCATGCAATCGTCCCACATGCATCAAGTAGCATCTTGTCATTAGTTTGGCTTTCCGAACCTCCATCCAGTGTGGTGGTTCTTAGATTGAAGCGATTGCATATGCAAAAACATTCCCGGTTGCCAAAGCCTGTGATAAAAGGCTAGGAGTTAGTGGGTGTTCTCTTGTTTAGTCCTGGTCTGTTGGTAAAGCTAGAGTAGTCGACTGGTTCGACCAGTTGCTCCGCAGTCTGCAGCAGTGCCCTCCATGAGGGTGTTCCCAAGACCCGGGGAAAACATCCGATGGCTCACAAAACAGCAGCTGAAGATAAGGGACGGTTAGTGTGTGTGTGTCTGCAGAGGGACAGATCCAGCTGCCTGCATCATAAAGCATAAAACGAATGGCAGAGGAAATCCCTCTCCATGTTTTGACCTCAATTAAGCATTCGGTAAGTGATGTAGAAGGAATTTAGAAGAGCTCGGCTGCATTCTTCTGTGCGGCAATATGCTGGAAAGCCACAGAAAGTTTGCTATGTGCACACACAGCAGTCTTGGGGCGTTACCTTTCCCGTCAACAATGTCCACCGCCCACAGGTGTGTGTGTATGTTTGTGTGTGTGTGTGCACGCCTGGACAGACCTGGTTTCAGACGGTAGGTGAGGAGAGAACACATGGGGGAGCAGATACCTGCACCTTTTGACCCCAGACATATTACAAAGAATGCTGTTAGCTAAAGCATTTCTCATTACCTCATATTTGAAGGTTTACTTAAAGGAATGTTCCGGGTTCAAGAAGAGTTAAAGGGACGTCATTTGTGGCATAATGTCAGTTAGCATGGTGTATAACTTTAAAAGTCTATGTGGCATGCATTCAAAAGGGTTTAAAAGCATACGTATAAAGCTCATAATTTTTTGTGTATTAGTGTGTGGAAAACATTTTTGACTATTTTCGTGGTGGATTAGTTTATTTACATCAATGTAATTCTTGGATATTTCCTTATGTAAACTGCCCCTTTCTGGTTTCTTCTCACGTGTTGTGTGAAAGTTCCATTGTGGACTTGAAATATTACTTCAGAACTTTGCGCAGACAAGGTTTCATCAGTGATATCTAGTTTGATATCTCCATAGACTTCTGTTGTAAGTGCATTACTTTCCCCATCACACTGTAGTATGCAGTAAACTACAAGTAGGCTAAGCCATTTGTTGGTTGATTTCCCGAAAAATGTACAAATCCGCTTGATCTCTTGAGAGAATGTACAATTGTACAAGGTGGTGATTTTGTATGAAATTGAAACTTGAAAATTGGAAATGTACAAAAACAAGTAAGAATGAAGTTTCACCCTTAAATATAGATATCAATGGGGCATAAGTCAATCATGTTGTTCAGCCATGGGATTAAATAAAAAAAAAGATAATTTAAAATAAATAAATTAATAAATAAATAAGCTATTTTTTTTTTTAGAATTGTAAGAGATTATCTCAGAATCAGTACTTATTTTCTTGCAATTCACAGTTTACACCTCAAAATTCAGTTTTCTTGTTCTCATCATGAAATAAATGTGACTTTATATCTCACAATTCAGATTTTTTTTCTCACAATTGTGTGTTTATGTCACAGTTTCTACTTTTCTTCTTCTATCTTGCAATTCTGAATTGCCAGGAAAGATAGATTGAATTTGAGATTAAATAACAGAATTGTGAGAAAAAATATCTGAATTATGAGATAAAAAGTCACATTTTTCTCTACAAACAAAAAACAATTCGAAGATGTAAACTAAATTCTGAGAAAAAGTCAAAATTGTGAGAAAAAAAGTCTGAATTTTGAGTTTATGTCTCAAACTTTTGAGAAAACTTCAATTGTGAGTTAAAAGTTGAAATTACAGTCCTTATTTATTTATTTATTTATTTATTTATTTATTGATTGATTGATTGATTGATTGATTGATTGATTGATTGATTGATTGAATTTATTCATTCATTCCCATGGTAGAAACAGGCTTCAATAATTTCCAGTGTGTCTTAAATAAAAAAGTGAATTTTTAATGTTGAATATTATGTTAAATTAATGTTACATAAACAAACTTTTAAAAATGTTTGAACAAAATAAAAGTTCATAAAAGTAAAAAAGAAAAAAAAAAGCTTAAATAAAAAAGTTACAAAATAAACTTAATTGAAATTGCTCTGAAAATGTCTTGATTTTATTTTTTATTTCTTTCATCTCATACCATAAAGGTCTATTTTTCACATTGCTTTAAGGCTGTTTGTTTGCCTTAAATTATCAATAATTTAGAATTTTATCATTTAAGTTTCCCCACTGCTCTGCTCAGGTGTGCAACAAAACAGACTTCAGAATTATAAGTCCCTTGGTTCACTTCACTTTTAAGTAATTTTTTTCAAATTTTAAAATACTCCACATGAAGTTCATAGACGTTGTCACAAAGTTAAAGCGCATATGTGCCACAGCTGTGTAATTATAGCGCACATCATTTAAAGGGCTTGTACTATAACGCTTATTATTTAAGATGACAGCCGTTGATAAATAAACCCCTCGCTAAATATAAAGTTTGTGAATCACGAAACATGTAAATATTCTGCCGAAATCCGTTTAAAATAATCCACACCATGGCAAATGAAAAGATCCATTATAAATTCATCAGCTTGAGGATTTTTTGCTTACGCTGTAATTTAAGTGTGTGTCAGCGTGTGCGACTCGTGTGTTATTTATGCTAATTTGCATGCCTTTTAGATTTTAGTAGAACTGACATCATTAATAAAGCAGTAATCCAGAGGGGGAAAAATAAACAGATCGCAACTCCATTAAGAGTCTAAATTTGTGTAATATGGCGGATGATCTATCTGAGGACAGATGAAACGGATCCAAAGTGTGGTGGAGAAAGTGGGCAAAGTGAAGGGGAATGCCAGATAATTCTGTTAAGAAACATATAATTACTTTTAGTTCTGAAGTGAAGTTGGAGGAAACGGCTTGCATTTCAGTCTCGCAGTGTGTGTGTGTATGCGTGTGTGTGCTGGGAGGCCTCAGCCCAGGCCTTGTTTGAGGAAAGATTATCTTGACAAATTGGATAAACATCTTCTGCATGACAGGACGCTGACGGAAGATGGGCTCTATGCGTGCACACCTGGTGATAGTTTGCTTAGTGTGCGAGCGCTGTGCGCAGTGGCAAACTCCCTCTCAGCTTGCCATGGGGTTTGTTTATCCGAAACAGGTAACAACAGGCATGAGAGGCCTAGAGCTTTCCAAAACACCCCGTGCAGGTTTTCAGGTGGCTTGGTCAGTCCTGCCGTGATGTTTGTCAGACAGACAGGTTTAGGCCAGGGTTCAGTGAGCATCCAAAAGAGAAAAGTGTTGAAATGGAATATACTGTAAGAAAAAAATGCACATACCAGGAAATGTGAATTACTTGAAAGTGCATGGAAGCCTACGTTAGACCGGCTAGTCAAACACAGCTGTCTGAACAAAGAATTTTTAAATAGAATTTCCTAGCATGCACTGCAGCATGAATATATTATGTGGTTACTGTTATAGGATTATGGTTTCTCTTTTTGACCTTTGGTAAAATGTTGTTGTTTTGTCATTATTGTTAGTTATTTGTTACAGTTTTTTTTTTTTTTTTGATTGCTCACACACTAAAATTAAAAATAACATACAGTTAGTTAAACTTCAAACTCAAAGTGCAAAACCTCAGCCCAAATCTGCACAACTATAAGCACATTCTCAGCCTCCCACTTTTTGCAAAACATTACACACATTGTTTTGCAAGACACTAAGCACACTTCTCTATATTAGACACATAAATCTAACATGATGTCACTTCTTTGCCATTTTAAGGCACTACTTTCCAAAATACTACACAAATGAACCAATTGATCAAACACGGCCATCAGGCGTGCAGACACTTACAGTAGGTGCTTTACTGTAAACTCTATATTGTATTTGGAATATGTTCTGATTTTCAGTGCAAAATGCAGCCTAATTGCAATGAGGTACTGAAGGTTTTTACAATGTGGTTAGAAATCAGTATTTTCATAAATGTGCAGTACTTGTCTCATGTGTTGTGTTTGGTCAGTATATTCATGTACTTTAACAATATCTCAAAAAAAAAAAAATCTGTATCAAAAATAGAAATGTTACAAGTGCTTACGATAGAGCACAGCAGTGTCTAAGTGGTTCAAACAGAATCCAATTGTATGAACCATGTGTGTGAAATATGTTACCAAAATAAATATTACTAAATATTTGAATGAAGTGCTTCATTTTGTAAAATATGTTCTGATACCTGTGTGTGTGTGTGTGTGTGTGTGTGTGTGTGTGTGTGTGTGTGTGTGTGTGTGTGTGTGTGTGTGTGTGTGTGTGGATGTGTGAATTTTGTAGTGTTTTGACAAAATGAGCCTTGTTTTTAAAATTAGTAATCGTAAAAAAAAACGTAAGAGCTCATCTCTTTACATTTGCTGGCTGTCAGTCAGTCTTAAGATTTGAGTTCAGAGATCAGAGTTCCATGTAAAAATGTATGAAACTGAAACAGTTGAAACAAAACTGTAAAGTGTCCCATAAAACATACACCAATAATATGTTTATACCAAAAACACATGTATACCAAAATTGATCTACCAAGATTTATTTGTTACTATATGAAAATTTTGTTATTCTTGTAATAGGATACTATACTGTGCAGTACATACCATATGCTGCTTGCTGTTTTGTAAAAAAGTATGTGAGATACTATGTGAATCATTTGATTTTGTTGTTATAAATACAATTTTGTAATCAAATTTAATTGAAAAAAATGTAAAAAAGAGAAGCTTTGGTTTGTTTGTCACACTTGAACACACTGCACTACATTATGGGATATTGTGTGTTCTGATTGTTCCAATCTGCACATTTTGGCAAACAGAAAATGTCCATACTGTATGTAGTATAAATACTATATGCTGTAGGAATAGTACGAGTATCAGACAGTAGCATGTTGTGCTGAACTGCGGGAGGCCGAGAGTGGGCGGTAGATGAAGTCAATTGAGATAGGTGAGATAACAGGTGAACTTTCCCCTCCTCTCCTCCATGTGTCCTCTCTCTCTCTCGCTCACTCAACCTGGCCTGTTTCCATGCTTATCCATCAGCACAGGTGAACCGAGTGAGCATGAAACACTATCGTGGGACTGATTGTGTTGAAAATCCAGCCACTTACTCAGACTCAGACTGTGTCTCACTTCCAAAACAGAACACCTTTTCACCTCCAGCTCACTGGGAAAACCAACAAAAGAAGACATGTACTATATAACAAACCATATAAAAGCATATACGCTTCTTATATAGCCTAACTCCGCACTCCATCCAAAGTTGTAAACACTTATTATTTCGCAAACATCACTCAAAGTTGCGTAAAGGCAATCAGTCAATCATATTAGCGATCTAGATCAAGAAAATGATCACGCAATGATTTTTCACAGTCAGAGAATGAATTGTAGGCGTTCCGTCTGAGGCTTAAACTAGCCTAACCGCAATCATAATAACATCATAACAGACATACCACATAAAAAATATGCTTCTTGTGAGATCTGTCCTGATATGCTGAACGGATTGTTTCTATTCACATACTATTATTCTCTATTCAAATAGATATTTTACGAATCTATGTACTGTACAATATATAAACATGTAAATACATACACCATACCATTCAAATGTTGGGAGTCAGTAAGATTTATTTTAAAGGACGCATTCAATTTATCAAAAGTGACAGTAAACACATTTACACAAGATTTCTATTTCAAATGTGTAATCGTTTCCACAAAAATATGATACAGAATAACTGTTTTCTACATTGATAACAATAAGAACTGTTTCTTGAGCAGAAATCAGCATTTTAGAATGATTTGTGAAGGATCATGTGACACTGAAGACTGAGTAATGATGCAGAAAATTCAGCTTTGATCACAGGAATAAATAGCATTTTACAATATATTCAAATAGAAAATGGTTGTTTTAAATGGTATATGGTAAAATAGTATTACTATTTGTTTCCCATCCCAGAACATTCCTTTAACATTCTATGTTGCATATAGATCAGTATTGTATTCTTCTATCATGATGAAGAACAGCAGTTGAGTGTAAATCTGTCCTATGCTCACACAGAATGTGTTACCGTATCTTGATGACTGAGACAGGTGGATGGACCTTTCTATTCTGTCCTGAGGGAACTGTCTGTGTGTGATTGATCATGTCCAGTGTCACACCTAAGATCACCTCTCCTTCTTTGTAGTTGAGAAATCACTGAAGCAGATTCCATTACCAGCATTCACTCATCGCTCTCAAACAATGAGCCCCCTAGAGTGAGCTTCACATGGACATCGTCATAACTCGAGCAGTGTGCATCATGGCCGTCACGAGAAGGTTGATTTATTTAATACTACTCATGAGGTTTAATTTTGACAGGGTGCCATTTTGGTCATTTTTACACTGGATTTAGTGGTTTGTTACCACTATCTTATAGTTTTATTTCCCGAGTCTCCAGAGGGAGTAATTTGATCATACTTAACGGATTTAGAGTTGAGGCTTCGTAATTAACTATGTAACCCATGTGTACAGCCAATCCATTGACATAGCATTAAGGCTTAAGCATTTTCTTTAGCAGTATAAGGTTAAAGGGATATTTCCTCTAAAAATTAAATCCAAAAACTGTGAGCCATTCCTTGGTTGTCAGTGAAATATTATTGCTGCCCATACCAGTTGACATTGGTTTGAATCCCACTCAGAGCAGTACAAGTGGGACCAGTTAAACTGGTGTCCTGATCTGAATAGTAGTGAGCTTTAGGGGGCTGAGTGTAACCAAGGCCAGTTAGTAAGAGCTTTACAGGTAAAGGGCACTAGCGACAAACAATAGAGGCTGCATCTTTGTTACTCTCACCAGTGGAGTGCTCTGGTTTGAATATCACTCTGAGCAAGTTTGACCAGTTACACTGGTGCCGTGACCCAGATGGTAGTGAGTTTTGGGGGTGGGGGTGGTGGTAATGGAAGCTAGCTGGTAAAAGATATGTAGGTAAACCTCACTCCCCTGCCATTAAGAGGTGCACTGACACTAGAGGGTGCAATCTCTAGTGCCCTTGTTAGTGCGCCCACCTTCCATAGTGGTTTACGCTCGAATCTCCTGGTATGAGTAGGACCAGTTACACTCTCAGTGGTACAAGTAGGTCCAGTTGTGTTGGTGCCGTGACCCGGAAGGTAGTACGGTTTAGGGGAGTAAGTGTAACAAAGCTTGTAGGAGCTGAGCAGGTAAAACTTCACTCCTCTTGCTTCAAGAGGCACACTAATGATTAATGCTAGAGGCTGCGGTCTTTGGCTTGTTAGGATAACTAACAAGCTATATCTGGTTCGGATCCCATTTGGAGCAGTTGAGTAGGGCCAGTTACACTAGAAAAAGTACTTGTAGTATTTTGGAAATGTATGATGACAATATAACCTTTTTTTATACCGTGCTTTTCTTTTAAGTACTTTAGGGTAGCATGATGATACCATAGTACATGGAGTATAGACCTTCAGGTTTTATGAACAGGTTTTGGCACATGCTTGTCTGTTTTCCTAAATAGTTTGACACTATTCCAATACCCAGCCCAGTCCCCATTGCATTTCAGTGCAACACACCACTCTGCCACACAACAAACAATGCAGGCCGACTTGGCTTTATTAAAAATAATCCCCAAGTAAATCGTGCTTTTTTTTACATCTAAGAATGTGTAAGAGGATCCACTAATCAAGTCACAAAGTGGCTAGAATACAAGTGTGAAGGAAATACAAGGCAGGCCACATAAAAGCTCTTTGTACAATGCCCTGTTTCTCTTCTTCTCTCCGAGTGTATCATAGCTGACATTTCCACTCTCATTAGAGAGATTCCATGAATGGGAGCTCAAGGATGGCGTGGGTGAATGACAGGCAAGGATGGTGAGTGTTGTTCCCTGCATGGTTTATATCACAAGGACTCATAGCCACATTCTTCTCTAATGGACCTAAAAGTTCTGTTTGGGGTCGAGCCGACCAAGTTTGACCGTCATGGTGCTCAAGTCAATGCATGCAAGGCTTAAAACATAAAGACAGGTTTGACATTAATTGTTGTTTGAGCTTTGTGCCCTCTATGTTCCCTGCAAAACTAGCCAAATGATAATAATAAAAAAGGTCAAGGTAAACTGACACTTTAAGTAGTCATTTCTAGATAAAGTGCATTTAATTCTTTACAACTTCATTAATTTGAAAACATTCACTGTCTTCCCAAAGTCTAGTTTACGTTCAGACTACAGAAGCCATTTTATGATTTTACCATAACAATACACCTGCTGTTGTTTTTGGCACCAAGTCATTGATCAAATTAAAGGGGGTGCCTGTTACATGACCAAAAAGAAACAACTTTTTTTCCAAGAATATAATCCCATGTGATTCTGGGATTGAATGGGATGAGAATTGCAGATGCTGGATATGGTTGTGTGGCCATATGTCTGCTGAATCACTCCCATGACTCTCTTTGAGAGCTTGGCTTGATCACACTGAAGTCAATCCTTATGTTTCCAAAATGTGCAAACTTGGCTCTTGGCTTTTTTTCTCTCTCTGCATTTCCAAAAAGGGCTTTGACTCCAACTGGGAAATCATACAGAAATATGGAACAAACCCAGTCCTGGCTGTTACATGTAGAAGCCATTTCGGCGATGACCTTCCTCAAGGTGCCCGAAATACAAAGTAGATATATATTTTATAATTTTGTTATAACTTACTTGTAAAAAGTGTTAATAAATCTAATAAACATAAATAAAATGACAATTACACAAATTCTCATTAAAGTAATGCATCTGGTAGTATTTCTCAGTTATTATTTTACTGATTATTCTCATTAGTACTAATGAATATTCTCAGTGTACAATTTAATTTTTTTAAATTTTGATGTATGCAGTTAATTGTGTTATTTTACTAAAAATGAAGTGTAAAAACCAGTGTAAGTGTTAAAAACCAATGATTTAATCTCGCAGTCTTCTCTGCAAATGTGATGTACACAATTGATTGTGTTTAATTCAATTGGCATTGGATATTGGCATATGATTTAATTTATTAAACTGGTTATAACTTTTAATCGATTTACAGCCCTAATTAAAGTGTGTCTTCAGGGGCACAAGCAGAGTTTCTGGATGACTTGTTGCTGTTGTCCATTTGGAGTTCAAATTACTGGATCAGAGTCCAGACATCCTCCATTCATACAGTTTGTATGGCCACGCCAGAAGGCAAGTAGTTCTCTGCAGCCCAGATATCATCTAGCGATGACAAAGATTCCTGTGACATGACTCTCTCTAAGCGACCGATTTAACGGTCTCCAGGGAGGACGACACAATGCTAGCACTGAGAGAACGATACCTTGACCTACCAACGTGGGCTTAATTTCTGCAAGTTTTTTATTTGAAATATGATGAACATTTCAACACAAACAATCAAAACTGTCTTTGCCCAGCACCAAAACCTAAAAGAGACATTCATTACTGTCAAAGGCAAAAGCATTACTGTTTCTAAACAACAAAACAAATCTCGGCTGGCGGTGATATTACAGTTTGCTGCTGTGAGAGTTTTCATAGCATAAACAATCCCTCAGTCAAGAGCAGACAGTCATCTTGTGTGGGCTCTTATGAAGTCTGCACTGTTCACGTCGTCCTACCCCACGGTGGCCATAAGAATATGTCCAGTCATCACGCCACTGAATCAGTTCATAACGGCCCCTCTATGCCATTCAAATGGCACTGTCACCCATTTTAAGGAGCCGCTGCCGTGGGATGATGTGTTTGTTTGTCCTGCAATCAAGGAAATGATCACATGATCAGTTATTCTTCTTTCAGTTAGTCAGATTCAGTGTTTCACTCATGTTTTTGCTTCTGCTTTCAGTTTTATTAACAAACTGTAACTATATATAACTAACTATGCATATATAACTGAAATGTGGATGTGTGTGTGTGTGTGTGAGAGTGAGTGAAGTATTAAAACAAGGTTTAATTTGTTAAAATTAGTTAATGCATTAACTAACATGAAATAACATTAAACAATATATTTTTAGAGCATTTACAACCTTAGTTAATTAAAATGTTTATGTTAGTTCAGAGAACATTAGCTCATGTTAATATATACATGTATACACACATATTTTGTTTTTATTCATGTGTATATTTGTTTTTGTAGTTTTTATTCATTTTTGAAAAAATTAAATGAAAAAAAAAATCTCCCCACAAAAGTATGAGGCAGCAAAACTGTTTTCAACACTGAAAATAATCAGAAATGTTTTCTGAGCATCAAATCAGCATATTAGAGTGATTTCTGAAGGATCATGTGACACTGAAGACTGGAGTAATGATGCTGAAAATTCAGATTGCATCACAGAAATAAATTACATTTTACAATAAATTCACATAGAAAAGAGCTATTTTAAACTGTAATAATATTTCAAAATATTACTGGTTTAATGTATTTTTGATCAATGCATATATATATATGACAGGAACTCAGAGTGGAACTGTGTCAGAACAAATTCATCTTGATAATGTCAACCATAAATTATTTATCTGCTAAATTTCAGTACACAATTAGATATTAAATAATACCAATTTAGTTCAACCAATTACCAAGCAATGTTTAATTTTGTTCAGTCTGTGATGTAAAAACCTCACATTACCAATTAAAGAAAAAACACATAAGCAAAACTTGGCCAGGTTAAAGTCTTTTAATCCCAAATTTTACTGGTAGTCCACTGAATGAAGAATTTTTGACTTTAATATGTCACAGTTCACTTTATTTTGGTATCCACACTTACATTTATGAACTATAGTGTCCTGCACCCACTAGTAAAAAAAAACCAAAAAAAAAAAACAACAAAAAAAAAAACAAATATATATATATATATATATATATATATATATATATATATATATGGTGTCTGATTAACTTTTGGTTTGACTGTATATAATCTTAAGTTTACAATTTTACATAATTTACAATGTTATGTTACATACATATTAATATACATGATATAACGCGCATATAACAGTTTAAATAATTTGCTTAAAAAATTATATATTTTTAATTGTCTTTAAAAAAAACACACTTAATTTAACAAACAATATGAAATGTTTTGTATACATGAAAACACATAACTGCCAATATATTTATTTAAAATGCAAGATATTTTTGGATCTGTAGTTTAAAAGCAGTCCAAAGTAAATTGTGTAAATGAACCATTAATAATGAAATATAATTTGCCTATTATAATATCATGCATTTCCCATTGCTGTTAGTCATGTTAAAGTTGAAGCAATTCATTCTTCTGGCAGACAGATGCGATTATTTCAGTGCATATTTTAATGAATCCAAAAAAATAAAAAATAAATAAATAAAATAGCATGTAAGTTGGCATCTTCTCCTCATGAGTCGTTACCTAGTGACAGTAGTAAACAGCTGCCAATAATATTCACATTAATAACACTTGTGCCGTGGTACAGAATCAAATAATACACAACAAAAGCTGTCGCTGGGGCAGTACCTTTTTAAAGGGTGCACCTTTGTACATGTACCCCTACAAGTAGCATATTAGTACCTTGAAGGTATATATTGGTACCTAGTACCTTTGGAAAGAGTACTGGCCCAGGGGCAACTTTTGTACCTTTATTTCTGAGTGTATGGCCCACATTCAGGATTGAATCAAGAGTGAAAATAGTCCAAGCTTAAGAAAAAAAGTCTCATAAGCTATCTAAGAAATAAACTTGTTCTCTGGTTGTTCCTGCAAGGTTCTTTCCATCAAACCTTCTGTGGGAGAGATAATTGAACTCCTGCCGTCTTGTTGACGCCATACAAAATAAACGTGTTTCAAGGGATCCTTCAAAACTGTTCTCACGTTGAAAGAGATGAGTTGAACAGCAGGGTCAATCCCCTTCCCCCATCGAAGGCCTACAGCGCAGGGACTCCATCTATGGAGAAGGCACATATCAGTTGTCTGCTCATTTGTATAATGTTGGGTCATGGATGAAATTGAGTCTTACATGGGGGATTGAAGTTTTAATTCAGGCGCTGCGCTTTGGGGCTTCAGCTCTGCCTTTTCCGCCCACTCAACACCCAATCAATTAACAGAGAAAGAGGCTCCTGTCTCTCACAACGGAGAACGTGTACTGTCAACTTCCAGCTGTTGTTTGCTTGTGTTTAAATATGGATGATATACCTGTGAAACGCTGTAGATAACAAACACATCACAGATGTATGCTAAGTAGGATTAGCAGCACGAATATCATTTTGCATAACTGTCCGTCATCCACACAACACGTTTCTGCTGTATCTGTGGCCCGAGGCTACGGGATCAGATGTTTTTCGACATACCGCAGTTGCACTGTGCATCTGTCAGGTGTACTAGCGCACTAACCACCTATGACTATCCACCACATGCGTCGAAACGACTAAGCCTCGGGTGACTGGCGGTAAATGAAGTCAGCAACTTTGAGCTGTGCCTGAGGGAGACGGCAAAATAACAGCAACATAACATACGGACAACATAAAGCCAACATGATGGGTGGCCCGTGGCGGATATATCAGAGCTAACATTGCTCTTCTCTGAATGCTAGATGACTTTGACTAGAATTTATGCTTCTTCAGATGTGATGATTCATTTAAAGGTGTCATGGACATATTGGCATTGTCAGTTTCACAGGAAGAGATGACAACCTACAGTATGTTTATTCAAAAAAAAAAAAACATTTTGCTAAATGTGCATATACATATTTAAAATTCACTGCGGTTTCCAGTTGAAATGAAATAAAACTTGTATTTCTGTTCACACAAATTATGATTACAGGGCAAGGTTTGGCAATTGATTAATAAATGCTTATTTTCATTACTTTCCTTGCCCGATACTATAACTTTTACTGTAGTGCATGATTTAAATATTACATTTTAACATTTGCATCACATACTTTGTTCCATATGTCTGGCTTTTGTGACATAGTAAACTTGCTCAGTAGCGCACCTGGTACAGCATTATCAGGTTAACATTACCAGCTTTTCTTAACACTATCGGTTTAGTGTACGTGATTTTCAAACATGACAAAGCATTAGCTTTTTTAGCATCACTCAGCTTACATTTCATTTCTGAACTGTGGCAATACAAACAACCAAAGAAATAAATCGTTGCCAGATTCATATGCATCTGCTTTGGATAAAACCGAACACACTTTTAGCACTTACTAAACATTGAATTACTCAACTGCTACAAAACAACAGTCAACGTAATAAAACATTTACAAATTCACTTTTATCTGTTTCAGATAAACCTGAAGGTTATTTTAGCGCCACTCATTCGACATTTAATTTCTGAACAGTTGTGATAAATACAACAAACAACATAATAAAATGCTGGCAGAATCATGTTTGTCTGTTTTGGATGAATCTGAACTCCCGCAATTTGTACAACAACATAATTGAACTTTTCCAGATCTGCTTTGGGTAAAACCAAACACACTTTTAGCACCACCCACTGGAATTTAATTTCTGAACTGCCGTGATGCGTACAACAACAATGCAATAAGACGCAACCAGATTCACATTCATTTGCTTCAGATAACACCAAACATACTTTTAGCATCACTCACCAGATGCTAAATTTCTAAACTTTCGCGATACCTACAACAAGCAACATAATTAAACTTTTCCAGATTTGCGTTCACCCGCTTCGGATAAAACTGAAAACACTTTTAGCACCACTCACTGGACATTTCATTTCCAAACTGACACATAATAAAACGCTAACATAATAAAACATTGTCGCCAAATATGCAATTAGCAATGTATTTATGTGTTTATTTTAATTTTTTTTGCAGAAATGTCATCACAGTAATACATATCCCCTTCCTGGTAACGGTATGCCTTTGTTTGGCAAGAACTTCCGTGGTCAGAAGTGGCCAGGAACTGGAAGGCAGTGTGTGTTTTGTATGCATGTGTGTTGGGAGGGGTGTTTGGCTGGCTTGTAACTGTGTTTGACCCCTTGCCGGGCCATGGCTAATGCAAGTGTGGGCTAGTGAATGGACCGAGGTCAGTGCCCAGTGACACATGACCTGTCACGGTTAATTCCAGCCGAACAATGGATGTGGCCCTGCCGGGAGATCATACCATTACACATCAATGCCAAATTAATTGTTTGTTTTCATGGGACGCTCTCGCGCTGACCCTGCGGTCAACTTGCTTTAATAACATTCAGTGTAAACCTGGTAAAACGTAGAATGCAATACAGTCCAAACACGGATGGAGCTCAGGTTTGTCAGGACCTTCTCCACTCTGTCGCAAATGGACTCTTGGTGCTTGTTCAAAAACATCAGTTATGAGAGGTAATATTGTTTTTCACAAATAGTACTTGAGAAGTGACCGTAAACACCAGAATGTGCCCGAATATAAATGCAGGTAGAGGTAAAAGGAAGCAGTGGAAGCTGATGGAGAGCAGTGTGTCACAGCACTTTGTGCTGGAATAAAGAGACTGTTGAATGCGGAGAGCACAGCTCTGGCCTGGGAGCTTCGAGAACGAGAGAGACAGTAATGTGACAGAGTTTCAGCACCGCAGGGCTGCCACATTGATACTGCATAAAAGTTCTACAGTTACACCTTCCCTTACTGTATTGCGTTCCAATGGGACGCCCTACACTAAGATTAATTATGACTCATATACTCATTTACATACAGTGCAGTAGGAGACAGAGGCATAACATGTTTAGGCGTATATACTTCCTCTGCATTATTCAGAAGTTGTCTATCAATAAAGGGTTTTAATGAGTTGAATTTTAAGATTCTTAAACTTTTTGTATGTATTAATTTACTTAAAAATACATTTAAAAATGTGATTCATGCAAGTAATTACTTGAATTACTTTTTTTTGTTGTTTTTGGTTGGAAATGTTAAAAATGTCAGGGTGATGCAACTGTTCTCCTGATATCACAAATTCCTCAAAGTAAACCCTACTTAATTAATTTGACACCATTTATTATTATTTCTTTAAAAAAGAAATGACAAGAATGACTTACTGTTTATTAATAATTGAAAACTTCTGTCATGTGGTGCAACTAACATATGTAGGAATAAATATATAAAAGAACAATATTTTAGCAAATCTTTAAAAATAACAGATAATTTGGTAATTTTAGGATAAAACAGGTCAGTTCAGGTTCTAAAATGTCATATGGTGTGATTTCCCCCAAAAAATGTAATGAGATTTATTATTAGTTTATATTTAGGAAGAAGAAAAAAACTTACCTCAAAACGTAGAACTAAAAAACAGTTATATTCAAATGTATTCAGAAGGGGTAATAAAATATAATACTTTTTACTTAATGGTCATACAACATGAAATTTTTAGAATCATTACATTTAAACATTTCTTTGTATACAAGTTTTCAAAACCTTGTAAAACCCAAGTTTTTTTTCTTTTGTATAATGCATCTTAATCTAATTAATTACTTACATTATATGCCATAATTAATTGTATATATCAATATTTGCAAAGATTAAGACAAAGAAAAAAACACTGAATTGACATTGAATTTATTTCCATATCATTGAACATAAGTCACATATATATGCATATATATATATATGAGTATTACTTACAAAGTAACAAACACATTTCAACCAGTTGCGTGACAAAGCATCTTTTTTACATGTAAAGCTTCACAGACACATGAGCTAATTAATGACTCTCTTAAACTGGCTTAAAAGTGCAGCTGATTTTAGTGAATTAGATCATTTGGTTGTTTCATTTCAATTAATCAACTCAAATAAATGATTCAATGACTCTTTAGAGTCCCTTTGTCATTGTTGTTGCAACATATAAAAGCTTCTGTGTCTTCAACTTTGTTCTGTAAAAGTTTGTTTTGTAGTATTTTTTTATTTTTTTATCTTTACAGTGGTTTAAAACTGTAGTAGTGTACTTAATTACATTTTACTAGGGCACGTTGACTGAAGCTTATCGTATCATAATAGATTGGAGTTTCTTTTTTTGGTGAAATGAGTCACGCAGAATACAGTGACATTAATAAATTCCATATACACAATCATTTTACCATGGGTCCAGCTAAATTTACTGAGAGGTCAAAGTTGATGCTCGAAGTTCGCTGACACCAGTGTCCTCAGATCTGGTCATCCGCGAGCTGACGAATCAGGAGAATTCAGCTCACAGGTTTGGGCAGAACCTGTAAAAGCTAAAACAAATACTGTGATTAGGAATTTGAGCAGCTCTGAGAGTGATGGAGCTGCTATCTCTACCTATCACCTCAGTTATTTGCGTTTAAAAGGCTATAGTTTAGACTGCAAACACTAGTCTAGGTCCAATTTCCCTGATTGGGGGGGGGGGGGTTGTCAGTTGGTCAAAGTGACGGATGCTGTGTGTGTAAAGATCTGTTGAAAACAAGCACGAATGATCACAAACAATTATCATTTATTTAGTAATATAATGTAAAGCCACTCTAAAGGAAAACAATTCAACAGGGAGTCTATCTTTCCCCTCAAAAGACTCTCTCTGGAGTGTGTTTAGTAAATTACAGAGCCTGGAATTTTCTCATAATTGGCCATTTTATCATTTTGTTACAGGGAGCTTATTCTGAAGGGGCTCCCAATATGATTTATGAAATACAATTAAGCGTGAATTCTTTCAGCTCCTCATTGCTAGGCTGCGGCACGGCGCATATCTGCAACACTACATTGAAATAATATGAAAATACTGTTAAGTAATTGGAAAAAGAAAAAAAAAACAGTCATGGCTGGAAAGAACATGTGACTGAGAAGGGAAAATTATTGGTGGATTGTGGATTTATTCCCCCCTCCCAATAAATATTCCAAGGGCTTCCCTCCCATCATCTCTATTTTTAAAGTGGAGAGCGAAACGGCCTCCAACTGATAGAGAAACTCATTTCGTAGAGCGTGTTCAAAGAGATACGCCTGCTGCGGAGATTGAACGCTCTCCACGAGCCAGTTCCTCTTTGTCAAACAAAAGACACTAATGACGTTGATCTCTTTCCAGGCCAAATTGCTTAGTTAAGATTACCACATTTTTGATTGGTCAGAAAAGGACTGTTAATTTCAGTGTAGCTATAAACAGTATGTTAATATTGAACACAAATAATAAGTCAGAAAATAATTTAATAATTTCATAGGAATTACATGACAGTCGAGCCATTTTTATTCTGTTATTACTGGAGTTTGCTAAAGTTTGCATATAGCAACACATTGCACAAGTTTCTATCTTCAACTTAACTCAACCTGCAACAGACGTGAATGATCAGTCAGTCAATTTTCATTTAGCGGTCAAGAATTCTATATCTAGAAACCTTGCGGTGGGTTCTTTTGACTTGGGCCTATACGCAAAACTTGTCAAACTTTGAGTAAACAGTCAAAAGACCCTAGCAACTGCAGTAATAACCACTCATAACACCTTAGCAACTGCATAAGCAATGACCTAGCAACAACCCACAACACCCAGGTATGACGTATGATACATGTCTCACACTCACATTTACTTCAAATAATGTTATTTAATGTTATTTAAATAATGTTATATATGAAACATGTAAATATACATTTTTTTAAAATTCAATCAATGTTATTTTATATAATATGAAAGTTTTGATAAAATTATATTTTTACAATTAGGCTCGGATTATATATACATACATACATATATATATATATATATATATATATATATATATATATATATATATATATATATATATATATATATATATATATATATATACATATATTATTTTTCGTTTTAGTTAAAAATTATCCTGATCCAAATGATCATTATTTAGATAAAACAACAAAAACTCTATTACTCTGTCTACTAATTAAAATATAACAAAACACTGTTTTTCATCATTCTTTAGGCTTTGAGCACAACCTTACCACACATACACACTCTTGGAAGTCTACTGACAAAGTACTGTACATCTACAACAGTCGTCCAAAAGAGAGAGGACAGTTATAAACTACAGTTTTGTTCACTTTTCTCTCTCTCTTCCTCCTCTAGAAATATGGAGGCAACGCCTTGAGGCTTCCCAGTCCCCATTGTGAGGACTGCCAGTTCTGTTTGGGCTCATTGTTCTCGTCTAATCAGCCATGGCAAATGTGGAGCCCTCCATCTCATTACGTATTCGCACTCAGAAGTGACCATGGGAAGTTTTCGGAGGCCCAGCCCCGACATGGGCTGATGAATTACCTGCCTAGACGACACCTAGTGAATCCGTGCAGTTGCCGTGGCAGTGTTTTCTGATGGGACCGTCGACCCATCGCTCATCCCGGTGGTCAAACAAGCGCCCCCTCCTTCCCCTGCTCCAGCCAGCTTGAGTTTCACTATTGCCGTCTCGTCTTTCAGCACCTCTGCCCCACTTCCACACACTCTATGCTCTGTTTACAAACTTCTGCTAACGATGGCCGCCCTGATGAGCTTATACAAGGCCTGTTGGCAGTAGTGTCCGACATTTATCCTTCATGCACCAAGATCGAATGTGATATCAAACACTAAAGGATTCAATATTCCTTAAACTTTATTAACAGATAAAAGTTAATCTTGCGGAAAAGCTAATCTACTGGCTTATCTACAGCAGTGGTTGGGACTTTAAAATGGGTCACAGGTGTGTTGTGATGGCAGACAGAAAGGGAAAACAATAATATTTGCTAAATGCAAATAATAAAATACATCTAACTACGTAATTATGTGTGGTTAAGTTAAATAATAATAATAATAATTATAAGAGAAATTACTTTCCTTATCTTTTGTTGTTGATGCAAATTTGTGAGGTTATTTTGTCAGTAATGGATCAATGGCATACAACAATGTCCACGAAAAAGAAAACATTTTAAAAATCTAGTTTAAAATGCATGTGCCATGTTCTTTCAAATGTACTTGTATTCATTTTGGTTTCATGCCATTCTATTTTAACCAAATGTATACTATTTGCAAGAAAACATTACATTCTAATGACTCTAAAATGTCATGTAGTGCAGCCATCAAATAAAAAGTAATAACATTTTCTTAACATCTTGAATACACACAGTGTACAGATATAAGTTATTATTTTCAAAATGTTTTTAATTATATTTTTCAAGTTAAAAAGTAAGAGATTCATGAACGGATTATTTCTATTATATAACTTCATGATTAATGTTGTTGTTGTTGTTTCTGCATGTTGGTTGTTGGTTCAATTATTTTCTAAGAAATTATAATAAACAATTATGCCAAACTACTTAATGAGGTATTTCAATAATATGTTTTTATTTTATTTTATTTTATTTTATTTAAAATTTACAGTACTTTTAGGTAAGTCATTATATGTATGAATTGCATGTTTAATTTATTTTTTATTTATAGATAGGACAAACACATTTAGTCATGTCATAGACCCCAATGCCAGCATAAAAATACAACCCATACTAAATTAAAAATGGGTTAAAATCAGGATAAATATATGGTTTGTGCTGACCACAATTTGTTGTGTAGAGGATGATATGAGGATGATATGCTGCAATCTGTATGATGAAATTTAAATTCTTGTGACATTTACAATGTCAGACAAAAAAAAAAAAAATTCTAAATGTGTACCTTTAGGGGAAGAGCTTGTCACTGGAGAAGAACCCTTAAAAGGGCAACTTTGTACCTTATTTACCACAAAAACGTGCATATTAGTTCCTTAGAGTAGTGATATGTACTCTGAAAATACTACTATGAACCTTATAGGAGTAGATAAGGTACAAAGTTGTGCTTATAAAGGTACCGGGACAAGGGACAAGCTGTTGTACCCCTTTTTCTGAGAATGTAGAAATCAACAGTTTACTTTTGCACGATAAACAATGTTGGAACTGTGGCTTTTGAAGCAAAACCATTTGAGAACCACCTATTTAATGCACCAGCTTTAGAAAATCACCTGTATGTTTGTGGCTCTAGAGGTTGTACACAAGTGGGGCAAGTTCTGTGGCCCTTGGGACCTTATTTTAGTGAGCAGTAGGGGGCGGCGGCTGCCAGTTGTACGGGTTAACGTGACAATAATTTGAGTTGACTCACCCATCCCGTTCTCTAATCCCCTGGATATACTGCACTCATACAGGTGTCCACACAATCCAATTATCACCGCCATGCTTGAGTAGAAAAAAGAGAGAGAGAAAAAAAGAGGAGGGAAAAATCAAGTTAAACATCTACTGTTATTCAACTTTGTCAAGTATAAATGTGCAGTAGTATTACTGTAGAGGCGTGTCTACAGTTGTTTTGAAATATATTATTGTATTTACATGTTTGCCGTAATTTATGAATGGCTAGTCTGGTATTCAGGCAGCTAGCAGGTTTTTCTTATCTGTGCTTTGAGTAAACCAACTTTCCTTTGAATACCACGCTTGTGGCACACTTTTGTGTACAGGTGAAACTGATACCAACTTCCCTTTCGTTTTATTGCCTCATTTACATTACCGATATGTGACACTCAACAAAACACCACAACAATGCAGGGAGCCACAATCGCAGGTGCATTCATAAAATCCATGATGTGAGCCAAGGAAAATCTCATCCACCCATCTCACGACTCATGACCTGTAGAGCACATCTGAAAGCGACAGTGTCCCCCCCACTCATTTGGTAACTTAAATAATGGCAGCAGGCTGATTTTCAAGCATGTAATGTGCTTTCTTTCTCCTCCTGCTGTTGTTGAAGGAGGGGGCATGTGTTTCCTTTCCTGTAGGATCCCACTGTTCGCCCCCCATAGGGACAAAGACCCTTCGATAGAGGCTATGCCTTTTGGTATACTCCCCCTTCGAGGATCATGTCGAGGACTGTGGGAGGAAGTGTGAGAGAGCTTCCTGAGCCAGCATCCAGCAGGTGGGCTAAAGTCAGCTGGAAGACCCTCTCGACAGATGGAGGCAATCCCACTTCCCCCTTGGATTCAATAATTCAACTTTCTCCTAAAATTCTTAACCCTCAAACTTATTCCTCAGTGGAGTTTTGGATGGGATTCAGGAGTGAAGCTGCTCTACTATGTTGACTTTTATTCTGACCTTCTGAAGTTAATCATTTGTCATCAGAGCCTTGTGTGTTTGAATTGTGGCTTACTATATATCTCACCCATTCTTTTAGCTGTCTTATACTCATATCCCCGTATAGTCCAAAGTAAACCAAAGTATCATTAATTATCGGAAAACAATGGGATGTATGGCCACAATCACAATGGTCCTTAGAGAAACTTAACAACTGTATAAGCAAATATGAGTCTTAATTGGTCTGCGCTAAACCGCCATGAGCTCAGTTAATGACAGCAAATATCCTTATGGGAGTTCTTGTTTGAGTCCCAGCAAAATTGGTATAACTCTGCAAATATGAACCCACGTCTCTCCGGGTGAGTTTAGAATGAGCTTTAGCTGTTTGGCTATAGCAAGTGAAGTTGCTAGAAATTAATATTTTGTAAAAGTGACAATGGGTTGTTTGGCAGCGGATTCCCAAAATGCCCATTTTGTAGAATGACATTGTTCCTAGGGTATATTTACCATTGCACATGGTCAGTAACCCATCAGTTTAAAGGTTAGAAAAAGAAACTTTATAAAGCAACAAACAGTGGTTGAAAAAGAAAGGAAATAGTTCACAAGGACTTGCCACATTCCAAGAAGTTAGTACTTGCCTCCCTCAGACAGTTACTGACAGGAAGGACTCACAATGGCCCACCATGATCCAGCAAAGACACCCCAAACCATCAGGGTTCCTAGAAATGCATTCAAATGTCAGCATAGTCGAGGACATGTGTTCCTCTTGAAGCACCTCTGGAATTCAACCGTATGAAAAAATTCACTCAACTGTTGAAAAATTTGGGGTTGAGGAATTGGTGGGCTTCTGTTCATGGATTCCACAATGCAACTGGTTTGTGTGGCTCTGGAGGAAAGAATGTAAGAATTCAGTGATGAGGAGGCCATTGTAATGTAGTTGTGAGTAGATACAAGAACAGGAAAGTACTAACTATTTTGATAGGTTATGGGTAAACTAACGGGTCTGACAACCATAAGGTTTTGATAGAAAGATAGCTTTTCCATATCTGGCTGGTCAAATTGCTTATTTTGGTCACCTCCCTTTGGTCTGATCAGGTGAATCTCACAAAATAATATATACACAAAATCATTCAGAAGTTTGGGGACAACAAGTTTTTTTTTCTTCATGTTTTTGAACAAAGTCTTTTATGCTCTCTGTAAACAATAAAAACAATTAATGTAAAATAACTGTTTTCTATGTGAATATATTGTGAAATGTTATTTATTCTTGTGATGCAAAGCTAACTTTTCAGCATCATTTCTGATTATTATCAATATTGAAAACAGTTATGCTACCGTATATTTTAATATTTTGTGTATTTCCCCCCAAAGTCTTCGATGAACAAAGTTTAAAAGACCTGAATTTATTTGAAATGCATTTTTGCAACATTATAAATGCTTTTACTGTCACTTTTGATCAAAATTGAATGTATTGTGTAAATGTACAATGCATATTATTGGCTGTGTGTTTGTGTGTGTGTACATATATATAATAAATTAATGACAGGCCTTTTAAAAAACAAACATCCTTATTTTAGCAGTAACATTTTGGCAGGAAATGTGCTTGATTGTAATGAAAATGAAAATAAATAAATAAATAAATGTCTTTGTAAGCAAGATCCTTTGCAAGTTTGGTAAGCTTTATGTTCAACTGTTGCTGCAAATTATGCAGCATTGACTTTTAGGCAACAAGTAAAGTGTCACAACAACCCTCTAATTGTTAGTTTTCCAGTTGACATAACTGGAACTATTCTAAAAAAGAAGCTATATCAGTTTTTGCTGTCCCTCTTGAACAGCCTATTTTTCATTATTTAGTCAAAAGGAAGCCCTTGTTTGCTCCTCCAAGACAAACCTCTATTGGAATCTCTGTTGAATCACAGAGCGCCTCGTAGACAGTTTCGCCTTTTGACAAAGTTTGGGGCCGCAGAGAAAGAGCCGCCTTGTGCGAGGCTTCACAGTACAGCTGGCCTCCTTTCCTCCAGTAGTTTATTAGACACGGGCTCTTAATGAATGGGAGCCGCTGTTACAGTAAGTGACAATTACTCGACTTATCTTGCTCGCCACCAGCGATCTCACATATCCAACATGGCCATCATAATTCCTGCCATCATAAAGAGGGCTTGTTGGGCACTGGCAGAATCCACAATACACGTTCTTCAGAGTCAGTTCATGCCATCTCTGACTGTGTTTTCTGGGTTTATTAGGGTACAGTAGCGTGAGCGAAACTTACAGAGGGATGCAAATAAACAGGTCCGAGTAGGGTTAAGCCCTTTACAAATGACATGAGCGGAAACAGCACAGCCCTGGCACTCCTACAGCGACCATCTCTTGTTTCTAATTGCTTAGAAAAAAAGAAAAGGAATGAAATGCAACCGGTAAACATTGCGACGGCATGAGTCAATCAGGTCTGGGTAGGTCTCTTGGTCTTCAGCTGTGATATTGTTATACCTCAAGTATTAACATGCTTGGTATAATGTAAAGATGACCCCTGATTGTTATTCAAATCTGCATTTAATCGCACAAACAAATTCTGCCATTATTTGTCACCCCTCTTGTTGCTTCAATCCCGTATGCTGTTATTTTGCAAGTTTGCAAGTTCATGAGTATGTCAAGCTCCAATAATTACAAAAAAAAAGTGCATAGAAGTCTTTATAGTCTAAACATACACTGGAATAAAAAATGGTGTAATTTTTTCACTCAGAAATTGCAAGAGATTTCACTAACAATTACTGAGCAACATACTGAAATTAACATTAGATTTTAAAGTGCACACATTAAAATATTATTTTACTATACACACACAAACTATAAGATAGTTTTATCCTAACCCCAACTTTAAATATTTATTTTTATTATTTTGTATTTATTTATTTATTTTACTGAGTAGAAGCAATGAGGGTTTAGAGCTTTTGCTGATGGAACCTAATTGTTCAATAAATACATAAATAAATAATGAACAACAAAGATTTTCCTCATACAAAGCTATAGTATGACATACTGATTATACTGAAACAAACAAACTAAGTTGTCTAGGTTTTACTTTGAAATTATTTTCACTTGGTAGTACATTTCACAAATACAAATAAACAGCTAGTAACATCACATTATACATTGTTTATTTATTTATTTATTTATTAAGAAAGACTGAAATAGTATTTTTCTTTAAATGTTGTCAACTAATCTTTGTTTTATTTTCAACTTTTATCAACTACTTTGTTTTATTTACAACAAATTACAGAGTAAAAGCAAAGAGATTTTAGATCTTTTAGATAAAAGAAAAGAATAATAACAATAATAATAAAGAATGTACAAAAATATTTCCTCTTACAAAGCTATCGTGTAACTTGAATTGACCAATTTTTTTAAATTAAGATGTAGGATTTTAAGTAATTTTCACTTAGAAATGGCTAGTAAATTTCAGAAATACTGAATTTTTTTTTTTTTTTGTATTTTTTTTTTTAGTAGAAAGTAAATTAGTAAATTTAGTAAAAAAATTATAATATGTAGCAAAACAATCTAATAATCTTCGAAAAAAAAATTTACAGTGTCATTTATGGTCACTATTAACAGTTTTTGAATGGAAAAGAGCTGCATAATAAGTCTTCGAAAATTCTCTTATTAATTTCAAATAGTAACAGTGCACTGGTTTGGGGGAGTAAATTTCATTTTCATGCTTAACTATTCCAGTAAAGCGAACTCTTAATGGATTTGTGGAAACGTTCCTGTAAATCTGCCTCTGGTCTGGTGGCATATTAACTGTAATTCTGCCTTCTCACTATTAGAAATCTTCATTCAGTGTGTAATCCTGATTTGCAAGTAAAAACACGAGAGGCTCTGGTGTGTCAGAGCGGCAGTATTAGACAAACAAAGGTGTGTGTGTGTGTGTCACGTTTGAATTCGCAAATTCTGTTAACGTTTCAACCTGCGGTTGAGAAATTAATAAAAGGCACGCATACCCGTCTACGATGACATAACACTGTGTTTTTGATTTTGTTTTTACATTGTAGCGAATATGCGTACGTCATGCGGTCAGTGGGTCCAAATCCCTCACCTCTCTCTTACAAATTTCACCTATGTTTCTTTTTTCTGATAAATGACAAAAACCTGTGTTGTTAAAGACCTTAAGTTAATAAATAAATAAATAAATAAATGTAATGGTTTTATTTGTTTGGTTTTATTTAATGTTGCTGAATTAACCAAACTACAATAGGTTACACTTACTAAAGTTATATTAACCCTGTAAAAACTGACATTTTAAATAACTGTGAAAAAAAATTAATTTAAATAAACAAATAAATTAATTTGATTGATTGATTGAGCCTGTAAATCCTGAGAAGTTTGGAACAGTTTATACTAGTTTAACAGGCTACTTACATAAAACAGATAGTAATATCTGTTGTCATGAAAACTTTCAATAATATGTGTTAGATGATATTTAAATGCTTAGTTTTGTGATCAAAGCTCTGTAGTGTCAATACATAAAAATCAATGCAATACATTGATGACTGAGCGATGTACAAATATAATTCCTCAAAAGCCTGAATGATCATATTTGATAATCACATTTGAACATGATTTTCTTTTTCAAATAATATGAATAATCAAGTAAACAAGTTCCTTCAGTCCAGTAAGTGTTTGTCTTGAAATATTACTAATAATATTATTCTTAATAGTTATTCTTATATTTACTGTACAGCAAAAGTACACATGAAGCTGAAGGTAATGTTTGCACAATCATAATAAAAGACAATTTATTTCCAATAAATAAATAAATAAACAAACAAATTTCAATCAGAGACAGAAGGCATGTAGTAGATTGTGTGCAACAGGTGTTTCAGCAAAGTTTTGATCATTGTTGATCATTTAAAGGGCTTCAAATCTAAAATGATACATTAGCTCCATACACTTGAGGGCCATATCATGTATCAAAAATACTAGAATCTACACTTTATTTTACCATAGAAAGTCAGGATTTAAGAGTAATGAATTATTATTTACTAGTAATTATTGCTATCATAAAATAATTACTCGTGAGCTACCAGTGTACTATCACTGAACTGCGGCCTATGAACGCATAAAAATACACACAGGCTTAGAAGAGAAAGTTTGTTGATGTTGCTGAGAGACACTGCAGCACTGGTGTGTGTGTGTGTGTGTGTGTGTGTGTGCGCGCGTGTACTTTGGTATGTTTGTCCCAGTGAAAAGAGGGCCTGTGTTCAGCCCAGCCTGGGCCCCTGTAATGCTGCAAACAGCACGGATTTGGACTTGTCTTTTGTTGTCCTGTGTGCTGACATCACACACTGCTGATGGGCTAAAATCCCTCTTTCTCCAGCACCAGCACTTTTGAAACAAAACTGCCATGGCACTGATGAGTAATGCCAACTTGCCAAAAATACCTCATTAATCATCACACTAGCACACACATATCCACACAAACAGCCCAACACGACCAAAAGAGAACCCACAAATCCAAAACCACAGCCAGTACTTACAACACTCTGATTTAAAATGATCAAATAAATAAATAGATACATGCTAAAATACCCAATAAAGTAAAAGGTATGACATGTTACATCTAATTAGCAGCTGTATATCACTAAACCTATAGAGGCAACTGTATATTTTTTTTTACATGAACACATTAAATTTTCATTAAATTTAATCAAAATACATATTGTCACTAATGTGTTTCTGTATATTATATATATATATATATATATATATATATATATATATATATATATATATATATATATATCGTATATATACAGAAACACATTAGTGACAATATGTATTTTGTAAATTATATGTAAATTAATGAAATTTAATCAAAATACATATTGTCACTGTGTTTTCTGTATGTATATATATATATATATATATATGAAAAAAAAAAACTGACATTTTTGCCTCCAAAACACGATTTCATTTCATATTGTTTATAAAACATGCAGATGGTTGCTCTGAGCACAACAAATATCAGATGAAGTGAGTCGTACTGTTTTTATCCACTTTTAACTATAATATTTGGTGACTACCTTTTGCTGCAATTACAGCAGTATATCTTTCTGGCATAGAGATATATATGTCAATATATATATTTCCTGAGAACTTCAACACTGATGTTATCCCATGACTTCTGGATGAAGTCTTTCATTGTCTCACACGACTATTACACACTGGATCATACTTACTTTTAGTCTGATGATACACCGGGCAACTTTTTAAGCAATTTTGCCAGGCAACATTTTTTGGGCATTCTTGCTTGGGCAACCCATCGAGAATGGGTAACAAATTTCAACCTGGGGACTTTAGATCAGTCGCTGGCCCTCTATCTCACCTGGTTGCCCGCTGACGGCAACATAAACCAAAGTTGCCCAGCAACATCGTTAAAAATTGCCCCATGTATCATCAGCCTTTTAAGAGTTTCCGAAAACTTTTCCATCGCTGTTCACCTGAACTCAGATCAGTCATTATGGCTGTAAAAATGGAATCTCCACTATATTAATGTTTGTAACATCAATAGCCATTGAGGTGTGAAAATGGAAGGACACATTTCCATTTACTTACAACCTTGGAGAAATGTTTACATGAAACACTTTCACCCTGGAAATGTGCCAACGAAGGCCACGCGGCGAAACGTGGGTTTTACTCTGTAGGCACGGCTAATGAATCTAAAAACAGTGGCAAAGGTGACATTATGCTGAAGTAAACAGGGCTACATACTCAGACACCCAGCAAACATTCTGTCACTCACTTCAGCCATGAACGAGTGTGACGGCGTAATAACAGCTTGAACTCCTAACAGGAGTAAAGACAAGCGTGCGAGACGCTCTGCACCCGCGCTATGAGTATATCACCGTTCACTTCTGTCATAACCACACTGACAATCACACACTCAGGCCCTTTTCTGAGTATCATCTCCTCTCCGAATAGCAGAAAGGCCTTTTTTCCCCATGACTTTCTAAGGGGTCCAACGTTTCAAAGCAGTGTTTCCCATTTTTTCCAGCGTTGATGTGACAAGAGTGGGATGATACCAGCTCTTAGACTCATCGTCGAAGCTGCACTCAAATGCAATCAAATACAATCAGCACCAATCTGGCAGGAGTTTGCCGCACTCTCTCGCTGAGTGGCCAGCAGACAGCCTCAGTCTGTTAAACGTGACAGATGGAATCGGCCCCCGAGAGAAGAGCCCGGGCTCTGATCTGCGTGGTGAGTCAGTCCTTTGATCACACCATCTCCCCTGTGACCGGCCCAAATCATTTCAAATCGTCCAACAGGTTGACTCAGATTTTCAGGGCCACATGTAGTTTGGCCTTGTTGAAAGTGAGTAGACTTGAGTCCTCTGTCTCGATGTGAGATCATATTGGCTACAGTATGTTATGTTGAGCTGCATTGTGTTACATTACATTACATTACCTTACGTTACGTTATGTTACTTTATGTTATGCAATGCCTGTTGCCATTATTAAAATTTAGACACTGCCGTTTCCTACTTAGAATTTAATAGATGTTAGTCAGGGCAGCCATTTTTTTTTTTGGCGGGAATGTGAATGAGGCTGTGAGGGACTGAAGTATTGTGCGTTCAATAGATTGGACTGTTGTTTAACAACATATTCACTGTTCAGACATATTCACTGTTCAGACAAAAGCTCCATAAAACAGTTTTGAAAGTCATGAGCTGCGAAAAAGACAGAATCTAGGATCTTTATACAATGCCTGCCTATGTAAAGACTGCAAGGAGGTTTTTACATGACACCATTTTCAACTAAATGTGGACTTTTATGCACTTTGGCTGTTAATTTGTAAGACAATGGTGTTTTGGGAAACTGAAAACGCAAACTTTTGAAAACGGGTTTCAAAAAACAATTTTTAGAAAACGATAACATTTTCATCTCTGTGTAAACAATGAAAACCTGAATTTGTGAAAACAGGGACACCACATTCATGAGTATTATGTGTTCGCGTAGTTTCTTTAAAAGTGACATCGCCACCTACTGGTCTAGCATGACCAATACAGCTTCAACTCTACACCTTTTATAAAGCCACCTAAAGTGGTTTTAAATTGAACATCATGTTAAATTACATTACACTACGCTGTGCTAAAACTTAAACATTGAAGTTTATTGAATTCAAACTCTACTGTTCAACACATTCTTAACACAGTTTCGAACAATTTTTCATGTTGTTGGCTAATTTGCATGAATTCAGACAGTTTCATTTGTACATCTGCCCCACTGGCGGTTATGTTTAGGGTTGGGTTAAGGGAGGACCTTCATGCTTACTTTTTTTTAATAAAAAAAAACAAACAACCAAAAAATAATAAATGATTTAAAAGCTGAAATGCAATATTAAAACCTTTTTTTTTTCTATTATAAAGTCGTTCTCATATATTTTACGGTCATTTTAGAGTTTCAGGTGTTACTAGAAAAGTTTGCAATAACGTTGTAAAACTGGATATAAAGTTACACGTAACACTTGCAAGGTAAGCAGTTTGTCACACTAAAATCTTTTTTAACACATATATTGTTTACATCTTGTGCCTACAATATTGAAACAGTGAGTATTTTTATATGAACGGATTGGCTCCTTAACTTTCGTTGTAAGTGCCTTACTGAAACCAAGATATTATTTAAAGAGAAGTAGGCACAAGCCATAATTAATTGTATGTGCTGTTTAACTTGTACTGAACCCAGAAGATTCCTGTAAGCACTGCAGTTTGAAACTTGTAATTGGTGTAAAATCAATTTCATAACAACAACTAAACACCAACCCCACAGTAACCCATCAAATCTTCTGTATTTGAACAAACTGTTGTGCTTTTCAGACTCGGACACTGAGGTTTCCCGACATTGTTCCTGAGTCGGTGAAATATGTGCGGTCATACACATGTTAACCGGCTCTTCTCCAAACCGTTCCAACTTTTAATAAGGTTTTAATGACCACTTCTAAAACGCAGCCCATTGCTGAAGAGACGCTCTCTCCACCCGCCCCCTCTCAGAGCCGCAAATCTGTCAGGCCCAGCTAAATTCTCACCCAGGTTGTCAGCCGTGCTTCTCCAAGACAGGGTCACGGGGTTAAAATCGATTTCACAGGCCACCTGGAGAGCCTAGGCCGCAAACTGACTCAAAAAATTTATATCAGTCTTAGAATTGCCTACCACCCAGGGTTAGGTTGAGCTAGCGCTCCCCCAAAAAGTCCCAGGCTCAACAGAAGTTGGCACAGGCAGAGGCTGGGGTTGTTGACCCTGCAAGCTGACCTCTTCAAACTTCAACTGAATTGTTCTGGCAGTTTCCACGGTGACAGGCCACTCCAAGCTTATCCTGCTTAGGCTGAAAAGGGGTGCAAACTTTACTATAATCTGCCGAGCCATGATACAAAAGAGAGTAAAAAACATCAATGATTTAAAACACTGTATTAATTTGAAACAAATTATGGAACACAACACAAATCAGGTTTATTCGTACCTCACTCATTTTGGTATTTTCAAAACTTGGTAAATCATTCACCAAAAATTGGGCTATTCAGATCATATTTCAGCTGTCGCAATGAGCTTTATTTCTTCTCCCATCTTGAGAATTTTTATTTGCACATGCACTTTTAATGAGAACTGAGACATGAGATTAAGATAAGCGTTTGTACATTTCCTGTTTCATGGAATCTTAACCCATGCATGGGCATTCATTAACCCTGTGACAAAGCCTTCATTAATGTCTCGCCTCTTAAGCCGTACATGGGTCTCATGAAATGGACCATGAATTAATCTAATCTACAGTTGAACTGATTCCATGTTACGAGGAAGCCACACAAAATACACAATTATTGATCCTGCATTTCAGAGTCGACGTGTCATTTCACATATCTAGCTGACCAAACAGGGAATCATTATCTATAAGACGGATGATGTAATATGATATAGTAAAACTGTACAGCTCAAGCTGTCGTTACGCATTAATCCTTTGAATTATGAACTTCATAATGTGTTGGCAGGTGCAATTTCAAAAGCTGCTAATCTGTGTCATGTCATGTTCGGTTTCTGTTCAGAATGCAATAGAACATAAATGACTCTGACACATACATCAATACAAAGACTTCTGCTATCTTGATTTACCTGCCATTTGTGGATTGTCCTCTTAGATCAGACAGATAAACACTGGATGACAAGCAAGTGCACACAAAATGTATCTTGATATATATATATATATATATATATATATATATATATATATAATGTGCATTATGAATACCTCTATAATGCATAAAGGCTTTAAGTAAGTTCCGTACAGAAAACACAAGTTTCACTAAAAAAAAAAAAAATGGTAACCTGAAAATGGTGACATCTAAGTTAACTGTTTTTATGCAAGTCAAATTATAATATTGCTGAAAAAACCTAATTTATATTAACAAAACTAAATGTTATGGGTTAAATCAAATAGGTAAGAAATTTCACCACTTGCAATATTAGTAATACAGTGAAATAAGTGTTAACTTACTGTGTTCATACTGTTGAAAGTATAGAAGTGAACAGTAAGTATTGAATTACACTAATAAGCAAGCTACTTCATATGTAATTATTTCTGGAAAAAAATTGCAATTTCACATTGTTATACTTATTGATAAAGTAATTAATTATATATACATGAACTGAGTGTAACATGCAAAGCGCTACCAATAAATCAAACGCAAATAAAGTGATAATTCAGGCTTTGTTGGGATACAATTGCCCAGAGGGAACCCAGCACTTGGGTTGTTGGCAGATAATGCCATAACTGCCCACCAACTGTTGCATGTTTTAATGGGACTCGCTGTGTTTCTTATGTTAATTGGGCGGGCTGAGCGCAAAGACAGTGAAATCTCATCCTGCGACTAGATTGGCTTTTCAGAGGGAGATGTCATTTGGCTGAGCTCTGATCTCCTCGATAGCGAGATAGGCACCTGATTCAAATGGTTTGCCTGTTCCCTCTAGTCACTCGATCGGCGTGTGAACTCTCTTATTTACAATCAAATGGCCTGACCGGGCAGCACACACTTCAGCATCTCCCGTATAACTCCATACGAGCAACAACACCCTCTTTTAACTAACACCACCTTATTGGTTGGATTTCTATATGATAACCATTGTGGGGGATTTTAAATGAAAGTTACGGGTCAAGAATCTCGTTCAGTTTTATTCGTTCATTACTAGAGGCCAGAGTCTTATTTAGGTAGATTAAATATAGTTTTTGACGTCATGCTCAGTTTTCTTTTTGTCAGTAAGTTCTACAGCAATACGTAGAAATGCATTTCATGCAAAAATGCCTTAAATACACGTGTGTTCTAATGACTAATGATATAATTTCTTAATTGACCAGTTATGTTTATGTAGTTGGGGCGAGGGAGAGAGAGAGAGATGTTAAAATTAAAACAGAAAATTAAAACAGAAACAAAAACCGTGAAGCAATTTTGATTTAAGATATTAAATTAAAATTAAAAAATATGTCTCTTGAAAATATATTTTAAAACAGCATTTGAAAATAATTGTCAGGTCATGTACGTTCACGTGTATTCAAGGTGCAAAGAAATTTTAGTTAGGATAGCTTAGTTTGCTTGACGGTTACACCACTTGACATTTTACTTTATAATAAATCACAGTTGTTTTAGAACATAGTTTAAACCTTTTTTTAACAATGCATTTATCATCTCGGACAACCTTAATAATACGCAGTATGCTGTGTTCCAGGCAACAACGTGCATTCGTTTTATGACGTTCGAAATGAACGAAATCTTGCGCTAAAAAAAATAAAATGCTTAATTTGGAAGTGTCCTTTGGTCGCAGTGCTTTTGTTTGCTCCAAGCGTGTGTCCTGTTTACAGCATTACATTCCGTCACTTACAGGGAACGCTCGAGTAGCTCTTTGAGTCTGAATGAAAGAAGAAAAAACCTTTATATTCCAGCAGGGTCTCTGACGAGAGCACAGGGGCCATTCAAAGATTTAGACCCACTAACCACACTTGAGAATTAATTAGAGTCATGCAAGATAGGTAAAGGGTGATCTAAAATGCAAAGCGTCGAATTTATTTATTTATTTATATTAGGTCTGTATAAGCATCATATAGACACATTTGAAAACAGTGGCTCATTGTATGCTATGCATATTAAGATTAAAACTAACACCCAATTAAAACGGTGGGGGGGGGGTCTTTATTTAAAATTGAACAGTGGGATCGCTATCAAATAGCTAATTCTATCAGCACTGAAATATAACGTTTAAATTATGTGTTTTAATGACTTAACCTTCAAACAATGAGATCCTTCAATAATGTGTTCTTGATAAAAGCCTAATTATGAATTCGAATCGAATATGCAGCCTATTCGATTTAGCGGCTCGAATTAAAAGTGAAAGTCTTGGGAGTCCACGGCGTGTAGATACCTTTAGGGCAGGAAGAGCCACAAAGATGTGAACATTTTGAGAAAATTAGTTGTCAACAAGCCCACGCTTTCCATTCAGATGACACGGGGGTGACCAGAGAAACATAATGGGCCGGCTGAGGGGCCCATTCAACTTCCAGACAAACCCTTTCTTCTGAAAGCACACATACGTCTGGTTGATCCAAATCTGAGAAGAGAAATAAGATCTGGGAATATTTCCAAAATATTTCCTTTCCTTGTCCAATCCATGATTTCGTCACTCCACTTCAGATTCTCAATGTCCTCGGTTTCTTAGAAATTCTGTCAAAATCGAGGCGAACTTTGTCAACAAATACCAGATTCAAATAGTGTAACTGACGATGAATATGATATTTTTAAGTAGGATGACCCAGTTGCTTTTGGTGTCATTAATCAACATATATGCTATGTACAAGTGAAGCTTGAAATTGGCGGAATGAGGAGAACAATGCTCTGCTGTTTGTGAGGGTCAGCTAATGACAACCTCCCAACAGCCCCCAAACCTAATGCTGGGAAACCAGCAAAAAAAAAAAAAAAAAAATGATTTCACATGCTGAAGATCATCCATGCAAAAACTGCGTCATAGATACACACATTCACCTGATGGCATTTCCTAGGTAATGGGAAACACAACGAATAGATTTTGAATAGGTTATTGTGTTTGATGACTGAATAAAAACTTTAGAAAGACTTCCTTGCGGCACTTAAAGTCGCTGTGCGATCCGCATATCATTTACATTTAAAAAAAAAAAAACAACAGCAGTGGATTCTAAAACTTGAAGACAAGCTTTATTTATGCAAAAAAAAAAAAAAAAAAAAAAAAAAAAAAAAAAATCTGAGCTTTGAAAATCTTTCCAAAACCTTTTAACCACAAGTTTTTTAACCATTTCCCTTTTGTAAATTTAGCGTGTTGTATCGCTTTCGCTCCGAACAAAAACAACGAAGTAGTTCTAAATCATGTAAATGTTTTAAATCCGAACTAACGAAAAGCGCTATTTAGAATTGTATAGCCTATGCGATTTTAATAAGACACGCATAAACGATTTAAAATTGGTAGATAATTACTTATTTATTTAAGTATATCTTGAACAAACACGTTCCTCCATCTTAAAATGAGTGCAGTGTATAAAAATCCCCATCCCCCGTCTATCTCAGTCTATGAGACCCAGTGGTGCATAAAAGCGCACTGGATCCGCATTGCTGTGACTGATCTGCTGAATAAAAGCAGAGATTGTTCCTCGCATGGGATGAAATACTCGCACCTCAGCTTTGCATATGGTTAAACTTGTTGCTCCGCATAATGATACAGAAACACTGTGTTGCAGACTGACAGATGTGAGCTGCTTGAATAGATTGATCTGTATTGTCCGATCCGTTATCGGCGATTAGAAAATAAAAAGCGCACACAAATTAGTGAATTATAACAGATCAGAATTTGTTGAATTTGAATGTTTGTTGAGTCTCGCATATAGGTGACCAAGATAATTACAAATAAGAAGAGGTGCCCAAATGCAAGCTTCACTGAGACACTGGTCGTATAAAAACGTTTTAAAACTCTATTTGCACACTCTAAAGATCTGGCTTGCTTTATTCGTTATATCTGTAGGATCCGATCCAGAGTTATTAATAAAGAGATGATGGTTTACACTGATGTCTAGAAAAAGGACCAATTATCCACGGTTATCCAGCCATTAATCAGCCCAAATTTGTAACAAAACAAATAGTGTGTTTAAGACACCGTGAAAATCATTTTCCAGGTTTGATAAATGTAGCAAAGCAAAGGAGCTGATGTATAAACAAACACCAGACAATACAAACAATTAAATATATGAAAATATAATTGCATGGAAACAATAAAAAAAGGTGTGTGCACATTACTAATATCTTTGTACAGTATGTTATGGGATAAAGAGTGTTCTTTCATGAACATTATTGAGAGAAAGCAAGTCTTACATTTGCAAACAAGAAGGATCTTACAAAAAAAAAAAAAGTAACTTTGAACAACAAAGACTCTGACAAGAAGAAGAAAAACACTGGCATGCGTGAATGTGATGACAAGCAGTTGTCAGTATTTGGTTGAATTGGAGTTGAGTGCCAAAGCCTTCCACGGGATCTTGGGTAGAATTATGACAGACTGTACAGTGATATTAAACAAAAGTTTTATTTTAATCCCTTCGATTCCAAAACCATTCCTAAACAATAGACGCGCACACATACAAACAATAGCTATATGAAATACAACAATTTTAGTTATATATTGGTTGCAAAAAAAGAAAAATAAAAAAAAGCCTGCATTCACACTAGTCATATAATCGCACTTGTTGGGCTCCAGAAAATAAATTAAATACATCAAAACCGAGGTAGGCATTTGTCAGGCTCGGTTCGGGCCGGCCGAGGAGCTAGACTGATGTGGTGCTGGCTGACAGTGTGTGGTCTTATTGAGACCCCCATCCCCCTGTTTCCCTGCACCTGCACTGGATCATTCACCCAATGAGAGACATCTCTGACAGTTCTCAATTCAGCCCAACTCACAATGCTCGGTCCCCCTCCATCACTGGACCCCTCCCGCAAAAACCGCGACAAGAAACAACTTATTACTTTCTCCAAATAGTTTGCGCCTTTCTCCACCCACATACTATCAGCGCCAGCAAATTACAAACACAGAGACACACACGCTACGCATTGATGTTTACAGTATAAGTAGTTCATATTTTACATTGTAGAATTAAAATTAAAATAACATGAAAAATAATCGTAAACGCTATTAATGATTAACTTTGATAATTATTTGCGAACATGATGATAATAACAGGCCTCTTAGAATTAATGACAACAACTTTTATGAAGGTTAGGTGATGTTACATTTTAATGAAATCAATAAATGTTAAATAAGATTATAGGATAATACAACATAACAGTAACCAATAGATACAATACTATAACCACCTTTATATTTTTTAGTCTTATAGTTATTAGTAGGCAGTATAGTCGTTGTTTATAGTATAAAATTTGAGGTCAGTTATTTGACTGTTTCCATTGGTCAAACGGTCACATATCTATAATCCTCGATATTATAATAAAATCGGCATTGTCAAGACTTGTTTTGCCGAGCCAAATTATTATGAATTGCATTTTTAAGGATGAGCTAGTTTGACGCTCTCTGAAGCCTAAATGGAGAAACTCCAAGTATTAAAAGAAAGTAAATGTTACTGTAATGTAATCCTAAAAAAGTTCAGATTTCAGCCACAAGCTCAGGCTGAAGAACTCATTTTATTCAATTTCTTGTGGAAGGTTCCTCTCCAGTGGGATAAACAAGAGAGTTTGTAGTAAAGTCCTCTAGCGCTTACCACCTGTTGCTCCACAGAGATCTGCTGCTCTATCAGTTTCGAGTCAGGCCATCCCATATATATACCCATAAACGTGCAATTCAACAAACACACTTTCCATGACTTTCTAATTCTAACCAAAAAGGGTTTTGTGCATTTTCTTTATATAGGCTAACCAGGCAATCCACATTCATTGCAGCTAAAACGAATCTTTTCACAAATACCTCAAAAAGTCTTTTCATAAAAGACCTCAAAATGTTTAAAATCTGATGATTTTGGTAATGTCATTAATAATTCGTGTCATTGGATGTTTTATATTAGTCATCAACATAATCCCAAACGCCGCAGCAGTTAATTACATCCCTCCCCTCAACGCGCCAACTTTTTACAAAACCGCGTTATTCAGTGCAGATGTCTAGCATTAAAAGTCTATGATACATTTTTTGGTAAATCAGTAGGCCTTTTTGTCAGATGACACTCTTAGGAAAATAACTAAATAGCGGCAGATTATGGTTCTGCAATAGCACAATCCTTCTGGCGTTAAATAGCTATTTTAGGGGGGTTTCACAAGAACTGTTTTTTTGAAAGTCCAGGTGTAAAGAACCTCAAACCTCAACCGAACGAACATTTCAGCAAACACGTTCTTTAGACAGCCTACTGAACTATTAATGCACTTCAACAAGGAACGCTCCGAGATGCGTGTTCAGTCCACTCACATCCAGACTTAAATTCCCTCTTTATCAAACAGATTCGGCCATTACAACCAATTCCTCCGCTTGTATAAATAATGGATTCAAGCAGTGCTCCCTGACCCTTTGAGAGTCCGGCAGGGACACGTTTGTCGGAATGAGCCCTCGTCAAATATTCATTTAGCGCTTAATGTGAGCCCTTCTCCCCCGAGACCCGCTGTAATAGATGCCTCAGCGCCTTGGCAAGAAACAGCACTAATCTACCACCACAGAGCAGCAAAATATTCCAACACACTTCAGATTTTAAACTCCACACATCCACACACTCCAATTCCATAATCTTATCTTCAGTTGGATTTCATGTGAGCGACTCTGGCTGACAAACAGCACAGAAAAACACCAGCAGCATGTTCTCTGTACCCTGCGGCTCTAACTGTGTCCAGCACTAAACCAGTATTTTAATACATTAATGTTAATGTACGCGCAAAGCCTGTGGGCCTGTGAAGTGCATAACGCTAAATATTTTACTGTTGTTGTTTTTCATTCTGCATGACGCCAAATGTAATTTTCAGCGACTCGAGTGACTGACCCTGTCATACTGCAAGAGTTTTTTTCTTTTTTATTATATATATATATATATATATATATATATATATATATTATATATATATATATATATATATATATATATATATATAATAAAAAAGAAAAATATATATATAATGTGTGTTAACATTTGAGAATATATTTTAAAAATATAATATTACAAAATTATAAGCTATAATATCATGCGTATTATTTGCAAGCTAAAATATAACGAGGTAAATGTTATTTATTCTTTTATAATAATAGGCCTATTAGTAGCTATTAAATTACAGAAAATTTAAAACAGCTACTACAAGTATATTTTAATGAATATTCAGCTTTTAAAAAATCTGCGCGCACAATAAGTAAATAAATAAATAAATAGAATGTGCTTAAAATTCTTGCACTCATATAAAAATAGCTAATGAGAAGTTGAAGTGACTACCTTGACGTGCGTCTTCGTTTCATTTGGGCCGTTTTATCTCCCCAAGCAGAGCAGAGTTTTACAGGCAAGAAACTTACACGCTGTGGTGTCGCTCACAGTCCTCGTTTCCACTAAAAAAATAGAAACGGCGTTATGCTTACTAAATTTAGATAACATCTAACATTTCATTTGTTTGAATCAAACACCAGTAAACACACTGTCATAATGCAGTTCTGCACATGCAGTTGTTCCAATATACTTACTTTAGAAGAGCTGCACCCATGTTTCTGTGTGTCATCTTATTCAGACAAATGAATGCAATAATGCACTGTTTATGTAAAATTTGTGCAAAAATTTAGTTTGAGTTAGACGGTTTAATATGGATTTGCAATCTCTAAATGACAATGAATTTTGAATGTATAAATGGGATTATTAGAGAAGAAAACCAAACATCAGATTCATATAGCAACCCAAAATGTTGAAATAAAATCAAAACCAGAAACAATTTCAAATATCCAAATTTCAAAAATTTATTCATTTCAAACTGCATATTGAAAAAACTCAGATTGTAACTGTTATAATGATGTTATTAGTTAAAATATATACATGGAGCGTTGGCAACTGCGTACAGGCCACATTTTACAACTACGAAAAATGAAAGTTTTTAAAATAAAAACTTAAAATATCACAGAAAATGTACAGAAAATTTACAAACCATGAGAAAATAAAGAACACAAACTTCATATACCTAACAGATGAGGAGTGGGACCGAAAAGAATAAAATCAAATAACCTAACCTGCGAGAGTGCCTCTGCTTGTTCTCTCATTTAGAACTTAATAATAATAATAATAGCCTACTACTATAATAATAACGGTTTATTACTATGCACCTTCATTGAGAAACTCTTTTTATCCCGTTCTTTCATTTCAGCATTTGCAGAGGAATTTTGAAGCATAAACTGAAGTAAACATCAGTTGTGCCATCATTTTGCCTTTTATAAAAAATGTGACTTCCCGCTGTTTACAAACATTACATCTGGCTGTTATTATGTGTCTTTGATAAATACTGTACAAACGTCGATTGCAATAATAAAACATTTGATTCACTCTCCCCCGTTTCAGCTTTCCAAATCTCATACACCATCTGGAATTTAAAAAAAAAGAACAGAACAGAACAGAAAAGAAAAAAAAGAACAACAGAACGAAAACTGTGTGGAGTTCCTACCGTTCCATTTTTAAATAGAAAGCTAAAGTTTGTGTTCTTTCCTTGAGCTCTATACAACTTTTCCCTCCCCAAAGTGTTCTGTACAAAAATAGTCCAAAGGAGTGTAGAAAAGTTCATTTACATATGCGATAAGGGGATCGTGCCGTTAATCGTCGTGCCGGGCACAGGTGCACTCTGGTAGTGTTGGGACATGTGCAGTCTGCTCTGGGCACTCTGATCCTGGACCTCCGCGCCAGGCAGGTACATACTGATCATGTCCCGCAGGTCCCCCGTTTGACACTGTCCGGCCCGGGAGTGAGAGGACGACGTGACCACCGGTGGACTCGAGCTGGACTCGGACTTGACCACCGAGCCCATGGAGCCCAGCGTCATCCCCGGCGTGCTTTGCTGCGAATAGGACATGCTGTAGGTGGGCGATCCGTTCATGTAGGTCTGCGAGTTGGTCATGGAGTTGTACTGGAGCGCGCTCATGTCGTAGCGGTGCATGGGCTGCATCTGCGCCGTGTTGTGCGCGTTCAGTCCCGGGTGCTGCGGGTAACCCAGCTGCTCCTGCATCATGCCGTAGCCTCCGTTGGTCCAGCCGTTCATGTGTGCATAACTGTCCATCCTCTGGTTGACCCCAGCGCCCAAACCGGCCCCTACACCCACACCGGCGCCCATGCCGTTGCCGCCCGGCGCCAGAAGCCCGCCCGGCAGGGTGTACTTGTCCTTCTTCATGAGGGTCTTGGTTTTCCTTCGGGGTCTGTATTTGTAATCCGGGTGTTCCTTCATGTGGAGAGCCCTGAGGCGCTTGGCTTCGTCGATGAACGGCCGCTTCTCGCTCTCGGACAGAAGTTTCCACTCGGCCCCGAGTCGCTTGCTTATTTCCGAATTGTGCATTTTGGGGTTCTCCTGTGCCATTTTCCTCCTCTGGCCCCGCGACCACACCATGAAGGCGTTCATGGGTCTCTTGACCCGGTCCGGGCTGTTTTTCTGGTTGTTTCCCGAAGAGTTGGTGTTCCCCGTGCCCCCCGTGTTCGGCTGAGACGCCGGGGGTTTCAGCTCGGTTTCCATCATGCTGTACATTTAAAGCGATTTTGTGAAAGTCTTCCTCACCAGAAATGAAAAGAAAAACACGCCAAAAGTCCAAAGTGGAGGCTGGCGAAGTTACCTTAGCAGTTCTGGGAACTTTGCTGAGGAGGTAAGCGCTCTTAGGTCCTGTTGTGCCCACAAACTTCTTTTCTTAGACTCGAAGAATCAACACAAACTCGGTTTCCCTCCTCGCCAGAGCCCTTGTCAACTCCTGATACTTTTTGAACAAGTTAATAGACAACCATTCATAGACCGACTGTCAGCGAATATAAATGGGTTTGTCGCTGACCAATCAGAGCGCGTCTGCTCCCTCAGCCAAGGCTGTGTGTCTCTTGGATTTGCATAAAGGGGCGGGGTTACGGGCGGTCAGCAGTGCAGCGCGAGCCACAGGCAGCGCTTCTCCACCAATGAACACTGTGTGTGTGTTAGCAGAGCAGGAACTTACTGAAGTGAGAATATTTCTCTCAAATGACTCTCTAATCAAACTGTAGCCTATGACAAGGACGTGTGATTTTAAGATTCGAAAATCGAACATTGGAATACATTTGAACGTTCTGCTCTTGCTGTAAGCCTATCAAGCTTTTGGACTAGACGCTTTGTTTTTTTAAAAAATTAATTCTAATTTAACTGGAGTGTTAAGATATCGAAAATAAATTTAAAACACATTTTAAATAGCCTAGTTCATCATGTCATGTCTTACAAGCTTTTGTTTCAATATGAAAAGTTTTAAGCCTACGGAAGTGTGTTGAATACAAATGTAGCCTACAATTAGGCAATACTTCTTTCTGTTATTAAAGTTATTCATTTCACATCATTAGCATATGTTAACACATTTAATAAACAATGGCTCGTATGCGTACTAAAACTTATTTAAAAAAAAAAAAAAAAAGTATTATTTTATTTCTTATTTCTTGAAGCAATATCCAGAATGTGTGGCAGGAATTCTCTGTTTATGAGCTACACTTCAGCCGGCTCAAGTTGAATGTGAATTAGAAAATGGAGAGCCGTCAATCATCACAAATAGGTAGTTTTGTTTCGGCTCTTGTCATTACATCACTGTGAACAAAAGCACCACAAAAGCTGACTACACTGACCATCTGAGATCTAAGGATTTGTGTTATTAGTATTCACTCCATGAAGACTGACAGGGGGAGAGGATTTATTCAGCACAGCCTCCTTCAAAATAACAGCCTTATAATCATGCAATCTGATGAAATCCAACTGTTAAAAACAAATAGGCTGTTTTATAATAGACTAAAACAGGCGGTTTCATTTTTGGCAAGCTAATCTTTTCCTAAAGAGTTACGATTTAAAGTTGATCATTCTTCTGCAGAAGTTGACAATAAAGCAACAAGACGAAAGAAGTGGAACTAATATAGCCTACAAACAGGCTTAACGTCAGGAAAAACACGTCGGGTCATTTTTTTCTACAATGCACTAAAGCAGATCTTATTATGTTTCAACAGCGTCCTCTTGTGGTGATATTAATATAAGAAGAGCCCGACGACTGCTGCTTTATCATATCTCCCTCCACGTTGAGGCAGGATCGTTTTATACATTTGTTTTATAGCTAGCCTATATAAAACAAAATCATAAAGTGTTATAAATTGTTATACAAAATTAATTATAAAAAGCAAACACAAAATAAGATATAAGGCTATTGCTTATTTTAAATATTTTGCATTTATTCTTTTTTCAGGGATGGATGTCTGCATAAACAAATAGTCTCATCGTCATTTTAAAGTTCTATTAAGCGCCTAACAACGTGCGGATTTGAACACGATGGCACTGCAGCATGCGCCATTCTAATGCAACTCTAAACTGCTCTCTCTCTCTATCTGCATTTGAGTGCCTTAATCTGCTTATGGAAATGTGTAGAACAGCGGGGAATCTCTAACATCCCAGAGCGGCTCCTGCTTTGGCTAAATTGTTAATTGTCGCAATTCTAAATAATAGTTAGCAGCTTGTGAAAAAGAAAAAAGAAAAGTTTCTTAATATTTAAACTCAAAATACATTTTAATGACCTCACTTGACTGGTTTTTGAGGACTGGTGTTTTAATAATAAAGAATGGCCTAACAACTGAAAATTAATAAACATAAAAAAAACTAATAAGGGATGATAAATAGAAATAATAAGTAAACACAAACATATAGGCTAAGTAAAATTAATCGCAACATTGTGAGAACCCTTAGGCTATCTGAAACCGTACAAAAACAATTCGTTTGCATGCTTTTTTCGAAATTTCCTCCTAATAATACATATCTAAATTAAAGCGTATGATCTAAATGAATGAACGAAAATAACTACAAATGTTTAATTCGTTAGTGTTTTTATGTACATGCCAACAAATATACACAGAAACGAACAATTGCATAAAACATTTTTTTGAAAGTGAGAGTTAGAATTATTCAGGCATTAAGCCCTAAAATTAGGAGCTACAAATTAGTAGGCATAGAGGCGAGAGAGCGAGAGAGAGAGAGAGAGAGAGAGAGAGAGAGAGAAAGCGAGAGAGAGAGTTTTATCCACTAGGGGCCGCGCTGACTGCAGATCAAAATATGACAAATATATCAACATGATAACGGTATCCAATTTTAATAGGTTTCTTATAATATTTCAGAAACAACGGCCCGCAAAATCAACAAAATGAAACATTAAAAAAAAAAAACTGAAATTTTGCAGTTCAGTAGCTGCATAAAAAGTTTGACCTCATTTGAAATCGGGCACGACAGTTTATCACAATCATCTTTAGAATTTACTTAAAAAATAAAAAATCCAATGACTCAATTTTGCAGATAACAAGCACACATTTTTGTCTGTTAATTGTACTTTATTATAACATACGTTTTAAAGATTAAAAGCAATTAAAACGCTTGGAAATCAAACGTTTGTCCCCCACCCCCAAAGTTTTCCAGACAGCCGCGAACTGTCAACAAGTAAACATCTACTGTACATACTATACATATATATAAAACAAACAACAACAACAATATATATATATATAGCTTGAATAAATAGTGCAGCTTCCTTAAAAACGCATATTAATCAACCACCAATATTTGAAAATAACAAACATGCAACTCGCTATTTAAATCTCTAGTTAATATCCTGTCCCAGCAAACAGACACGCACAGACGCCGAGCGTCACACACCAGAATTACTTACACTCAGTTTGACTGACACATCCAGAGTTCCGTCTGCCTCCCGGGAGGATCCTCACATGCGCACCCGGCGACCGAGCGCTCTTCCCGGCTGCCCTTTCCTCCGGCGGCCGCTCTCATGATCCATCAGCGTCCACTCGCTCCGTGTGCCCGCTCAGAGTGCTCGCTGCGCGGCTGCTCCCACCCGCCTCAGTCCCTCTACAGCTCCACACCATCTGAAAAGAGGCCGATTGAAAAAGAAGAAGAATGCATCAAGAACAACAAAAGTCACTTATAGCAAGTCTACAAAACCCCCCACCAAACATAATGAGAAAGGAGAAAGCTTTATATTTTTTCACTGCGTATTCAGAGATAATTTGAAGCCATTGTTTCTGGCACAGATGGCTCTTTTTAATACAATAACACTGTGAGCTCCACCAACAATAAAAAATCTAAAGCCTTCTCCTGAATAACAGTTTTTGTTCGCTCTTGTAAAGGGCCAACAAAAGCAGTCGTGAGGTAATGGGCTGGCTTTTTTCAAACGCAAAGAATGGCTATTTGATAAAGATTTTACTTCAGAAAATACACTGCCATGGCATGCATAGCCGGGGAGCATTCAGTGCTTCCATAAATGTATCACAACAACAGCAACAAGAAACCACTATATAAAACACATTCAAATAAATATATAATAGCAATCGTTGTTGTTTTTATTATTATTTCCTCTTCATAATCATGTCATGATATAATATAATGACAGTTGTAAAAACAATGACATAATCCATCAGTTTAGAAATGTTATGCATTTATTAAATCCTAATTACTGTTTTTCTACTAGGAGAAAATCAATCTCACTTGATTTGTATGTAGTGACAAATCATTTATCAGTACAGTTTGCATGTACTTAAATGCATTGCTGAGTTTTCAATTGTCATGTCTAATTAATAAGCTTGGAAATATCTAACAACAGAAGCTTAAATTGAAAATGATGCTTTGAAGCAAGGATCCCGGTTTGATTCGGTGTCGGTTTCACACTTTGGCTCTGGTTGGGTCAGCGCTCTTATGGGTTTTGACAGGGCACTGGGGTAGAAAGGAACAGGGGGAAGACAAAAGGCCTCCGCGGGAAAAGTTGTTGGTTGGCGGCTGTGTGTTTGTCTACCTTTCTATAGGAATTATGGGCCGCCTCGTCCTCCCTATACCTCGGTAGTGACAGTAATCCACTGCACTGACTGTGGAGGCTTTGTCTACTCATACAACACGGTTCAGTGTTAATCTCTACGGTGCTGCTACAAAAGAAAAGCAATAATGACTTCAATCAAAATACTACCCTGACTAATGAGCTCGCAAAGGTGCAGGCAAATAGAACAGATCGTGTGTATATTGATAATCTAACATCTTTTGGTTTTAATGATTTAAATTAAATAATCTTACAGAAAAAAAACTCCTTTTATTATTGTTAATAGGATTAACAGATTGCTTTGCTGGTCTTAAATGCTACAATCAAAGTCAGATGATGGGCTGATGCTTCAACGACCATTTAAACGATGACAAAACAAATGGCGGAAATGACATAACTGTAGTCAGATCGGCTGTAGTTCACTTCTGCGTAGCAATTCGTCGAATACTAATGCGTTTCAGATGGAGTCGGCCTGCATCGTTGATATATGAATGAATGGCCGTTCATTTCCATATGCATGAGTGTGTGTTCTCGCTGCTATTTTGTGCGCATTATGGTTACACAAGCCCAGCTTAATGGGAGGATGACACTTTAGACCCCTGTGCTCTTCCTTTTGGGCCCTGCTGAATCTGTAATCAAGGGGAAGTGTTTCAGGGTTCGAGACCTGTCAGTCACAGCCCGACTGAACCTCCGTGTGAACTTCTTCAAGGGCTGAATGAACAGAGCTCCAGTGGGACCAGACGACTAGACACTCCCCGTGTGTTATTAATGTACCATAATAACATTTATGTTATTAAATTAGCTCAGTGTTGTGGCCATGTTACATAAATTGCTTAATCTGAAAAGAAAACTGGAGAAGACTGCATTATTCCCATGTTCACATAATGTCATTGAGGCATAAAAGTGATCATATAAATTCATTCGTAAGGTTTTCTATATGTACAAATAAAAAAAAAAAAAAAAAACTTAATCTGAAAGTGTCCTGGTTCCATTTCACCACAAAATCACATGATTTTTTTTAGCTTTATTTATTTACTTATTTATTTATACATAAATACATGCATACATACATACATACAAAAAAAAAAAAAACAGCATAAACAAATACTACCATGATGTATAAATACTATATTTTATAATACTATCTATAAATAATCTATAATACTTTATTTATTGTTTGTTGTACAAAAAAAATTTAAATATGACATTAGAGAAATTAGAAATTGTTGTGAAAATGCAGTAAAAAAATTCTTGAATTTATGCAAATCACAGTTAAAAAAACATTGATAATATACAAATATATCTTTATAAAAATTACTATAAAAATATATACCTTGAATTTACTTTTATTTGCTTTTCTTTGTGAAATATAACCTATATATATATATATATATATATATATATATATATATGTGTGTGTGTGTGTGTGTGTGTGTATACCTACATCTATGCATTTTGATTTATTATACTGATCATAATCCACTCAAGATATAAATCTTCATCTTTCTGAATAAAATGCCAAGACAGTTTATTGGTCCTAATTCATGTAGGATGTTTCAAAGTTTCCATGCTTTCATGGTGACAGCACTCTTCCAAATTAGTAAGCTGAAACTCGTCATGCTTAACTAAAGGCTTGTAATGTTTTGTGTGGGATGTTTTTACATTCATACGACAGAATATATGTCATTCACTGAGATTATCACTTCTCTGTGTGTGATCTACCTGCCGCATGGACAAAACATCCTGAAAACAGTTTTAACAGCGGGAGAACACAGGATCAGAACCATCACAGCCACTTCCTTAGTTAAAGGCACGAGCCAGGACCACGTGATGAAAGCCTTGAGATTTATATACGGTTAGGAGAAAATGCAGGGGCAGTTATCTGCAGAGTTACATCATAGACTGTGGATGTGCTTCAGGCTACTCGTATAGAGAAGCACTTCTGAGCCATAAGTTATTCTTTATTTGATTATACGTGTGTGCTCTAAGTGGGCAAAAAAAATCTATAACACCTTTATTAAGGAAGATCTCAAAGGTCAGATTCACAACATGACTGCAAAGACATTTCCAAAGCAGTGAATAGCAGGTCTGTGTGTGCATATTAATTTTCTAGGTATTCTGAGGACCCCAGGGTCTTCTTGCTTTTGAAATGTTTAATTAAATGACTTTGCCTCATCATCAGGAACATGAAACGAAAGAGGGAAAACAGTTTGCCCAACCTCCAGAACAACACAAAAGACATTATTCGAAATCACCACCTACAGCAAATAAGGTGCAAAGAACATATGGCTTATATTTACCCATCTTGTCTCGCTCCAGTTAAATTCAATTAAAAGGCATCTGACTTGGAAATATAGAGTGCCGTGACACTAAGCTGACACACTCTGGTGCCTTAAAATACACTAGATTTACCAACCAATCCAATCCAGTATTGATTGGTCACTGACACACAACCACTCCCTTGACTGGCATCAACAGCCCAGTGTCAGTAGCAGTTTGCGATATTTAAATAGCCGTTCATTGTCTTAACACAACAAATGCAGCACCATCAAGGTGTGAACAACTAACCCAATGGAAGCCAATGATACCTGCTGTAGTGGTGCTACGATGTTCTGGATGGCTGACAGGGCATTGCTATATGGTTGCTAGGGTGATCTCGATAGTTGCTAGGGCATTTATAGGGTCTTCTGGGTGGTTGCTAGTTGGTTACATGCTGTTCTACATCAAAAGAGCATCATCAAGGTGTGAACAACCAACTGAACTTCTTGTAATGGTGCTAGGATGTTCTGGATGGCTGCTAGGGTGTTCTTGATGGTTGCTATGGCATTTTTTAAATATTTTGCTAGTTGGTTACATACTAGTCTACATCAAATGAGCCACATCAAGGTCACATTAAGGTGTAAATAACTAACTCATTGAAAACCAATTGAACTTACGGAAACAATGCTAGGGCGTACTGGATACTTGACAAGGAATAGCTATGTCACTGCTAGGGTGATCTCAATAGTTGCTGGGACATTTTCTAGGTCTTCTGTGTGTCTGCTAGTTGGTTACATACTGGTCTACATCAAAAGAGCCACATCAAGGTGTGAACAACTAACCCAATAGAAACCATTTAAACTTGTCACAATGATGCTAGAATGTTCTGGATAATTCTCAGGGCATGGCTATGTGGTTGCTAGGGTGATCTCGAAAGTTGCTGGGGTATTTTCATAGATTTCTGGGTAGTTGGTAGTTAGTTACATATTGGTCTACATCATTAGAGCCACATTAAGGTGTGAACAACTAACCCATTAAAAACCAATTAAACTTACCGATACGATGCTAGGGCATTCTGGATGCTTGACAAGGAATTGTTATGTCATTTCTTGGGTGATCTCGATGGTTGCTAGGGCATTTTCTGGGTGGCTACTAGTTGGTTACATACTGGTCTACATCAAAAGAGCCACATCAAGGTATGAACAATTAATTCAATATAACTCAATTTAACTTGTTGCAATGAAGCTTAGTTCTTCTGGTTGATTCCCAGGACATTTCTTTGTGGTTGCTAGGGTATTCCTGGTGGTTTTTAGGACATTTGCATGGTTTTCTGGATGTTTGCTACTTGTTTTCATACTGTTCTATGTCAAAAAATCCTAAACTTAATCTCAGGTGCCTCTTTCAGTGTCCACCAGTCCAGATGAGTGTTTCCTCAATAAACTACACAAATCAAGGTATCATTTATGCCTGTAACACACATTTTAGGGTAAGTTACTTGTTTAATAGAGTTGAACAAAATCCTAAACCATAAATATAAGTAATACTAGTAGCAATGCTAGCTTGCTAGCCTCATGCGCCAAAAATTGCAGCTGACTTAGCAGTAGTAATAAATAAATAAATAAATCACTCCAAACAAATTGCCGAACACTTCTGACAGAGTCTCTATGAAACCACGTGCCTGTTAATCAAAGTGCATAGACACAAACACAAGACATAGGTGCTATCAAAAAGCCAGATAGGGCTCTGTAGCACAGAGGAATCATACGGAAACAGGGCTCCAGCAACCCTCATATAATGAAGAGAAAGATAACAAACACTTGCTCACTGTAACGGCAATAATAGATCCGTATAAATTGCATGGGGTTGCTGATGCATTGACACAGTGCTTACTAGACAGATACTCCAAAAGCAGACATACCGATGGGTTTTGTTTACCGGCCAATTTGAATTCAAATAAAGCTTTGCTTTCGCTGACTGCACATCATTATCCATGAGACTATAATCCCACCAGCAAATCCTACAGCTTCCAGAGCCAGACCTTTTGTTTGGGATTACTGGAAGCTTAGCCTATAACAAAGAGAAATGAGGCATTTTCCTCATCCTCCGTAATTAAGTGTGAAGAGTTGTTTCAAATCCAGACGAGAAACTGGACACACCACAGGATGATACCTCTTAGACTTTGGTGACATGGCGATGGCAGGTGTCCCTTGCATTTCCGTTTTTATTTTTTTTATTTATTTTTTTTATGAATGTCATAAGATACAGGCCTCAGAATCCAACATCATGGACACCTTGGCTTTTCTTGGTCCTTGATTGTCTTTTGTTTGCCTTGTTTCTTTGAACAGTAATATTTCTATTAAAGATTTCCAAATAGTGAATTTGATTCCAGTAAAAAAGTTCAAGATTTTATTCTTCACTATTCAGCTAATGGCCTATTGATACCTAAGCATTTGGCTTCTTGGGTTATTGAGTTGCTCAGGGTTCTTGAGTTCCTGTACTGTCATTTGAAGATTTAAAAAGCTCTTGCTGTACATGATGGGTTGTTCAGATTTAGAGTATTGCCTTTCGGGTTCATAAATGCACCAAAGATGTTTTTCTGGAAAAAAAATAAAAAATAGAGAATCAAACGTTCTTTGTGGGATTTCTGATTGGAATCACTATTATTAAGAGTGCAGGACAAAAAAAAATAAACTAAAAAAATAAATAAAACAAAATATTCAGCGTTTCACTTACCAATGCTTACTAAAACTGCATTCTCCTACAAACTTCCCCTCAGACTGACACTGTTAATTGGAAAGTTTCAACACATCATGGACTTGGGGAACATGTGATTCAGTCAATCTCTGGCCTTGTTGAAATGTTTGAATGGGCCGCTTGTTCCCAGTAGAGAAAACGCACAGTGTTCCAGCACTGGCAGGTTGTGCGGAGATATCTGTATGGACACTGGCTCTGGACCACCATCTGAGATGAGCAGAGGCTGGGTTTGATGGCTGTCCAGTGCACCGGATCAATACAGCTATCTTGTGGACTTTTTCTCAAGCGAAGGGAAATCCAGCAAAAAATAAAGGCCAGCCTTTTGTGAATAGAGGAAGATCAATGTGGTGTCGCACCCCTTCCAGATCACAGACAAAAAGAGACAATGGCCAGTTTTTGGAGATGCTATTAGGCTGTTCTAAATTACACTGAAAACACATTTATGTTGGGGTGGTTAGATGAGACATCTTCTGAACAATTTGCAGACTTTCAGTCAATTGTAGCTGTATATGTATATAAATATATGACAAGAAAAATAGCAAAAAGAGATTTTAGAGTTTGAGAAAATATCTCAGCAGTATCCGTTCTCAGATTTACCAAGTCTGAAATAAAATGCCAGATATTTCAATAAAGATGTGGTTTTCTCATGAATATATTTATTACATCTGAAAAAAACTTGAAACCTCATGAGCTTTAAATAGCAACCAATTAGAAATAAAAATTCACTGGCAAACATTAGACAAACCATAGCATACTTTGAGATAATATAGAGATATTTTCTGAAGCTAAAAGAGATATTTGTGAGATTACTTGGATTTTTTCTCAGAAGATGTATAATGAAAAGTCTCAGATTGTTCTTTCTTTACAGTAATCCCATTGCTGTCTAGGAAAAACAATTGATAGTCCAAGAGTAATAGTAATTTTTCTTTCCCACAGGTTTGGTAACAGCTTTCTCTTTTGCAGTTTTATTTCATCCCCTAAGAAATTGAAAACATTTAAGACGCTAAGAACCCTATGTGTCTTGTGAGCAATGAAAGAGCGACCTCTGAGAAATAAATGCTCCTCTGGGGAGGTGTGTATTTAGTGACAGATGCTCAGCTCACATGAAGGCTATAATTATTATCATAAAATAAAATGACTTCAAAGCTTCACCGGTTTTTAAGACACATTCAAGATATAGTTCCTAAAACTCCAAATAGGCTTCCTTAATGAACTCAAGCTCCTAATTGGATTTTTAAAAGTTCCATACAGGAAAAAAAAAAAACACAATTAACTCAGAGCATCGAGTCAGGCTTGAGCGCCTCCCGTGAGTAACATTCACTCATGTACACACGCTTTATGACTGAACTGCAGGGAGGTCTCGTGCTCAGACGGACTAGCCGTGACTCCACGTGCATTTCTCCATCCTGCACTTTTCTTTCCCCCTTGTTTAAACTGTAGTTGTAGAATTTCACAACTAGCCCATAAATACCACCAGCTCACGGGAAGATAAATCACAAGTGTTTGCCTGTGTGTGAAAAGCAAAGAAAATGTGAGTTATGGAGGTGTAGGAACGTCCACTCCGCTGTGGGAAACGGCCTACATTATGACACTCTCCTTTAAATGGCATCATAAAGCACATAAAGCATCATAATACACTCGCTGACAAGTGCACGCAACAGTTTGCGGCATCTGTGTGTGTGTGAGAGCTGTTCCATCACCTCCCACTGTTAACATCTGCTCCGTTTAACGCTGCCATGTAACTCTGCCACACTGATACATGCTAATAGAATCAAATGAATCACGCTGCCAGCTCTTATCACGTTACATGCTCTGCTCATGCGCTGATAGATGGCATTAATACAGCTTCAGCTGAGAGAGAGTGCATTGACATGAAGAGCTTACTAAGAAAAACTAGTTTCAGTGCAAAAAAGATGAGCATTTTTCTTTTTAAGACACTAACAGATCTGTAGTCAAAGGCAACTGTTTTGACAAATGACAATGTCCCCAGTTTTTTATGTAATTTAATTATATATTATGCCTATATCATATAATAGACATATTGTTCATACAAGTAAGACATTTTATTTAAGTATCCCCTTTTTCACAAATGTTCTCCTGAAATTCCTTAGGAGAATTTAGACACAAATGAAACAATCCTTGACATAAAGCACACATATTGAGCTAAGACAGACCTGGAAAAATTGAAAAATCGCTAGATGAGAAACCAAATGCTTAATCCAATCAATTTTTAAGGCTTTATACTCTTGCAGAATACTCTTTAAAAAGAAAGGTTCCTAAATGGGGTTTTCACAGCAATGCAATAGAAGAACCATTTTGGGTTCTCCAAAAATAATTTAATAATAAGTTCTTAAAATAACTTTTTTTTTCTTAGTTTGAAGAAAATTTTAATAATCTAAAGAACCATTTTTTCCATTATTAAAGTACATTTTCTTATATAGAAAGTTTCCATTGATGTTAAAAATTCTTCACAGAACCATAGATTCCAATGAAGAACCTTTATTTTTAAGAGTGTAGAAGAACCATATTTGGTTCCTCAAAGAACCATTCAGTGAACAGTTGTTAAAATAAACTTTTTGCTCCTTTAGTGTAAAGTATCCATTATAAATCCATCAGTACTTCCATTTTTTTTTCCACTATAAAAAGCATTTGTACTATTGAAAGAGTCCATGGATCTTAAAGGTTCTTCAAAGAACCGTCAATGCCAGTAAAGAAACTTTTAAGACTGTACGATTTTCTAAAGATATTTCTAAAGATAAATCTGACACAAATGTACTTAAATCTACTTAAATGATAGACCACTGGGAACTCCATCAAGATTCCTGAGAATCTTGAAAGTCACCTTCTGAGCAATAAACTGTGCTGGCTGACATCTTTAACCAGAGTGGAGTTTTAGACATTGTCAAGCTCTCTTTTGAATCTAAAGTGAGATTACTAGGGTCTTTTTTTCTTAGGATGATATCTATATGCTTAAATCTCTGTTTAATCCCATTGTGGTCTCTGAGAAATAATGGTGATATCAAAAAGATTTTCAAACCAAATGTGAGATAAAAATCAGCGTAAACAAGCATCGTTTTTGTATTGTTACAACCAACATACAACTCTCAGGTCTGTTTTGGCAAAACTCAGTCACAGAAGAGCCGTCACTATCCTTTAGATGAGGAGATCTCCAGAACCAGATCGTCCATCAGCAGGAACAATGACAGCTGCCTGCATCTGACCCAGTATTGATGCAGCGGCATTTGGATCCCATCCTGACACACATCCAAGACACCAGGAGTGCACGACCACCTCAGTCCTGCATTGATGTTTGTGCAAAATCAATAAAAATGATCTCGGGAGTCCATACGCCATTTGGCAGCTCCATTTTGTGATGTCTTCTTAAAGAATATAGGAGACATACTGTACAATGGGCCAGTCGAGCGCATGTAATTTGTCAGAGCTAATCTGCTGCAGTCTTACATTGATTTTTTTCCCCTTTCTTTTCGGACTCCTTAGCCTCTGGTCATTACAGCACAAAAACTTACTTAATCATACAGTGTGTTAATGTACGGGTCACAATAACGTCCATTTTCTTGCCCTCTGGTAATTTCTTGGCTTTCTTTGCCTTTGCTCAAGAATCTTTTTATGGGTCAGTGTCCCTCTGCAGCTAATGTTGGGAAGAACAGGCTGAGTGCATCTCAATATTTGTGCTAATATATGTCATCCATTTCATAATAAATGGGGTAAAATACATATAGTCTGGTTATTTTTTGGGTGGAATTTTGACCACATAAATTAAGAATTCTGAATTACACCAACCCAATGACCCTGATTATTTTCGAGTAAATCTTTGTAAATCCATTCTTGCATTAATTGCAACATTCACTTTACTGCAACAATATACGTAAAAATGGTTTGTGAAAGAAATTGATTTCATGAATGAAGCACAATGATGTCGAAACCTTCTAAAGAGCTATGCAAGTACATTTTAACGTGATACTGCATTAAAATGCATACACAATGTTTAGATCAGTTTTTCCGAATTTCATTTATTTATCTATGTTAAACCTTGTATTATTTGAGTTGAAAAGGGTTCCAGGGTTTCATTATGACAACATATTGCTTACATATTGCGTCTATAACAGTGAGTATTTTAATATTTATATTACTTCTATTGTAAGTACCTCCGAGTTTTGCGTTAAAATACTTTTAATAAATGCACTAAAAAAGGTTTTATTAAAAAAGGGCCTTGTGTTCTGGCTTAAACCACCCTTTACCTGTCTTGGCTTAGCGCTCGCTGCGGCGGCATTGACCACCAGTGCATTAAATGCATCTCTTAAGAGCGCGATAATGCAGCGAGACCCTAAACCCGGGTGCAAAACATGGCATTACACTTCTCCCGACGTACTCTTGCATGCTGTTTCCATAAGGGCGCAAACAGATGGGGAATTGTTACTATCTGGCATCTTTTTAAATAATCTAGGTATATCCATTGCACTTGGATGTTGCCGCTTTTGAATCTGTGTTTGTCCTGTTTGCCAAACCTATCATTTACACCAGGGCTCTTAAAGGAAGAAAAGCCCCCCTCTTATGGCATACGTGTCACCCTCTCTCTTTAAGGCTTTACCCCTTGTGCGCTTATCTTCTCCAGTCAAATGTATTTCTTATCGAGAGGGGGAAAAAAGTCCATGAAGCTGCCTGACAATACGGCGTTATCAAATTTCCTCAGCCCAGTCGGCGTGTCATTCAGTCAGTCAGATGGTCTCGGGTTTGATTGATGGATGGGCTTCGTGACAAATAAAACCTGGATCAACAGCTTTGCACCTCTCTCCTCATCGGAGACCCGCGCGAAACATTCCTCCGTAACAAAGGCGGGATTACGGATGCATTAGCCCGCCATCGACCATGGGCCTTCTAGTGCTGTCAATACTTTGCACATAATAACCTGAAGCCACGATAAGGAAACAAAAGGAGGGGAGATAGGAGCGGCGAAAAGGAAAAATAAATCAATGGCCGAGTGGGGGAAAGTTTTTTCAAAGACACACATACACCGTCAGAGCTGGGGGACGAATTTTTTCCACCGCTGCCACCGGATAATGGCCTCTGACACGAGGACAATGAGCACTGAGGGTCCATCGGCGGTCAGTGGAGCGGCCACGATGGGCTCTGATAAGGGCCGGGACGAGCGTCCGCTCCCGCCGCATTCAATTACGCCATTAATCTCTGCATTAGGAGCCACCGACTTGAGCGACTTTTATGCCCAGGTTCTGATGCGTCTCGAGACGCCTACCAGATATATCCTTTCGTATGGATTAAACGATATCCTTTCTGCTCGACGCCGGTGTACAACTCACTCCAAATCTTTCACACTTCTTCGGAAAAGTCGCGACAGCCGCGGTTGCGCCGCATGACGTATCTGTAATGGCACTTCAGAGTAATCGGTGAAGGCTTCAGCAGATGACTGACTGAGAGGGGCCCGAGGTAATTGTTTCACCAATCCTAATTAATTAATTTCCTCCACCCTGTTTGCGCCAGCGTTCACACGGTTAGGGGCCGCCTCGGCAGGTAATAATAAATAAATAACTGAAGGCAGGCTCTGGAAAATTAATGAGAAAAGAGAAAAGAGGCCCTGCATGTTCTGTCTGCTGAGGACCGGCGCACAAAGACACAATAAACCGGCGAACAAACAGTTCCTTTAAAAAAAAATCACCCAGAAACAGTGAGCAAATTCAATTACAGAAGTAATTAGAAGATATAGGGCGAGACTGCCTTTTGGGACTGTGCCAGGAAACATGAATTAATAAGACAGAATAGGAGGAGGCCGTTGTAGTAATTAAGAGGCAATCACCTATGTCAATGAATACCTAAAAACAGGATGAGAAAACTATTAATTCAGTGATCAAAAATATTTTGAAGATGATTAATACAGCAAATTCATTTAAAAAGACTAATTTCTGGAAAGATAGCAAGACAATTGCACATAATGTGCTCTTTCTGGCATTTATATTGCTAATTAAATTTCGATCATTTGCCGAGGCATTCTCGAATCTGTAAAACAGCACAGAGAGCATTTGCCAAAAATGGTCTCAGCCACTTGCAGATAGGGTACATGGAAGTGCATTAGGCAGAGAATTTTCTTCATTTCATAAAAACAATAGTGTTTACTTTTTGAAATGAAATAATGAAATAATTCAAATAATTATATGCTGATAAAAATATGTGTGAAATATAACAAAAGCATTACAATATAGTTAAATAAAACTAAAATAATAAAAAATAATAAAATAAAATAAAATAAAATAAAATGAAAATAATATATATATATATATATATAAATATATATATATATATATATATATATATATATATATATATATATATATAACCTATTTTATTTTAGCTAGTTGCCAAAGAAACATTTAATTTTCAACATTTTAAACATTTCATTTTCATTTAGTTTAACTTCAATAATGCAATAAAAATAAATAAATAAATATATAAATAAAAATATATCGATATTACAGAGATATTAAATAATTGAATAATAATAATAATACTAATAAAATGACAAAAACACACAAAGTCATTCAAATTTTAATGAAAATGAAAATGAACATGAAAATGAAAAATAAATAAATAAATAAATAAAACACACACACACACACACACACACACACACACACACACACACACACACAAAACAGTACTTCAGTGATGCTAAAATAACACAGGTTACAAAAAAAGGAGTTTTGCAGTGATGCCACAGAAGAACCATTTAAAATAACTTTTTTTTCTCTTAGTGTGAAGAACATTTTAATGATCTAAAGAACCTTTTGTGCATTGAAAAGGTTGCATGGATTTTAAAGGTTCTTGATGGAACCATCAATGCCAATAAAGAACCTTTATTATCAAGAGTGAACAATAAAAGAAAAAGAAGAAATGAAAAAGAAATGAAACAAATCACAGAAATGAGGACATGTATAATGACATGCTAGTTTATACCCTGCATTAAAAAAAAAAAAAAAAAAAAAAAATGAATGCATTTCAAAACATGAACAGAAACTAATACGACTCCAAGCCAGATGGTTTAATTTCGAGAGGAGATATTTAAAAAAATGCAGTTTAGTCATATTCAAATTCCTCCATCTAAAGGACAAAATAGATGCTAAATTTGAGGGCTGCTTTAATTTTACCTTAAAGATCTTTGGGAAGGATCAGTCATTCTTTCAGTAAAATGGCAGATTTCCCCACGCGACATTAACATATTCATATGCGTTAGCGGTTAAAGCCATTTTTGCAGATACGAGAGGCAAATTCCACTTAGTATTATCAGAAGCCAGAATCTGACGGCATAAAAGACCAATTGCCTGAGGGGAAGGGATAACACTAATATGCTTTCAAATTTCAGCGCAGTATTTACACCGCGAGGTATATCATTTACTGCAGCGCGCTGGATGGACACGAAGGGCCGTGTGGTTTAGCGACTTCAATTATCGCTTAAATAGACTTAATATTGAAGATCAAAACCACAAGTGTCGACTTGACTGAAGTCCAGAAGAGGCCTAATGCTCGGTCAGTCAGCAAAACAAACAGACTTAGCCACGCGATTAGCACTGAACGCCTTCGTATCAGCGGCGATCAAACGCTCGCTCCATTTCCGCTAAAGTTTGTGAGCGCCGTGTCAAAGCCTTAAATGGTTTATCATGATTCCAGCCTTCGCAGAGATGCCTAATTTTCTATTCAAAGCTATTGGAGGCCCGTTTGGATAAATGAGAGTGATTAAAACCAAGATTGCAACAACATAAGTTGTCGCTCAAGAACATTCGAGGGACATCTGGTGTCACAGAGACCTGAGACAGTTAACAGGGAGATGAGAAGTTTCCCTCTTCACAGCCTGGCATCCAGTTGGCACGCGGCGCTTTGGTTGAATGCCAGCGAGGCTGCCATCTGTGTCCTTTAACCCTAAATATGACAGATGTGGAGGCAGAGAGTGATTTGAGATTCAGCTCCGTAAACAAGAAGTGCTTGCGACTCGCGAGCGTTTCCTGTCATTCACAACCAGCCTAAATGAGCGCCATCAATTAGAAAAGTGCTCAAATTAAATCCCTTTTCTCTTCAATACACAAGAAATTGTGGTGAAATTGAAACTCGAGGGTGACAAATGATGGGCGACCTTTGATTGGAATCTCACAGGAAACTACAATATACAGATTCGCTCACTTTCAAACACTTTTGTTTGTTTTGTTTGGATTAATATTTAATACAGACACTATTGCCGTTCCTTATACTAATCCTAATTCACCAAATGTGAGTTTTCACTTGGCGTACGCTAAAATGGGTAAAGGAATCCTTTAAGCTTGAGCCAACCTAGATCACCCTAGCAACTGCATGGCCATGCCTTAGCAACACTCTAAAAACACTCAGAACACCTTAGCAACTGCATAGCAAAGCGCTGGTAGCAAAGCCCTAGGATTGTGATGGAGTTTTGATTGGGCAAACAACACTCACATTTCCTTCATTAAATCAATTTAAGAATAACAACAGCAACATTATTATTATTATTATTATTATTATTATTATTATACGTTGTTGTTATTGGTATAAACAATAATAACAATTGTAATAATAGTTATTAAAATTAATAATTATTTAAAAATGAGAAACAACAATACTCTATAACTGATAATAATTAATATGATAAATGTTGTTAATAAAATATGTATTATTATTAATATTATTATTATTATACTTTGTTGTTGTTGTCAACAGTAATAATACTACTGATACTAATAATAATACTATATAATAATTATAATAAAACATATTTATATTAATAATTATTAAGAATGAGTACGAACAACAATAATAATAATAATAATAATAATAATAATAATAATAATAATAATAATAATAATAATAATATAATAAAGTGTTAGACCTGTTTTATTAGGGCTAATTTTTGTTGTTGTTGTTGTTGTTCTTCTTCTTCTTCTTCTTCTTCTTGTTTGTTGTTGTTGTTTAATTTATTATTTATTATTATTATTAAACATGCAAAAATGAATAATAATAATTATTATTATTATTATTGTCGCAACTGTAAGTATTAGTTTAGTACAGCTAATTTTGTTTATTTTCCAAATGAAATCTTAACAAGCATTGAAGTTATGTGTTTTCATAAAACATGTTGTATCAAATCAAACAACATATTTATGGGAGAATCCGTTGACTAATTAGAATCGCAGACACTGTTGTACTGTCGAGTCCAAACTGAGTCAAAGTCAGTGTTCTTCTACACTGATATTGACTCTAGAGTCTTTGGGCACAGCTCAGCTCTGCCGACTCATTTTCCTTACAGTTCTGACCACCTCGGCACAAAGCACGAGAAGGCCTTTGCCTTCTGATTACAGTCTCATCTGCGCTTCGCTGGCACCTCAAAGCCCTGCCAGGTAAAATTGCCGTCTCCCCCTTGGCCCCCCTTTTGTAACATCAAGCTCTGTATCCCTGCCTGGCTGCACCTCTCGCTGGCTCATTCTTTACCCAAATGACAGTGTTTTTGGCCCAGTAATGGCTCTCATTTTCTCAGCGCCCAGCGGTAGCCTCACTTTTCATCAGGCTGGATCACTACAGCAGGTCTTCCTCTCAGTCGAGCACTAAAGAGCCCCGACACCCCTGCAAACAAATACATCATCTACATCATCATCTCGCCAACTACACAAATACCAGCATAGACACAGGCTCCACCACTAACAATGACAACACTGCCACTCGCTATCTATCTATCTATCTATCTATCTATCTATCTATCTAAGATCCATTTAAGATTTAAGTGAAAATTAATAGAAATCAGATTAATTTAGGTATGGCATACAATGTATGGCAGACATTTCAATTTTATGCCACTAATTCAGCAAATGTATATTTTAACATTGTAATATCAAGTAAAAAAAAAAAAAAAAAAAAAAAAAAAAAAAAAAAAAAAAAAAAAAAAAAAACCTAGAGCCCAGCACTCAATGTTCTAATTTTTTAAAGAAAATTATTACATTGTAATTACATATTTAATACTGTGTAATAACTAATGAATAACATTTATTAAATATACACCTATGTTCAGCAATTCCTAAATAGTTTTTGTTCATGTTATTAGAATTATGATTATATTTGCATTAAACACATGAAACAATCAAATTGTTTATTTATTTGTTATTTCTTGTTTATTTATTTCTTGATTTAAGTAACAATTTGTGGAAATCTGATCAACTGATACATGGTATACTATGAATGACACCGTGCTTTCTTTGTAATTCCATGCACACAAATATGAAATCGCTAAACAATAATACTATCAATCCTAAATTTAAACAACAATAAAATCAATCATAAATGATCACATTAAACTTTGATATTAAATGAATTACAACATTACAGTTAGATATTAAATCAATTATATCCCACATAAAACCAGTAAAAGACTACACTTGGGATTTTCTTGATGAGAAATTCCACTCTTTCATTCTTCTTGCGTCACACATTTCATAAAAGTCTCATTTACTTGTTCTGACTCTGGTAAAAGCTTGACACGCTGGATATTCACCAGAATGCCGACATGACATGAATCAAATCCGTATATCTTGATTTGGGTGACAGTCACGGCCTTTGAGATTTGAAAAGCTCAGTGGTTTCTTTTGCCTTTTGTGGAAGCTAAATTAAACAACTGTTGTTGACCCTCATTATATGGGAACACACAGCCAGTGTGCTGTGGCCATACCCTGGGGACACACCATCCTGACCAGCCTCCCCAGAGAGAGCGCCAGGAATCCCTGTAATCCCACAACACACACACCTCACCTACATTTTACATGCAAACAAATGTGTATCAATTACCACTGCTCAGTAAAATTATCCCATTTCAGTGTGCTTCCATTTAAACATATTTGAGTGTCATAAAGTCAGACTACAGAAGTACAAAGAATACATTACAATGCATTTTTTGTTTAATTGTTAATGATCGCTTATTGATTTTGTTTGTAAGTTAATTTAAGACACACTTACTGATTATCAACTAATAAACAAGGTTTTAAATATAGAATTGTGTTTAGCAACTTCTAAATAGTTTTTGTTAGTGTTATTTTAACTATTTTACATTAAATACATGAACCAACCAAATTAATGACAACTCTTAATCATTTTTTTATGTCAAGTAAAAACGCACCATTTCCGCATTTTTTGTAACAGCATGCTCTCAGATAAATGATGGATTGTTATTTTTTTGAAAGAAAATTAAAACACCAAAATGAGTGTTTATAACATTGTAATTACATATGTAAGTACTGTGTAGTAATTAATGAATAACGTGTCTCAGATAGAATGTCCAGTAACTTCTAAATATTTTTTGAGTATTATTTTCATTTTGATTAGTTAAATTTACACTGTGCATAGGAATACTGTTTTAAAGAAAATTCACAAACGTAAGCACTGTGTAATTACTAATAAACCGCATGTATTCATATATAATTATGATCAGCAACTTCTAAATATGTTTTGTTAGTGTTATTATACAATTCTATTTTTTCATTTACATTAAATACAAAACTACTGAAAACTACTAAAACTACTGAAAAAAAAAAGAAATTCAGTAAAAAAAAAAAAAAAAAAACTAGATCCCAGCAAACCAACCTTTTTGGAGTATAAAGCATTCAGATGAGAGATGCATGGTAATTGCTTTAAAGAAAATGCTAACTTTAAATCTGTTTATTACATAGTAATTACATATGTAAGTGCATAATACCTAAAGAACAAAATAAAAAGTAAATATTTTGTTGTAAATATAAATACACCTATTGAATGTAATCATATTTTAGATACACTACTTTATTAATGTAAAATTCCAAGAACTCTAAAGGGATTCAATTCAAAGTCAAATGGAAAAAAAGGCTATTATCCCAGCATTCCACTTTTGGAGTGTGCAGCTCTCAGATTCTGATCCAACATTCTCTGAATAAAGGTATTGTTGTTCAATTAACTGCTTATATGATTTCCCCTCTAATCCTATTTCTCTCTATCCTCTGTTCATGAGGGACGGTCTGCAGTGCTGGACAGCCTGTATTCCTGTGGCACTCTCTGAAATGCAGCGTTTGGCTGTGACAGTCAAGCTCAGATCAGGTCTTAACACTGCATTGTGTTCAGTTGAAGCAGATCTTCCCTATTATATCAACAGCAGTGCCTTCCCAGCATTCACAGCAGAGCGCTGAATGCAGGCCAAACAGGCTAACAGTCCGTAAGTTCAGAAATATCTCCCAAAGTTTCGGTTTTATTCAGATTTTTGAAAGTTTTAAAATTTGACAATAGCACATTTATGTAATATTGATCACAACTGTCTATGGGTAGCATGTATACAGTATATATAATGTGAAAAATATTGCTAAAAACATTATAGAGAATTTACTAGAAATACCATTTCCTTGATAATAAACATTAATAGTTTTAGGGTGTTTGTTTTAACAGCTATCTGCCATAAACTTTGAAATGGTAATGGGAGGTCAAGCAGATGTCAGAGATGAGGCTCATATGTTTCTGACATCCATTCACAAGCATCAAGGACACATTGAAATTAAGCCGAATGGACATATGTTCACATCCCAACAAGTGGGACACAAAGCCAGACAGCTAATTTAGCGGTTTCAGTTCAACAGGGCTCAAAAGAACGGGCAGGGTAAGTTGAAAACAAAAGTGGCTGAAAAATAAAGCCAGTTCCTGGGAGTTTAGGCCAGAAGAGTAGCATGCCAGAGCAGGAAGACACGGATGGACACACAGCATTAACCCCCCTGGCCTGAATGCTTTTGTGAGCAGCACGGCCAAGAGGAAATGATGTGTGCTTACAAAGCAGGCATTATTAATGAAGTCAGTGCTTGAAATATTAACAGTTATAGGCTGTATACTGACTAGGATTGAAAATTATTTTAAAAAAAACAAACATGCTGTGAGTGTTGCTATATTTTAAATATCTTGCAAGTAAAGTCTAAATAACTTAAATTGAAAAACTTAATTTTTCTCTGTCTTGTAAAATGATGAACATGATATTTAAGAAAGTGTTTGATTTCACTAGCTTTAAAATAATTAATGTTTTCTGAAGCTTGGTAATAAAGTCTTCATGTCAAAACAACCGTTTTGAAGTTGCCTTACAACATAAACGGAATTCCTGTGATCAAAGTGACTGAATTACACAATTAAGCTGATCAGAAACCTCAATGAGATTAGACTTAAAATAAAATGACAAACAAAAGTAAACAGAGAGGAGCTTAATATTACATTATAGCAATGGGCTTGATTTATTGTGCGAATTATATGTTGAAAGTGAATGCGACCTAAAACATTGCAATTATTGATTTGTTTTAAAAGTGTCAATTTGCTAGCCATTTGGCTTTCCTAATCATCAATCACTTTAATACTAATAAAACATAATTAGATTGTTTACAATGCTTCATGGGTTTTTTTTTTCTTCCAGAAGCACTAAGGATGTTATTCCAGGCAATATTTAATTTTAAATAAATCACAATTGTTAACTGTGTCTCAAACACAATGTACTCAAAACCACACTCAGATATTAAATTTCACGTAGAGTGGGTGTCTCGGACCACCCAGCCGCTTGGAGCTGGATTTTTTTCCACTTGTGAGCTTACGGCCACATGTGCTCTTAGCCTGACTTAATGTCTACCTTTAAAACCAGGCATCCAAACAGAGCACGATGATGCTTTATAGACCGCAACACTCGCAAAAACATAAAAGACGGTGCATTTACTGTCCGCCAGGCTTACCATCACTGTACTACATTAACATCTCTTTCCTTTTCAGAGATGTTGCTTCCTTGCACAGCCGACAACTTGCTCTTTTGTTGCGTTCACTCACTTAGAGTGCATGTAATGGCAGAAATGGATAACGAAGAGGCAGGGGAGGCGAAAACACACACGCACAAAAGGAGATCTCAGAAAAGGAACCCCGCCATGCGCTACTCTGCCGCGCGGAGCCGTGGGGCAGGAGGCAGCATCTTTAGGGTGTACCCAAGCAGCACTAAACTCCAGTGTCCGTGGGCAATCAAGGCCATTTTTTACAGCCGCTGGGGTCCGGCATCCCTGTCTTTACACTACAGTGGAAACCCTTTGTACTAATTGCTAGATTGTACCTGATTTTCTAGTTCAGTTCCAGCCTATAATTGACTGACAATGATGGGAATGGGGCGGGGGATTTCAGATTTGAGTGCACGGCGAAGGAGATCAGACATTAGGGCAAGCAGGTAGCAAAGAGAAAGAGAGAGGGCAGAAGTGGGATAGGAAAGGGGGTGGTCAGTGCTCTCATGTTTGCCATGACTGGAAACCCGAAGGTCCTTTGACCCCTGCAATAATTTATTCTTCCAGTGTGACCAACAAATCCATCACAGCAATTCTTATATTCTCTACAACAACTATGAAGTTTTGTTGCTCAACAGGTTGAGCAAGGTGCCAAAATAATTAGTTTAGTTCCTCTGGAACACATATACTGATACAATGGAGCCATGGAGACTTGCAAAATCTTGAAATAGACTTGAAATTTGCAAATCTTGCAAATTTGTAAGTATACCGACATGTGTGTCAAATGCAATAATTTAAACCCTTCAAATCCCCAAAACTTCAAACTCGAATGAAAACACACTGTTGCATTCAAAAACGTTTCTACCCATTTCACCTGATCAAATGAAGCCAAACAATAAAAAAAAATTTCACAATGAGTTGCGTCACAAAGATCAGTGTGCAAAATTTCAGCATCTGTAGCGTAGCTCAAGATAATACACAGCCCGCCCCCATCAGGCGACTTTCTCTTGCGCTGCATTCATTAATCCGTAAGGCACGATGGAAAGCACACAAGAGCCGGCCAAGAGCAACAAAGTACATATGTAGCATTCCTTTTAATTAACGCATGGGAGATGTAATGCATCTTAGTCTGCGACCCGAGGCACCTGCAACTCAAGTATGGATAAAGGTACCAGCATGGATCTGTGTGTTTACAGGTGTTCACACCTCGCACACCACCGCAGATTCACAGAGACTGTCTAAGAGCCATTAGCAAGGGTCACGCGTTCCTAATGCCGACTAGACTCGCCACATCTCAGGTTATATGCGATCTGTCTCCAAATCAAAACAGCCAGCATGCTCCTTTTGGCAGCTTTTCACACGCCACCCCACATGCACCGGCTGGCACACACACAGCTCATAAATATACGTGATCCCACCTGAGCACAATTTTCTGAACAAGGCCGAACATATGCCATAAGAGAAAAAGACTGACATGAATTTCTGAGAGTCAGCTTACCTTGCCTTTTAGCGTTCCCCTGCCTGCCTTTTCCAGCAGGCCCAAGACCTATAGATATCCAGAGTTCCACCTGCTCGCAGAGGAGAGCCGAGCCGAGACCCAGCGTGTCTTCTCTCTGACTGTGTCTGTCTCTGTGTAAGGGGAGCTAGGAATGCACTGGCTATAGACTTTTGTCCAAGCTGTAGGTCTTTTTTGGTGAAGCAAGATTAGTTCATACAAAACTCAACAATACAGCACTGAAACCCATTGTTGATATTCAACATTTTTCACATAGCGGAACAGAATAGACAATACGGTAGCTAGGAAACCACGGGCTGGATCACAAGCTGATGATATCTCACGCTTTTCCGCGGCCTGTAATCCTGTTCATTGAGCTTGTGGGTGATGCTAGATGTAAACCAAAATCAATATCAGTGGAAGTGGATGAGAAGTGTGTTGTGGGGAGATGGAGGATAGGTTTGCCAGGGGGCAGGATGTTTTCACATTGTAGCAGACTACACAATAAACATTCTTTATTCAGCAAGGTCTTCTTTGAAGGGAGGGATTCAAATAGACACCACAAATCCACGGCTCTGCAACTAACTCCTGAATAGATGTCTGAAAGTTCAATGGTTCCCTCAGAACTCCTTTTGCAATCCAACTGTAAAATAAGAAGCTGAACAATCTATAGCCTACTTCAGCACAAACGTACAGTTTCGAACATCCCCAAAAGTATTCAAAGTAAAAAAACACAGGAGTCTAATTGCAATTCAGAAGTGTCAAGTTAAGAATGTTGTAAGCTGTGAAATTAACAAACAAGACATTTAAGGCCAAAGGTGATCGACTAAAATACAGTTAACAAAAACTATCCCCTTGGTTTAAATGTTTCAACAATTTAATCAACAATATCGGGAACTTTTTAAAGTCTTACCAGGTCTGTACCTGTGATCCTGTTCCACTCTATTAACCCATCCAGCTGCCATATTTTCCCCCACACTCTGAGTCCTGTAGGTAGCCAAAGAGGGGGAATTGTTCAAGCCCTTCCTTTTCATCACTTCGGCAATTGACCAATTGACAACTGATTGATGGTTATCCTTTCATACCTACAAAGGCGGAAATTACCATCACTAAAGCGACGTACTGTAAAAGCCTCAAGAGTAAATTACATGTTGCTAAAATTCCCCTTCACTCAGCCCTGTACAATAGCAAGCAAACAAAAAAAAAGTTTCCTTTTTGCCAGTTCTGTGGCACTGTAGATTTGGCCTTCCCTGCCAAGTGCAGAAAGAACTTGACAGCTTCTTTAAATGGTGCGGCACAAAAGCTCTTGAATGAGGGATGGTACCCAGGCAGGACTGCCATTCTGTAGAACCATGACCATTATTTGCATTGAAAACAGAGAGGCTTGAGAAGAACAGATAAGACATATCTGAATATGAGCTGGGGAGGGGGTTTCTCTAGTCAAGCTTCTCAACAAATTATAATTCATTCCAAATAAACAGTGTGTAGAAGCAAGAAGGAGAACTGGCCATCGGTGTACGTAAAATATCCCAATAGTTTTTATTTTAAATGCTAATTGGACGAGGGCGCTCTTTGTCAGTAGATCCCATTTCTGATTTCAAGGACTCGAGGATTTGAGACTCACACAAACACTATGGCCATCCATATGCATCTTCACACTCAAAAATAACCAATCACACAAAAAGCTCAGTTGAGGCCTTCCTTGCAGATGTCGAAAGCATTTTTTTATTCCTCCTTTTTCCTAAGCCTGCCTTCCTGAAAGGCCTGAGAAAGTAAGAATGGAATGGGAGGGGATGTCTAGGGCCTGTGTGTCTGCCCAGAGAACTCAGCTGCCAACAAGAGCCAGGGCTTTCTTTGGATATGGGAACAATCCAAAAAGAAAACCCTTTTCAAGGCCTTTCAATTGCAGCAGATGGGACCCAACCAAGAAGGCATCAACTTTGGGAAAGAGTAGTCTATTCACTAACGGCAATGTAAGGGGGATTCTATACTCGCCGTCCAACATTTAAGCTCATTACTGAAACAGAGGAGCTAATGTGGCCAACATATTTAAAGTTTTTCAAAGTGACCCACACGTCCTGATGGACAGCATAAAGGCCCTGATATACTTCAAACAAAATTGAAGAACAAACTAATAATACATCATTTCGAACAAAATCAGTCCGAAAACATAGTTTGTTTTGAGTTTGTTCCAGCAGTTTAAAACCGCTCAGCAAAGCGAACTTTTAGGGGGAGTTCGTTTTGGCTCCTAAACACCTTTGAGATACCATTGGTCCATGGTGGTTACGCAATCGATCATTGTGTTCTGGAACTCCACCTTCTTTGATGTGCAATTTTTTTTTTTTGGTTCGTTTCACATTCAGCGGAGGTCAGGCAAGAGAACAACATCTCCAAGTCACTAGCAACATAAATACACTGTGTCATATAGCTGAACTTCCACTGATATATCCGCACCTGTACGATCGCTTGCAGAGACTTTAAAGATTCAGAGAAAGCATTTAATTCCTAGAAAGAAATTGCAACGGAACTTGATGCCGACGACCCGGAGTTATGCTAAAAGCTATGTAGAGAAACATCAGATGCAAGTTTTCCAAAGCCATTAAAAGAATGAAAGGAAAGAGTAAAGATACAAGGTAGCAAGTACCAAATGCATGTTTAAAATAAATGTTACATCGAATTTAAAAGGTATACAATAAATGAAATGCCAAAACAACATAAAATAATAAACCTTTGTTTTTATCAAATCATGACACCACATAAAAAGGTGTAATAATTTATCCAGTTTAATAAAATAAATGAACACTAATAAAATAAAGTAACAAACAGGTTTGTATTATTGAGATGACTTATGAAATATTTTTTCCACATCATGCTAAAGTTTATAAAGGACTGATTATGGAAATAGAATGGCTCTTTTGTATTGCAAACATGGTACTTGACTCTGAACTGCTGCTTATCATTATTCTTTTGTCTATAATATTCTGACCATCGGTACCCATCTCACACCTAGATACACCATCGTTGCATCTTTATCGCGTTTAGGGCATACGCGCAAACGTCGTGAGTTATGTTTACATTAATCTACACCCTGCCTCCAGCAGTGCAGGGGTGCTGGAATGTTCGAAAACAGTATACCGTCACTCAGCCTTTTCAAACTTCTTTTTGCCCCCAAACGAAGAACGAAAACGAATTTCTTTTGAAGTATATCTGGGCCTTAACAGACTGGCTCAAAGAGAAGACTTTCTCAAGTCTTGGAGAACTGTCCCGTCCCTTCTACCTCCCTTCAAATCCAAGGAAAGCTACATTGCAAATGTCGGTGATAACAAAATGCACTTTGCCATTGTCCTGGAGGGTACAAAATACTATGAATATCTAAGAAAGAAAATGATTCAGGGTTTTATTACAATTTTATCATTATTCTCACAATGTCAATATACAATTCAAACCATTCGCCAAAATTTCACATGTGAACTTTAAAAGAGCTGACATAAGGCAAAAACACTGAATGTGATTAAACATGATATTCAGATTAGATAATGTGCTCTTCCTCCAAAACATCTTTGATTTGTTTTATCTTTTGCGCCTGAAGATGAGATGTTTTTCCCTATGTTTTATTAATGGATCTCAGTGGGGAACACTCAAATGGATATCAACAACTGGATAAGAGCAGAGGAGACTCCAGCGGCGTTGACACAAACCCCATGCTGGCTCCCACCTCCCGTGTGCCAATCTGTGCACTTTAATTGTTCATTCGCTCAATGAATACATAAATAGGTCTCAGGATCTGGTCATGGTAATGAAGCTATTTTAGACTCAAATTGCTACTTCACATGGAAATCTTCCACCATCTTGTTTTTTTCATTTCATGTGCACTATCGGAAAACACACATTTATATTATTGCAGTGGGTGGGAAATCAAATTATGATTTAATGTGGTTTAATGCAATAAAGGGAGAATCATGAAACATGACTCTGATGTCAAGGCTGTACTGATTCAAAAGCAATTTTTGTACATATGGTCCGGCTCAAGGCCGCCAAACAACAGATGAATCGGAGGTCAAGCCTGTTTCAGTCCCTGACCTGGGGTCAGATGTAAGCCCGTCCGCAAACACAAAGATACAATCTCCTCCATCTCTTCATATCCGCTAAATACAGCTAAACTAAACCTCCATGGCCATGACCACAAAAATCTGAACTATAAGGGCATTTGGTTTCAGTACAAAATTAATTTGCTACCATTTAACCTCAATTCATTGGGTCATGGAAAATGATCATGAATGTATAAAGAAAAATAATGAATGTATTACTTGCCTTACCAACAACCTGTTTTAACAGTGATGAAATTTCACTTCCCACATATTAATAGTTATATCACTAATTTAATTTTAAAACAGATAGTTACAGTCCTGGAAGCCCACTGATTTCTGTGTAGTGCTGTGTGGAGTCCTGAAAGTACAGTACTTAAAACACCTTTAAAAATATTGTTTATGATATAAACTACTGTCCTCTTAAACGTTTTTATGTATTTAAAGTAAATTAAATTAAATTAAATTTAAATTAAATTATTAAATTAAATTTTAAATTTTAAAGTACTTACTGGGACAATATTTATTTGAGTAAAAGCAGTAATACTGAAGTATTATTACAATTTAAAATAAAGTTTAATGTCAATATATTGTATAATATAACTGACTGCTGTAATCAAAGCTGAATTTTCAGCATCATTACTCTAGTCTTTAGTGTCACTTTATCTTTCAGAAATCATCCTGTCAAATTCACACATGCACATTTTATGTTCCTGTGGACTTGTAGGTCTTGAATATTGTGATAGCAAGCACAAGGTTTTGAATCCCAGGGTTTAAATCCCAGGGAACACACATTTGTAAAATGTATAATTTAAATGCACTAATTGCTTTGGACCTGTCAAATTCACACATGGACATTTTTATGTTCCTGTAGACTTGTAGGTCTTGGATTTTGTGATAGCAATCAAAGGGGTTATGGGTTTAAATCCCAGGGAACACACCTTTGTAAAATGCAGAATTTAAAATCACTGGTTGCTTTGGATCGGTCAAATTCACAATGCTCATTTTTACATAGCAACATCACCACTTTTATAAACTAATAATTTATACTAATTATTCTAGTACACAAACTGCCCCTACATTAACAATATAAAAAAGTTAAAGTTACCTACCCCAAATCAACACTACTTTGGTAACTATGTTCTCTAATATGCTTAGACATTAAAATATGTGAAACTGCTCAATCTAATACTATCTATAAGTGTATTTGTGCATGATGAATGACAGGTTAGGCCTCTGTAGGAAGTGTGTGGGAGCTCCACAGGTCCGGGACAGGGGGATGTGATTATCTGTGTGTGAACGAGGGCCTGCTGCTCCAGAGGAAAGCTCCTTACAGTTTAGAGGCACACTTTGACACCTCCTTTAAGCCTCTAGTCCAAACAAGCCACTCGACAAGGTGAGGCAGGAGTTCTGCTTTTGTTTCACCCAGCGGGAATCTGAACATCATTCATCACTTACGTCAAGATTTCCAGCACAAAAACATTGTGTGATTAGCATGTCAAGATCGTTATCTTTGATAACATGGTTTGGTTGGGTGGCCGGTAGGTGCTCTGGCTAATCAATTAATCAAAACTTTATCTAAACACATAACAATTATAGTGTTTGTATTCGTGGAAATAATTACAAATGTTGAATTATGATACAGGTAATCATTTCAGCTGACTAACATGTGCTCTGCCGCAAATTGAAACAATAAATTAAACTGCCGTTAAAAATTTGAATTTGTAAACAGTAAAGGCCTTTCCACACTGAACGCGAAAAAGCGTAACAAATATTGGATTATATTTAAATAAATCAATAGATTTCTGTGGATGCTTCCATATAGGCTGCGAACATTCGCACAGCGAAAATATGATATTTTTTTTTAGAACCAGTCTGACGAATCATTTTAGTTTCGCAAAGCGAAATCATGTGCCGTCCAATAAGATTTGGGCTAGGATCACGTGACCGGAGCAGCTGCTGTTGAGAAGGGTGAGAGTGCTGGTGCTATTTCGAAAACTATTAATTGTCCACTGAATTATGTAATCACAGTAGAGCACCATCTGTTTTTTTCGCCTGTGATTCGCCTCGCTTTTTCGCATCGCGCTCAGTGTGGAAAGGCCTTTAGGTGGTGATTTTTCGGAAACACTTCACTTAAAGCCTTTATGTATAATGCATTATAAAAGTGCATTAATTATGCCTTGTAATGCACCTTATAGTGCACTGTACAATCTCATGAATAATTGTAACCACAGTTAATAAATTATAAGACTTATCAATTCATTGTTACACTATGCATGTTAAATACAGTCATAATTATGACAAAATTTAATGTATTACAATCCACAATATGCATAATTAAAATACATTATAGCCTTAAATAATAACCCTATTAAAAAACTTTTTCGGTAAATAACTTTCAGAATCAGAATAAATGGCAACAGACATCAGACCAACGAGGAACACACTATATTATTGTTTATCTAAATCAACAACGACTGTAAAGTCATTATAAGTGAGTGAGGAGTATCTCTCTCTCTCTCTCAACCCCCGCCCCCCCACTGAAGAGTAAACAGAGACTCCTGCTGTTAAACAGTAGCTGTGCCGTGTAGCTCTGCAAGTGTCTCTTCACACCCTGGTGAGTGAACAGCAACATAAAGCCTTCCCTGGGGAGGTGTGAGATCTCTCGCCGGTCTCAGCAGCGCTCGTCCTCCCCGGTGTTGGCCTGCAGCTGGAGGAAGGTGTTACTTTAATGAGGTGCTAATACTCACACCCCCCGAGGCTGCCGGACTTTATTTTCATGGGGCAAGTGCATGACCCGGCGGTCATCCGGCTAAGTACACAACCATTAGCTTGACTGATGTCAAACTTAAAAATGCTGAAATGTTGGACTTCTGAAATCTATCATTTTATCTTCTTTTTCTTGTATAATATATCTGAGCGAAAAACACTCATTAACTAAAACTAAAATTAAAACTATTAAAAGCATTTTTGTTAATTGAAATAAAGCTGAGATAATATGGAAACATTATATGAAAAAAAAATCAAGGAAAATTAGAAATGAAGCAATATAATGACCGGAAATTAACTGTAAAATGGAAATAAAATAAAAAAAACTGAAATTGAACAAACTAATATATATATATATATATATATATATATATATATATATATATATATATATATATATATATATATATATATATATAATCATCCTGAATTTATAATGAAGTGTGGGGTGGGGGGTAATTAAATTCTTAAAAGGAAGTCTCATTTAGAAGTTTGGCTAGACTTTTTATTTTTATTTCTTTCAAAAAAATATAAATATTTTGGTCTGCCAAATCAGGGGCGGGGTCAAAAATAATTTGAGCTTTTTTTGACATGCCAAGTTATTTCAGTTGTAAAATGCCATGTCATGTTATTTATATTTTTATGTATGTAGTATTTAAAGTGTAAAGTTATTACTTATTACTTAAGTTGCAGGTGGATTGAGGTAATCTCCGTGAAAATCTCTACAACTAACAAAGCACCATTTCCTCTCCACAATCCCTTTCTTTGACGTACACCATTGTTGCATTATTATCAGCAGAGCCCAAACCAGTAATAAAGTTAAGATGCTTAGCCAATCCCATATTAGCTTTGGATTTTTTTTCTATGGATCCTAATTAGTACAAATTGTTGCAGCGCTAAGTCACTGCAGAAGCCGCCAAAGACTTCCTAATCTCCCTCGGAGTGAGAACCTGTCAAGCAATTAGCTGAATTACCCCCAAAGCTACAAGTTTAAAACAAAAGCGGTTGTTGCTGCAGGGTGGAGAGTAGCAGTTGTACGTAAATCTGCATGACAGTTCGGCCCACATTAGCACAGCAAAAAGGTCCGTTACTACCATTGTTGGCTCATGCCGTGAGAGGAGCCTTTGTGCGGCCCATCTGAAGAGCATTGTGTGGCGGTTGGCACCTAGGCTCAATATTCCTCGGCACTGCTGCATCACAAAGAGAGGTGTGTGTTTTACCTTTGGGGGCTGAAGAATTTAGCACATTTAAAGAGCTTGTTTCCTAACAATGGCACTCCTCACGACATCAACGAGACTCCTTGAAAGTCAGACCAAGAGAAAACACAAAGGCCTTAATATCTAGGGAATAACTAACAAGGTTTTACAAAAGAACTAAGGTCATGACTGGTGTTAGCTGATAACAATATGGACAACAGATGCTGTTAAACAGTATTTTGCTATCTTTCAGATGTTTAAATTAAGGAATTTGATGCCAAGCGGACAATTATGGGCTACTGTTGTGAATGCGCTTTCACTGTAGTAATGGAAGCGATTTTTTGACTGACACTATTATTACATTTAAAAGTTGTTACATGCATGTAAAATTAAAACTTTGGAGGATGTAAAGTCAAAAATGTCAGGGTGGTGCAACTGTATTAATATAATATTAATAATGAAGAAAAAGGCCTCATCAAAAATTAAAATAACTTCAAAAAAAGTCAACATTGTTGTAATTTCTTTTGTCAATCAAATTAAAGTCATGTGGTGCAACCGACAAAACAACATAATAGAACAGATCCCTGCAGACCCTCATGACTGTGTGTCAAGGTTAATAACTCTTAAAAAGTCAGGTTGTAAAATGTCATATGGTACGACTCCCAAAAAAACATATTCATGAATTAGTAATTCATGTTATTTGTAAATAAATAAACAAATTTAAAAGTCTCTCTTTAATAAAAAAAAAAAAAAAATACTATTTAGGAAGCTTGGACTGTCACAGGTGCTGCTCATTAATCAGTTATTACGCAGGTTATTCGCCGACTGACAAGTTGCTATTTACCCCTGATTTTCGGACGTTTGTCAGGTGGGAATTATGGCGAGGTACACGTGACAAAACACATATCAGTTTAACATATCACACATGTCAGTTTAAAGTATTTAACTCAGTAAGCTCAACAAGCTTCATTGTGTGGTTAATATATACACATCTGTATATATGAAAGTACACTACAAGTGCACATTCAATACATTTAAACACTTCTTTCTCACAAGTGTATTTTTGCCATAATTACGATTACTCACACAGCATGACATAGTATTTTGGTCATATCGGCCATCACTATTTCAAATAATTCAGACTTCCTGTTCTCCATCAGCCGCTATGCATTGAAGTGTAGGAAATACTCCAGCTAACACACTTTCAACAAAATACTTACAAAATAAAGTATCAAAGAGCTCTCCAATAAAACAAAGCATGGTATTTTGACTACATCCCAACCACACTCACTTCCACGGCAGAGTTCAGATGCCCCTAGTGACAGGTCATGGATGTACAATGCCACTGATTACGGCTGACAGATCTGATCAAAGACAAACGCTCACCGCAGCACGATCGAGTGAAAACAAGGCAGGAATCTAAACTAGAACCACAGATGGGTACAGAAGCATCCGTCCACACAGCCCCTATGACACACATCCCAGCTGTAACAAAATCAAGCCTGAATCCCAATATTGCCACAAAGAGTGAATGAGCCATTGCTAAACATGAGGGCTCTGATGAGAGGAAGAGCCTTTAAAGAATGTGCCGTTTTTACCGGTGGATAATTAAGATTCCAGATGGAATTTATCCAGTCTATACTGTGATTTAATATATTTTTAAATTATTATTTTAAATATAATTTATTTAATTAATTCAAAATTATTCATTTAATATATATATATATATATATATATATATATATATATATATATATGTGTGTGTGTGTGTGTGTGTGTGTGTGTGTGTATACTTAGATTTTATGCATGAAACTCTTTTTTTATAAAAGAAAAAAACAATATTAAAACTATTAAAAATCATTTTCAGAAATGCAACTGAAATAACATAAAATATAAATATTAGGCAAAACATGCACTTAATAACTTTAAACATTTTAAAAATTAGAAATGTTGCCAACAATTTCTTGTTTGAGTTCAATTTTGAGTTGAAATATTAATTAATAATTAAATAAAAATAACTTACTTAAACATAAATAAATAAAACTTACCAATAAAATAAAAACACTTACTAGTAATAAAAATTACTAATAAAAATATGCATATATATGTGTATATATACATATATAATTAAAAATAATAAATAAAAGCTAAATCAAAATACAAATAAATACCTTAATAGTGTATAAATACTAAAATAACACACACAAACACACACAAATATATACCCACACAAACACACACACACACAAATATATATTACCCACACACGCACACACACGCACTTACACACACACACACACACACACACACACACACACACACACACACACACACACACATAAATATATACCCACACAAACACATGCACACCAATACAAAAAGAAGACAAAAGCACATTGAATAACTACTTAAAATATATTATTTCAGAATATAAACTGTCAATCAAAATTATGACAAAATGCAATGATAGTATATTTACTTAAATAAGAGTCGCTCAGGAATATTCTCAAGGCCTCATACCTTATTGCTATTTTTATATAATTTAAAAATACTTGAACTTTTTAACATATTAATATTACATACTAAATAAAATATATATTTTTATTTTTATATAATTTAAAAATACTTGAACTTTTTAACCTACCTAAAATTTTACATTGCCTTCTCTTACAGTGTGCAAATGTGTGCATGTGTGTGTGTATGTATATATATATATATATATATATATAAACTTGTATAATAAACAATGCTGCTGGTTCAGTGTGTTTTCATGTTGTTGTCTGGTGTATTTTAGCGCAGCTGATAATCTCCAGTCAGCTTTAAGGAGCACAGCTATCCATTATATAAACATAACTAATAAGACTATTGTATTATTTTCCTTCTGGAAAGCACACTCCTGCAAAAGTGCTGCTAAATTCGCACCTAGCATGCTAAGTCACCGGTTACGATCGACGATTCGCAGAGATGCTGTTGCACTCTTGGTTCAGTGTCAAATAAGGCTCAATAATCAATGAAAGCACTGATCATCGCTAATGAAAGATCAATTGCATTAGCTTCCCAGTCAAGGGCTTCCACAAAACCCGAGACAAACACAATCTTTGTATATGCTGTCACAATGAAGGTTATCTCTGCGGGCAATGGCAACCCAGGTGACAGCTATTTCCCATGATGCTGCAAAAGCAGTCAAGCTGTCCATCTAGCTGTCAGCTGACCGCTGGTTCCCATGGTTCCCTCCGCTGCCACTCAACAGCGCTGAAAGCCTCTATTATCTGGCGGAGCTGGAAAGGAACTGCTCGGGCTTTGATAAGCTATCACCGGTCCCAGGTGAGAGCCGGCTAACAGCACATCAGGACAAAACAACGCCTGGCAATGAAATAGGCCGTCTTTATCAGCCAGCGACGCTCTGAGCCACTCTGGGTTCATCTCGCAGGTGCTCTTAACACATTTATATATGCGGATAATCTGAAGAGATCATTTATTGGAAATCCAAAAAAATCTCTTTGGGGTTTTTCAAATCTCATTTCAGATTATTCAGACACATGTTCGGTTTACTTCTCAGTGTTTGCTTTTAAACAGGCCTAGCATTTACCCAATTCAACGCCAAAAAAAAAAAAAAATCATTAAAGTTTATTGGTTTCTTTATTTGAATGTTGGCGTTTTTAATTTTTTTTTTTTTTTTTGTTTTGATGTATATTTGTTTTTTTGTTTTTTAAAATTAACGAATGTTTCCTTTTTGTCATTTTATTTACATATAATTTATTAAATGTTTCTGAATCTAAACATGCTATACATGTATGAATACAAAACTAATAGGCTATATTTTTTGCAAAGAAATTTATATTTTTTTCAGCATAGTATTTATTATACTAAATGTTTCTGAATCTAAAAAATATATATGTTTTTTGTGTATTAATACATATCTATTAGAGCTTTGTATTTTTTTTAGTATATATCTTTTTTAAAATTTTTTTTTTTTTTTTTTTTTAATTACATTTATTATGTTAATTTGTATTTTTATTTCAAATAAACAATACATTTATAATGTTTTATTTGTTTTTTTATTTTTTTTTTTTTTGCTTTCTGCTGATCAAAGAATCCTGAATATTTGGATGCATGAATATTGTTTTCAACACTATTAATCAAAAATGTTTCTTGAGCAGCAAATCAGCATATTAGAATGATTTCTGAAGGATATGTGACACTGAAAACTGGATAATATATAATACTGGATATAATAATAAAGTAATACTGGAGTACACACACACACACATGTATTCAGAGAACATTTCAGCGTCTATCTGAACTTTACATACGAATATCTTGTTAATACGAATGAGATCAACGCAGTATATAATGATTCCTCTAACCCTGTGCTGCTTCCTCCCGGTGAAAATCTGACAGGGGTGTGACTGACTGTCATTCACTTTCACGTGGCTGCCAGAAAACAACATTTCATTTGATTTTAATTAGTTGTATTCACGGCCCTCAATCCCATAAAATAAGCGTAACTACCACCACCTTGTGTACAAACATCTCCCTGCAGAGCGCGTGAGGATCAGCCGGGATAGAAACATGACACCTAACAGCGTTAGCAGACCGCCGAGGTGAGTTTACTTTATTCAGCCCGCGACATGAGGTTTTTATGTCAAAGCAAGCACTGCTTTTCTGACACACTAATAAATTGAAGGTTGGCTGAGTACACAGTTTCATTACCTGAGCTGGCCAGGAGCATCTCGACGCAGCAAAAATGTCAGATTGTCTCAATTCCGCCAAGTTTTCGAATTATTGTCACCCAGGTTTTCTAATTCATTTCAACAGCTTCGGTATTGTAACTGTTTCTGATCATTATAGACTTGATTGCGCTCGGAAATTCTGGACGCAGCCATCCTGAACCACAGGAAAAAAAAAAAAAGAAAAAAAAAAAAAAAAAAAAAGAAAAAAAAACCCGCCCGCGCTCTCGAGGAAACAGATAAACATTAAACAATCTTTCGAACGAGTCACGCGCGGGAAACGAGGACAAAGCGCGAAATAATGCGCTTCCCGCGCGCAAATCACAAAAGAAAAGGCGTCGAATAATTGATTTCATTTCCCTGTTTTTCTCCAGTGTGAAATTTCCTTTGGATATCATCTAATCTCATATCTTCACCACAGTCTGAATTACACTTTTTCCACTCTGGTAAGGCGGCGAACGGTTGTTTGTTCTGCTAATTAACTTTATTACCCTGATAGCTCCCTACAGCCTTTGACGAAAACAATTACCATTCTTTATTTTTTTTTCCTCCTCGCTGGCAGAAAGACTATTAATTAGAAACGGGCCCTGGTCTCTGCCATGTTCCCAAGCCCTCAAGCAGGATAGCATTACATTGTCAGTAGTAATTTAGCTCTCATCTGTCTCTGCTAATTATTGTCACATTCATCAAATTCATCAAGGAAAGTGCTCTCAGAAGGATTGCATATTTGCAGTTAATATAGCATAAACTGGTATTACCCATCACCACATTTGTGATGATGAGAGGGACACAACTTATTCAGCCCTAATTAGAGCAAGCTGGGTAATTAATTATACATTCCGCCTTATTACTTCCAGAGTCCCAGATATTGTTTGTGGAAAAACTGGAGAGGGAGAGAGAGGAGATAGCGGGAGAAGCCAAGAGGCACAGCGAAGTGGGGGGGCGGGGGTGATCGGGATTGGGGAGGCGATGTGTTTTGTCACGTGTGCCTCGCCGTAATTCCCACCTGACAAACGTCCGAAAATCAGGGGGAAATTGCAACTTGTCAGCCGGCGAATAACCTGCGTAATAACTGATTAATGAGCAGCACCTGTGACAGGTGTGCTTCGGGAGACATGCCACGGCGAACACAACTCGCAAACATTCCCAAAAAGATGCTTTGCTTGAATTTAACGCTTCATCGGATTGTGTTTTTCAAAAATCAAATGTTCACTGGATCAAGTGTTTTTGGAAAATCAACCAATGTCCTCCAAAACAATCAAATGTTCACTGGATCACAGAATGACACGCAACCATTCTAGTCCATTTGCTTGTTACCAAACATATTTTATGTGACAAGCTCTTGTAACTGAGTGTCTCCTATGGTTTGGTGACACAGATCTGTGTGTGTGTGTGTGGAAGATCTACTGCCAAACCCCTGCGGGCCCTACAGGGACCTGGCATTGTCCTTCTTCCAAATCCCATCTGCACCTTTCCTGTGAGCGCTTCTCACCATGCTACAATTACACATGACACATTTAATCACATCACACAGTGTCGTCCTGGGACCGTCTCTCATGGATCTGTGTTTACTCTTGAGGTCAAACCTGACCTGCTGACGGCTACTCTATCTGTCCTGAAAGGATGGAGGCTTTTTATCACGGCTTTCAGGGAAGGTAACGGCACGGATAGAGGTATTAACCATCCTGATATCAGATAACAAGATGAGGAAATACTGTATATAATACACTTTACATTGTCCTCACAAATGATAATGGATATGTAGGCTATAGGGCAAACGGCACAGGTCTCTTCTGATTTCTGATTTATCAATTCAAGAAATGATAAATGAATATAGTCATCAGAAGCTGCAAAATTGCTGTAATTGTTGAAACAACATAAACCCTTACGAATTATTAAATGTAATCACAAAACTATTCAATTATGTCCATAATAACAAAAACAGCTACAAAAACCTAAAAAAAAATATTGTATTGTCAAAATATACACTTACCATAAATAAAAGCAAGTTCAACTTTTCTATTGTGTTTAATTCTGTTATACTTTATTTCATCATACTCTATTGTACTTTCTTGTATTATTTTTATGCATATTTGCATATATGCATATGATTTATTTTGTTTTATTCAAATATATTTGATATTTTTATGTTCTGTTCTACTGTAATAGCTTATTCTGATGTGTGTAATATTTTGCTGTGCTTTATTTAACTTTTTTTCTATGCACTGGTCCATTTTATTCTATTTTGATCTATAATTCTGTGTAATATTCTGTTCTGTTGCACTCTACACTAATGTGTTGCACTCTTTTTTTCTATTCTGCTGTGCTTTCTTCTGCATGTTATTATGTTATATACTGCTGTGTTTATTCTATTCTTTTTTGATACTACTATATTCTATTCTACATCTATTCTCTTTTGTTCTTCTGGGCTAAATTCTATTCTATTGTGTTCTATTTAAGAACACTTTGCATTATTTGATTCTATTGTGATCTATTGCATTCTACAGTGTATAATTTTATTTAATCTCAGTTTCATTCTGTTGTGTTTTCTTTCTGTTATTCTCAGTTTCATTCTGTTATTTTATTCTCCTTAGGTTCTATACTATGCTTTATTTTCCACAGTGCATTATTCTGTTCCACTGTGTTTTATGCTATTCTTCTGCTGTTTATTTTATTCTTAACTGCTCATTTCTATTCTATTTTATGTGCTTTATTCTATTGTGCTATGCCTTTCAAATGTGCATTCAACTGTTCTATGCTGATCTATTATGTTATTTATTGTATTATTCTTTTCAATTCCACTCTAGTCTCTTACATTCCATTTTACTCTGTTGTGCTTTATTTTATTCTTTTCTGGTCTATTCTGTGCTTTATTTTCTGATGTGCATTATTCTGTTCTGCTGTGTTTTATGCTTTTCTATTCTGCTGTGTTTATTTTATTCTATACTTCTGTTCTGTTTAATATTTCTATATTCTGTACTAATTTTATAGTACTTCATACTATTTTGTTCTTCTGGGCAAATTTTTATTCTATTCTATTCTATTTTGCGGTGCTTTATTCTATTCTGCTATTAATTATTTTATAACTTTCTACTATGCATTATACTGTTCTATGCTAATAACTTAATATTTTTGAGTGTATTGTTCTATTCAGTTCCATTAATGTGTTATGCCGTATTCTGTTCTGTTCCATTCTATTGTGCTGTTCTCTATTATGTTTTTTTTTCATAGTGTATTCTATTCTATCTAAATAGGAAAGCCATCCTTCTGTAACTGGGATTTATTTGCGATACATCTTAGTAACGTGGTTTCTGTTAAACCCGTGGAAAATTAATAGCCAAGAGATGACATGCTGAAAGGAGAAAGAACATCCCAGATTCAGAGGAGAAGAGACTTCCACATGCCATAAAACTGTCAGATTAAGCGAACATGTGCCAGTCGATCTCGCTACACAGTGACCACCATCACCTCTGAGGCGAAACTATTAAGTCCAACATTCCCCCCTGTAAGTGTTTATCTGAGGAGGGAGACTTACATGTCCTCCGGAGCAGATATTGAAACTGATTGGACAATGGCGGAATACCAGACGGGCGTAGCACAAGGCCGACCCCAGCAAATAGGAAGAAAAAATCTTAATCTGCAACACAATGGCGCGCTCTTGAAACCCTATCATTTTCACTTCCTGTGAGTCGGCTGTCTGACTGTGAATGAAGTCAAAGGAGTGGATAGTGTCGAAAATTGGATCACAGCTAACATTCGTTCATTTTTATCAGCAGCTGCCAAAGGTCATCTGGCATAATGGCTGATGAATTTAAACCCCACGGATTTCATTTGCAATTTTCAATTTAGCAAGGCCTCCGAACCCCGCGGCGATAAGGGTTTCCACCTATCGTGGCCTGTCACAAACATCAAGGATCGTTGTGAACCCACAGGAAAAGAAGGAAAGAGACCATCAGAGAGGAAGATAAGACCAGGGGGAAGACGGGAATCGTATGGAAAAGTTGGGGGGCTCCCCGCGTGGTTAAGTTCACAAAATGCCATTTGTGACAAGCAATCATGGAGACCCACGGAGCGACAAATAAATGATTCTTTCAGTCATCTTACATCTTGTTTAGGGGCAATCCCATCGCCTTCAGATGGTGGAAGACCACTAAGTGAACTGGAGCAGAGATGGTCCATTAGCTCAAGGTATATTTGTTGTGACATCATAAAACCCTAAATACATTTGTTACACTGCAAATAATAGCTCCCGTTGGATTTCCCACAATTCTTTCTTCCTCAGTAACCCAATCACCATTGCGCGCCCGTTCTTAATATGCCACATCCTGGTTCGATGCATTATCAAGAATTATTATCCCGTTCAGGCAGCTTTGGAAGGCAATCCAAAAAAAAAAAAAACAGCTCCATCAAATTCAATTTAGTGCTGGTTAGGAACAGCTGACTGTCATAGAAATAAGGCAGCGATCCGACAGGAGGTTTGGATGAATGGGAAGAGGCTCTCAAAGACACTTGGCAAGCCCTCCTGCGCCAGAGAAGGAATGGAAATCACAGTGAACATCTGTGACTAATACCATCTTGTAAGTGCTAGACCCCAAAGAAAATGTAGAGTGCTTCAGAACAATTCGCCGAGAGCTGGGAGGAGGACGTGGGGAAAAAAGGAGATTTTCCTCAAAAGCTAAATGAAGGACTGTGTCTTAACATCAGGAGGTGTGCAATAATAGGCCTGATTGAGGCATACTTGGAATTTAACACTAAATAAATTGTGTGGCGCATGGGAGTCGGTGGCAAAACAAATGAAGGACAGTCGCCATTCGGTGACGGATGACAACATGAGCATGTTATTCCCGACACATCAAAGAGGAACTAGTCCTAATATATCTTCATTAGGCTCATACAATGCTGAATGCACTTAGTGATGTTTTAGACCATGCAAGGCCATTAATGCGATATTCAATAGCTTCATTATTCATGAAATAAAGACCATCGGAAGATGCTCGCGTATAAAGATATCAAGGCCTCGGAGTGGAGAAGAGAGGTCTGGGTAAAGATCATGCAAATGCATTTGTTTCTGATGCCTGGTTGAGTAAAAGACTACACCCTGTGCACGAAGGTGTGTGAGTGTGCGTGTATCCTCGGAGAATGCCTCGTCTTCCACAGCCGGGAACAATGCAGATGGATGCAGCGGGACTCTGGGATGCATGACAAGTGTCTTCATCCTGCATTAATTGCTCAAATTGAAGCAGTGCCACATCTCTCCAAACTAGACGTTGCTGTGAGTTCCCTTTGATATGATAATGGCATGCTTCTTAGCGAAGGGAAATGCAAATTGCAGGCGGTAATTTGGTGGCATGCACCTGCCGACACGGCTCTCTCTCTCTCTCTCCCTCTCGCCACGGCAGCGGCTTCATCCACGCACACAAAAGCGGCCCACTGGTGAAATTACGCTCGCGTGGCCCACGTTGCCGACAGATGCTCCCCTCTGTAGCCATTGTGTGGCTGCTCTGACAGAAGCTGACAGTAGAACACACATAGATTTAGCGACATGCTAATAATCAGTCAACATTTTGCCTGGATAATTCTTGCATTTAAATGCATCCCCAAATGAGGCACAAAAACATTAAAGCTCGTCAAATCAAAAAGGAGATTGCGAACGATAAAGGCATCAGTTTTAAGCTCTTGTGTTGCCATTTTCAAATTTGGCCTTTCGTGAAAGAAAAATGGCCACACGGTTCAGCCGTGATCAATCCAGGTTTGTACAAGACAACATTTAACTTTAATTCATTAATGTCAACATGAAACCCCATTCACAACCCATTTTACTTTTGTAGTTTGTCTTATTTGGGTCAGTAATGTAAAAGAGTGTTCATTATAAAGTAAAGAAATAAATATTTTAAAAATCTACTGTAAAAGTTTTTAGAAATATACTAATCATGTTGATTTATAGGGTTGAGAAATTTCAATTTAATGATTCTAAAAAAGTATAACCATAATGTAATAACATTTTACTCTTTGAAAACGTGAATTAAAATATATTTCAATAAGGTACAAATATATTTTTGCAAATATTATGGATAATTCATTAAATAATGAATTAATTAATTAATTAAATTAATTACTCTTATGTTTATTGTTTTTTACATGTTGATCACACCACATGACTTTGATTTGGCTAGGGTCAGGTTTAGGGTTGGTTTATGGTTACTTGCATGTAATTAAGCATCATTTTATTGTTATTATAACAGTAAGTACATGTAACGTGTAACAAGGACACCTTAGTGTTACCTATTTTGTCATACTTTAAAAGAAGTACACTTATTTTAATGTGTTGACTAACATTTGATTATAGTTTTAAATGTAGTGTTATTTGATATTACATTTAAAGTTAATATAATTCAAAAGTACTAAAATGCAACTTCATTATTACAAATGTGTAATTACAAATTTAAATTATAAATTGAATAGAAATGGCATATATGCCATATATGCAATATATTTTAGTTTACAACAACAATTTGAACACATTTCAAAAACAATAGAATTATGAAATGACATATACATATGTACTTAAGTCCTACTTAAGTCGGTCAAAAACACTCTAATGCTGCTGACTCTATTTAAGTTTTACTATAACAATTATAATAATGTAAACTTGAACACATGTTCATTAATTTGCAATTAGCATGCTATTAAGTGTCTGAAAACATTACAATCAGTTTGCACTTAAGTTTTCTCTTTTCCAGTACAATATTTCAGTACTCTAGTATGCTTAATTGTACTTCTTTTTCACAACGGGATTCATACTCAGATTTCTGGTTATACAACACTGTTATATTTCTTGACCAAATATGTAAATTTTTAGTGCTCCAAACAGGACTGACACCATATTGGTGTGTGAACGCAATCGTGAACTTCAGTTTTGCAGTAAATGCCACAGTACCTCCAGCAATATGTCAGTCTACCTGCAGCACAGAGTCTCAGTTGACCTGGTGTAACTCAAGACTGTGAGTCGAGTCTGGTTGATGAAGACAGACTTTTGTGCTCTGATATCAATGCAGTGGTAACTCTCCTCCCCTTTGGCGGAAGACATCACGAGGGGACGCCGTAAAAGGTTCCTCTGTCTGCCTCTGACTCACGGCCGCCTGGGCGCTGAACAAAAGCCCCGCTTCACCAGCGACCGGCGGTCCACTCAAAACCTCAGCAGTCAGGAATGCTCTGGATCTGCCGAGCGATGGTGAGGAACGTGAAGGATGACGGGGCATTCGGGCCAGTCGCTCGCTAACAACTCTTCTCAGCTTGAGGCTTTTGACATGTTTTCACTTTTTTTCGCTGCTGATGGCAGTAAGGTCACTAGAAACTGAATTGGACGTGTTGATGGGAAGGAGACAAGTGGAACTTACTGGAAACAGTGAATCAGGGGATGAGCTCTAGTGCCAAATCACTGACCTTACAACCGTACCCACATGACAGCAGTTACTCACAACTGAGCGGGAGATTCACGGCCACTGTTCTATATGAGTGCCTTAAACTTTTGCCTACTATACTTTAACTTTTTTCCGAAGAAATATTAGTGGTTCTCGGATGGAATGAGGATTTTTTTTTTCTTCATTATGATATCAAGGCAGTTATCATCTCTTTTTAAAATATTCCCCCCAAAATATCAAAATTAAATTAAAATTCAATTTAAAAAACAAATATATTTGCAGATTCCAGAAATTTTTCTTCAACATGTAGTCCAAACAATATTCACTCAAAGTTCTCTCTCTCTTTTTATGAGTATAAAAACGAAGTGCAACAGCAAATAAGCTGTTGTGTCTTCACAAAAATTAATGTCATATTCTCATCTTGAAACCACTTACAAACAGGTCGGATATTCTAAACAGTTTAACCTTTTGTGGGTCACTGATTGAATCACAGCCATTGTCACAGACTATTAATAGTGGGCGGCAGGTTGGTTATCAGACCTTTTGAGGGGCATGTGCTGAAACTGAAAAAGGGCACCCCTCTCCCTTTTTTTTATACCAAGATTATTTAGTAAGCCTGCATAAAAGGAAGAAATTGTCACATCTTCATGACAAATTCAATAACACAGAATAATAGTCTCAAAAGCTTTAGATTTTATTCACGATTAATAACAATCATAATAATAATATTAGATAATTAGATAATATAGATAAACAGGGTTTTAGAGTACTGAACTGGAGTAATGATGCTGAAAATTCAGCTTTGATCACAAAAATAAATTACATTTTAAAATATATTCAAATAGAAAACAGTTATTTAAAATTGTAAAAATATTACACAATATTATTGTTTTTGCTGTAATTTGGATCAAATAAATGAAGCCTTGGAATGAATCATGAATTACCATTCTGCATGATAAAATATAAAGATTTCACAGTGATCTTCTGTAATTTTTTTTTTTTTGTTACTACTACATTACTGTAGTAAAACCATGTTTTACTACATTTTATACATGTGAGGACGAGCGGAGAGTATACCATAACATGATTAGCCTAAATGTTAATAAATTAAGTGTATCAGCAATCATAAATCAAAGAAGAAATTTCTTATATATGTTATCTAGGTGACGTGGATCACTCGTCGCTTTGTGTAAGTTCCAGTACGAAACAGCGCGGGGGCGCACCTGTTATGATTTTCAGATGGTAAAAACAAATTATATGTTGTTGTATTACTTATCAATATATAGTTTTTGACCAGCGAATGTGTGCAAATGTGAATTTTTTGTTTTTTTGTCCCGTCATTAAAAACGGTGACGGCGCCTCAAATTACATTTTCATCTACAAGGTTACAAACTAGTTTTTGTAGATATATAGACGGAGCGCTCAGTTTTTCCTGTGGTAAAATGCATTTGGCCAAAATCGCATTTTATAAAAGATGAAATGCTACTGTATGCACAGGCTATTTAATGTTGGCTATGTATTGGCTATGACTAGATGGCAAATGCTAGCCCTCTCTCTCAGGCGACGTCCCACATGTCTCAGTCAGTGAGTCAGTCAGACATCAAATAAATAAAATAGAGCCTTTATAGACATAGTGTTTAGTAGTAACTTATTCAAACACAAGATATTTATTTACCCTTCGCAAAACTTTGTTCAGCTCAGCTGTTGTCCTACTGTGCGGCTGCTGTGGAACTTCAGTTGATTCATTGAATATAGAGGGGGCGGAGTTATCAGCTTACTGACAGCTTGAGGATCGAATATGATTTACACAAGCTCGTTTTAAGAACTTTCATTTGCTAAATATTTGTAAAACAGACAACAGACGTAAAGGGTGACCAATAGCATTGATAAAAAAAAAAACACCAAAAAAAGGGCACTTCAGAGTGTAAGGGCAAAAAGGGCATGTGCTCTGCACAGGTTGAGCCCTACCTGTGCACGTGCCTGGTCAGGGGATTAATGTGGGATTATGTCATCATGAGTCTGGTCTCAGGAATGACTTGAGCTCAAGTTGCTTCAACGCCACAAAACCAAAGCTAACAATGTCAGCCAGTGAGAACTCAAAGAGCGGCTCCTCTCAAAGGGACCCTCTATGAATATTAATGAGGGCTGAACTGTGTCATAGGTCACAGCAGTTTCAGATAATTATCTGAGCTGCTGCATACTGCCCTCTACGGCCTCATTAGAGAAATGTTTGTCTCGTGAACAGGCCACATCAACAAACGGGCCTCTGTTTTCAGCCAAGTATCATACTTCTGTGTCACTATGACAACCAGAACCCAATGTATATTGTCTAAAATACATCCCGACTAAAGAAACAACTGAGTGGGACGTGTTCCAAAGAAATGAATATGAAAGACTTTCATGAATGTTGACAAAAGTAAATCACAGTTGAAAACTGACAACAAATTCAGATGACTCATCCGGGACTAAACAGATTATTGTGCTATCATATGCTCTCTAGATTGAGAATATTCCTCTTCCTAGTAACACCTGACTAGCAAATACTAATTTACCGTATTGGCTATTAAATACGTCTCGCCCAAACTTCATGTTTCAACAGGAAATGCGTCAGCACAGAAAGAAAACTGCACTCAATGACTTCATGGGGTTTTAGAGGGGTTTTATTAGTAAAATGCTAATAGAAGTTTTGTCTACAATTACATCATTTACAATTTTCGAGCAATCCTGCAGTTTATGTAAGATCGAAGCAATCATGTCAACAATTTTTACACTTTCTTTGTGGGTAATCCAATTCAAATTTAGAGTTGGAAGTATCTGATTTTTATTGTTCAAAATAGGGAAGCACCGATATGAATTTTCTAGCCGATATGGATAGCCGATATCGATAACCGATAACCAATCATTTAGAGCTGTTAACAAATTATGGCCAATATTAGATATAAAGCTACATTTTGTGAGACTGATTGCAAATAAATAAAATAAAATAAGAATTACACAAAACATGAAAAACTTAAATTTACTTTAATTTATTATTTTATAACAGGAAAAACTGAATAAATAAATAAATCTTAACCTACAATAAATATCATTTCAAATTTTCACAAATATAAGAAAGAATTACTAAACTAAATCTGTGTAGGTCAGCCAAATAAGATTGTTATTTAATATTATTTATATATTGTTATAATATTTATTATTATTTTGAATTAGTTTTTATATTTAAATATTTTTCAATTTTCATTAAAATTTTAGTTAATATTGTAGGAATTTTATGACCCTTTGTCAAAATTAGTTTTTAAAGATTTATATATATATATATATATATATATATATATATATATATATATATATATATATATATATATATATATATATATATATATTTCTACTTAACGTTCATTTATTTATTTATTTATTTCAGCTTTAGTAATTTTAGTACTTCAACTTAAATGAAAATTAGTAATGTTGCATTGGCAACAAACTGAAATAAAATAAGGCTAAGCGTTTTAAGGGTTCAAGGGTATTTTTAAGTATACTTTTAGTTTTAGTTAACAATAACAACACTGTCAACTAGAAACAATATTACATTTATCAGCCAAAATGGATATATCTACCAATATTTTGTGCATCACTTTTTTTATATCTCCCCTATGACCAGTGAACGAAATCAAGAGGAAGAAATTAATTTTAAGAAGGTTGCAAATGCTAAACGCACATGAGTTTGTACTGTAACAGTGCAGCCATACAAACATCTGCACATCGGTGATGACACCTACAGTAAAAGCACCTGTCATAATTCCCAGCCACATGCCTGAAGGATAATTATTAACACCTACACAGATGTTATTCCCAACGTCTTATGAGAAGAGTGGCATTATGGGAGGTTCTTCCATGAGCTATCTTTAAAAGGAATGAAAATAACAGACTTGCAACAACAACAGGTTTAGTTTACAGCCCATTGAACAGTCACCAAGATGATAACACAAGGCCTTATCTGCACAAAACTCCCAACTCTCCTACCCAAATTCATATTTCAATTGCACAAAACTCCCAACTCTCCTACCCAAATTCATATTTCAATTGAGTGCGTAAACATATGACAAACTCCAGAGCTGGAGGTTTGGGACTTCATCAGATGGCGCGTTTGGCGAACCTAGCAACAAAGACCGTTATAAAGGCGGACGCGGTTTGACGTTAACCGAAGTCATGATGAGACTCTGACTTAATGGGCTGAGGGTAGTGAGTTGGTCACAGACTATCAAGGCTGGCATGGTGCCCGTCTCCTACCCACATATGCGAGAGGGTCATTCCTGTCCCACTAGTCTGAATGAAAGGACTCCTTTCACTTGACTGCAATGGCTGGCATGCTTCCCCTTTCAGAGCCTGAGCTGACAGTCACTTTGGACCAAACAAATTGGTACATTCTCAGAATAATAATTAGTGCAGCCATGAACATACTATTGTTTCCACTGCATAATGAAGTAACTGCCTTCTGAACACGTGACGACTGGCTGTTGGCTGACTGGCTTCGTACAACTGAAAAAAAGAGATTGGATTGGGGGCTGGCGGTTAGAAAAACACAAATTCAGCTATAATAACAGGTTGGAAAGTAGGTCTAATTTTACTGTGGTCGATGTACAATTACATCGCAACACACAGATAAGTGCGATAGTGAAAAAAGTTGCAATATTGCAGCCTTTATGCTTTAATTCTGTTAAAAATCTCATTTCAAAAATTGGTTAATATCTATTTTTAAGAGCAAGGATATGACCTCAAAGGCTGTATATCCAATCAAATGGCATTTTGGTACAAACTCATCTTTCACTCGCAGACGCTAATCAAAACAAGGTGAGTTTGGTTGCGTGGCCACTTGATGTCCAATACAAATTCTTGGTTCTGAAGCAAATTTTGCTGAACCACTGCCATATAACATGAAACAATGCATTAATTTGTGATACGATACCTTTCAATTATGTTGTCATATGGTAGGATATTATACAATTTATTTATTTATTAATTTATTAAACAATTTATTATTTTAATTAGCTTTTATTTCAGATGTTTTTTTATATATAAATATTTCTACATCTTTAATTAATTTATTTATGTTTATTTCTGTTTTAGTTTGTCATTTTAGTACTTAAACTTCAACTTTAAGTGCCAAGGCAATTTTTATATATATCATTTATATAGTACTACAGTCTTTATTACTATTTTGAATTAGCTTTTTATTTTTTTGTTTTAGCTTAAGTTTCAGTATTTTTGCTATGTGCTTTTTTCATTTTTATTGTTTTTTTTTTCAAATATATATTTCTATTGAGCTTTATTTCAGTTTATGTTTTAGTAATTCTGTTTTGCAATTTCTGTCATTTAAATTAGTTGTTTTTAAAAAATCAATCATTTATTTATTTAACTAATTTTAGTGCTTTAACATAAACTTATTTCATTTAGTGCCAATTAAGGTAACATTTCAGTTGTTCATGCACATTTTGTGTGTGTGTGTTTTCAAGTTCTTAATCTAATATTTATTTATTTTAACTATTTCTGATAGTTTTAGTTAACAATAACAATAGCTTAGTGGTGATACTACACAAATACTAGAATACTATAATATGATACAATATAATAAGATGGTAAAATCACGTCATACATATATTCATTCATTCAAAAGAAAAAAAGAAAAATAAATAAATAAATAAATAAATAAATAAATAAATAAGATCCTGAGGCAATAAAAAACGCATCCAAAGATTTTTGTAATCGCATACGTTTGACAGCACTAATCATAATACACTTAACCACATCAATATGCTGTTTTTTCTGTTGATTTGTTTTACCTAAAATCAAAGCTGAAAACAGATTTGAACTGACAGCGATCATTCAGTACTGAAATGTGCAATGAAATGTGTTTGGCTTCCTAATGGATGACTGAAGACAACAGCTGTAAGCGACATGTATCCACACTCATCCCTTCCCCAATGACAGACACCCATGTCGTTTCCATGGTAATGCACTTCCTATTCTTTCGTTCTTTGAGACGCCTGGAGTTCTTGAACCCTGAGCACATATCCCATCATGCTTTGTATTTCAAGACACACAAAAGGGAGTAAAATCAAATCAATCTCTCAAGAGCGTCGTTTAGAAATTTGATTTCTTTGGGGTAAAAGTAACGGATTGGTTTTCACAAAAAAACTATTGCTGTGTGTATGGATTATTAGGAGGATGGATTTGATTGACACACATTTTTTTAATCATGGCGTCATCTTCTAATATGTGTAAATCAGTGGTGAATTTCAACTGTCATTTTATTACAGGAGCTGCTGGCCAAATTGCATATGGGTCATTTTCAACTCTCACATGCTCTCTTTATTATGAAATGATGGGGGGCGATCAAAATGAGGAAGCTTCACATGTGGACACGAGTGGGAAAGTTGACTGGAAGTCTGGGAGTTGCAGACGCCCCCATCTGGTAGAAAGACAGAAAGCAACATGGGTCAAGTGTGACCTTTAATGGGGAAACATGTCAAGAACGGGCTTGGGTCATGTATCCTCCAAAAATTCAAATAAAAGAAAAGAAAAAAATGATAGAAAATGAAGCCCCTTTATAGAACCACTACTTTTTTGCTATTGCGACATATAAAGTTAATAACAATTAAACACGAATTTGCATTGCTGTAATATGAGAGGAATATATATATATATATATATATATATATATATATATATATATATATATATATATATATATATATATACACACACACACACACATTTATCATGGTACTATTATCTGGTTATCATGGTACTATTTAATTTAGAATACAATACAAATATTGCATTATAATAATAACAATCATCTTTAGGAATATTTGAAATATGAAAAAAATAAAAAATCTGGATGCACTGCGTTAATAAAAATGTGACCATTTTATTTTTTACTATAATACAGTAAAAAACTGCATTACAGTAATGAGAATCTTGTTGTCAATAATTAGAATACCGAAAAAAAACAGTTAAAACATCTGGATGCACTGCGATAATTCAAATGCAAGGGAGAAATGTGCTTAATTGACATTATTTGTATCACTGTTTGTATTATTTTTACTATAATACAGATACTAAAATACAAATAAAAAAAAAATAAAAAACATATAGTACTGCAATAATGACAATGTTTTTTTGAAATAGTTGAAATTGCTAAAAATACATAAAGTAAAACATCTGGATGACAATAAAAATATCAGGGAGAAATTAAGGCTGAATTGACATTGTTTGTATCATTATTTGTTTATTTAATTTTAATTTACTATACAATGCTACAATCTTCTGGAATAAATAGATTACATTTAAAAACAAGTAAAACATCTGGATGCAATGCAATAATTGTGATAATGTGAGGGAGAAGTGTGCTTAAATGGAATTATTTGTATCACTATTATTTTTACTACAATACAGTAAAAACTACAGGAATGACAATCATTTTTTGGAATAATTCAAATTACTAAAATACATAAGCAAAACATCTGGAGTTAATGAAAATATGAGGGAGAAATGTGCTTAATTGGGATTATTTGTATTATTTTTACTCGGTCTTGTGAAAATTGAACATGGTTTTATTGTGGTAAAGTTGTATTATCATTTTTGTCCCTCATACATTATCTTGTTTTTTTTTAGTGCATTGATAACCATTTGTATAACTACAGTTTTACTACAAATACCATGGTTAAACTATGGTTAGTGTACCAACACCATAGTTAATTTTTGGTTACCATAGTTTAATTATAATAACCACGATTTTTTTGTTTGTTTGTTTTATTTAAAATAAAACCTTGGTTAATTTTCGTAAGGGATGATACAGTAAAATACTGCATTACAATATTTTTGTAATCATCCTTTAATGAATATGTACTTAATTGATATGAAAATAATGCTACAATGTAAAAAAAAAAAATCTTAAAATGGTTTTAGAAAATAAATAATTAATAAAGTAGCATTCAGTAATTGTTTTATTTATCCATAATACAATGTGTGTGTGTGTGTATGTGTATATATATATTAGCTAAATGTGATATTTTGTGAGATTCAACTAGTCGATTAATTCAACTAGATTCTAATACTTCACTACAACATTATCAGAAAGCATCTTCTGTAGTTCATATGAATGTGAGCAAGTTGTCTGACTCACAAAGGATGTTTTCAAAATGGAAGGATTTCCGATAATCAGCTTATAACAAGCCAATGTTGCCTGAAAGATGAAGTAAAACACTTCTGGTGTGCGTTGAGGAAGGAGCGTTTCACTCAGAGAGCGGGGGAGGTGTGGAGCGTTTATAATGCTTTTACGAGCATCGACTAATTAGTGTCATTTGAGCATGGCCTTGTTCTAACCTTACGATTCTTTCTCTCTCTGCATCTATAGATTATGAGACTTCATAATGGAAGCAAATACTGTCTCCCATGAGAGCGTCTCCTGCCCAACCTCCCGTCACACTCTGTCAGAGACAACCAAGAGGTCTCCGGCACCCACCTTTACAAAAAAAAAACACCCTCACAAAAAAAGAAATTCAAGAGTTTATAGGGCAGAGATCAAAAATGAGTGATGCTCTGCACCACGGCGAGTTTTTTTTTTTTTTGGGGGGGGGGGGGGGATAATTTCACATTCTTTAATTTTCCGCGTAAAATGGACAGCCATTTCAGGTCGAATAATTGTTTGAACCAAGGATTTTATCATTAATCCAGAAGGGCTGGCGGATCCGGGGTCACGCTGGGGGTTGATTAGGTACGAGGAGCACAAAGCTCTCCTCAGTCGATGCCACTGAAAAGAAGCAAGTAATTTAGATTCAGAATTGGTCTCGGGGCTGTGAAGCTCTCTCCATTACCAACCATTTTCAATTTCAGCCTCACAATAAACATCAGCTTCGCCAAGGAAATTAGAGCATTTGGTAATGTACTAGAGGAGATAGGTGAGTCTCGACAAGCTGACACAACCTCCTAAAGCCTGTCTGAAAGAAAATCCTTGAGATCGCACTCATATTTGACTTGTATGGACACTGTGTGTTCCTTGACATTTTTTTCTCCACTGAATAACAAGATGTGAGAGGCCTTGACTTTTCAATACGGCTCGGGCCGAGAGACAAAAGTATAAAAATTTGTCTCTATCATATATGGCTTCAAATATTTGATTAAAAAATCTGTATGATGAAAATCATATTAGTTAGTTTTCTTTTAACACAATGTCACAATTTTCTAACTCTAATCCAAATATTTAAATCCAAGCATATTTTCTAGTAAATATTGTTACAATTGAGAATCAATTTCCAGATTTGTCTAGTGTTTTCCATGTAGTTTCAACTTTAACTTAACAAAAGCCAGTTCCTTTATGACATCATCCTCAAGGAAGTGGCATCATTTTGGTAGGAAAAGAAGAAGTGGACTAGATTTTTATTATATATATTTTTTTATTTCTCATTCTGAATTATTCCATCCTGTTTGATGAAATTGTAGAAATCCATATGATGGCATCAAAATATGGTTAAATATAGCAAAATATATGAAAACTTCAGGTTTAAACTAAACTGGTTAATTAGCCAGTTATAATATGTATTAGTTAGTTGTGTTAGTTAGTTAGGTGTGTTAAAAAAGGGTGTTAGGCTACGATCTTTGACCAGAAAATGTTAAAAACCCTAAATTAAATAAATTCTAATTCTAAATAAATAGGTTAATTTAAGGAAAAATTAATGAAAACTATCAAATGCATATATTGAAATAATTTTATATATAGAAATATGTTGTTGTTATTATGATGTCCTTTGTAACTTTTCATTATGTTATTAATAAAATATATATATATATTTCATGTTATTTAGCAGATTGGAATAACAACACTATCTAACACATAAATTGAAATAATTATATATATGTTGTTATTCCAACATCCATGGTAAATTTCAAATAATATTAATGAAAATTTAGATTTTATATTATTTTGGACATCAGGAAAAAATAGAGGTCTCATGAAAATGCGTATCTATAGCACAAGTTTTTTTTTTGTATTTTACATGCTATTTATATGCAGAAACTGACTTTGGCGTTAATATGCAATTTTTTCGTGCATATGATTGCACTTTGTCGGCGTACATATAATACACACCTACCCCACACCCCTAAATCTACTGATTGCATATCGTATGCATGCCAAAGTCAGTTTCTGCGTATAAATATTACGCCAAAGAAAATCGTTTCATCGAAATACATGAGATTGGGTTAAAAAATACCATGAAACTATCAAATACTGTACATATTTATGTATATAAACAAAATAAATTCAATATATGTTGAATCCATTTCTGTTGTTAGCTTTTTAGAAACACAGTTTTAGCATTTTCCAGCCAAACGTCGCAGTCAGAAACCCATTTTTAAATATATATTTAATTAAGTACTCCAGAATGTTTTAAATGGCAATTTTAAGATCTGAACTGTTGAATTGTATATTGTAAGATGAACTGCTGTTTTGGACCTGAAACAGATTATCTCACATTTAATTAGACAACTAAAATGTTTAAAAACTATTTTAGTGACACACAAAGTACCCACTTTCATCTAAATACGGTACAACCTACAAAATGTACTGTAAGTTTATCCTTCAAAATAAAAGACAACATAAAAAAAACTACAGTGCATTCAATACAGTATTTTTCAGATGGCCACTAAGTTTCCAGGTTTCCTGAAGGTTAGGCTATTAGGCTAGTCTCTCGAAGCGGCCCTCCAAGGGTCTCCAAATAAACAGTAATAGGCTTGAAGATGCCTTTCTGGGAATTAAGTACATTATGCGAGCCATTCTATAAACAGGATCGAATCGGCGGGCGAATACTCGGAGGCGAGGGAGGGAACTCATTTTCTCCGGCATTTTCCCTGCTTGAGGATCTGAAGGGAAAAGTGACAGAGAAAAAACTGGGCTTAAATGAATATTATCAGCATGAAAACAAAGTGACTACCTGAACAAAATCCATTTTACACTCGGCACTTCAATAGAGTTCATCCATCAAAAAGAAAGGCTGAGCTGCTCAGTGGAAAATAAGCCTCCACTTCTGGTGGAAATGTGAATAGAGAATCCTGTGGACCACACTCAAACACACACACACACACGTACAGCCCCACTGGGGCTGAGATCAGACCCTGGGAATTACTTTCTTAATGAGAAACTTGCTGATAGCAGATAAATACAAATGAATGTGTTACCATAATGCAATGTAACCCATTGCCTGACATTATTACTTTTTGATGAAAAGTAACATGATAAATGCTTTTACATTAAAAAGTGACCAAGATTTTGTTGGTGTCAGATGAAAAATCAAACCCGTTTAAAATGATGGCAATACTTTTTGCCAATGAATTAAATCTTATATATATATATTGCACACAAATCCATTTTGTATTTGCTATTCATGCTGTTACAAAAAAAAACAAAAAAAAAACAAAAAAAACAAGCAATTACCAACCAAAAAATACATCCAACATGCTGGATGAAGCAAAAGAAGTATTACATATAAATATACTGAAAAGTGCTACTAATATGATGCATTTGTATTTGATTAGCATTAGAGCTGAATATAAGGTAGTGTTGCCTAAAAGTGTAATGATCTACATTATGGTTTCTTCGGGTTAACATATTGCTTTTTGGCTTCATGTATGCACCAGAGATGGTTTTCTGAACAGCTAGGCAAAAAAGGTCTCGTTGAGTAGTGATTGCTTTATGCTGATTAACATATTCATTTTTGGAATCTTGTGTTGTATATTAAATAGATCCCTCTTGTAATGACTAGTCAAGTCACATCAAATGAAGTTAAACACTCCATCTCCAAGCTAATGGGAAAGGCATGTTATTTAGGTTTGTATTGATCAAAACAGCCATCAAAAGACATCAAGAATTGAATTGGGCCGTTTGGTCAGAAGGCATCAGTTTGGGCATGAAGAGCTAATCAACACTTCAAACTTACTGCATGCTTGACCTTCAACTGTATCCGCTTCCACCTCCAAGCCCACACAATTTGCTGTGAAAAGTTAAACCCCTGAATGGTGTCCTTCGAGAATAGAAGCTAGTCAGTGCTTCCACTCCACTGCCTCCAATTTACCAAAGGTGGTCAACTCTGCAGATAGTGTCACCATCTAAATTATATGAGCCAGTCGGTTTGGGAAAACACCAAATACCCTTTCCTTTTTCTAGGCTGGAGATATGAAATTAATTATTGGCTTGATTAAGGTGTAGGATGTTAAGACTGATCTGGGGACACCTGGACGTCCCCAACAAAGGGGCAGTGATGGAGAAAGACATGCACAAGGCATCACAGCCAGGCAATTTCCCAGAGGGAGTGGGCTGTGTTGGGATTTGGACACACCACAAAAGCAGGTTCCTTTAAATAAAACCCACTCTACCGTATCCTCCAACAGTCGTGGAAAGATGTTGATTTTAGCACAGCTTAGATGCCTCTGTTATGATGTTGGTTTTGTTATATGACATGCATTTCTTTCTCATTTGATGAATTTAGGGCTCTTGAATGTGGGGCTTTCAAACTTGCTTCAACTGATGGTCCGAACCAGAGCTGAATTCCACCATTTGGGACTTTGTGCATGTTGGAAATACTTTGAGTACTAGCAACATAAATAGAGGTTTACCATGAAAATTGACATGCACAATTTGGCCCTTCAGTTTAACTTGTGTTTGTCCTGAATTCATTGTAAGCTGAGAAACATGCCAGATGCAATTTACTTGTAGACAAGCAGCTTTGAGAAATGCTTATACTACATTAAGGCCGTTTGTCCACCAAAGCAGGGTATTTTTTCTCTCTCTTTGAGGCTAGTTTATCCCAAATTTGTTTTCGATGGAAGTACCATGCTTTTTAAAATGCCAGAAAGCGTGACGAGGAGTTAAGCATCTATTTCTTGACACCAAGAGTTGAAGAGTGTTCAACTTTAGGTAAAACACAGCACTCATCACAACTTTTTGCCCAGCCATCCAATCACAGTGGAGGAGGGGCAAGGCAAAAACAACACCAACCAACATAAACCACAACGGAGAAGTTAATATTACTTGTCTCAGAGTAATCATGTCTATATCAAATGGAATTCTCTAACTACTATGAAAATTGATATTAAAATAATGCTACAACATTTCATTGGAGATGTGTCTGCCGCATAACTTTCATGTATTTTCGGTATCATACCAACCAAAGTGTCTCAACTGAAAAAAAAAAAAAAAAAAACGCTATTCCTCCAAAGTACTCACAAAAGCTCACAGCTAGGCATTTTCCGCAGAGCGCCTGGCATTCTCAGCTGGCTAAAATCACTTTGGTAGACAAATTAAAGTTAAATGCTTACAAACTGACATGAGATTGTATTAAATTCTACATTATCAGTAGTAGTTCCCTTCCACTAGTTAGGGTGTACTAAGTTTTAGACAAACTGTGAACTGTATCGAAGTCCACAAGAACCCAGACCACTTTTTCAACAGGACCTTGATGCAAATCCAATTTCACACCAAATTCTCATGCCAAATAGACTGCACCAAATGATTTAGCGTGAAAGCAAAGGACATACTATCTATAACTTTACCAACTCGACAAATAGTGATGATTTGGTTCAAAATAACAAAATTGGCTTAATCGTAAAATTCCGATGTTTATTCAAGCGGTCATCGCTCTAGATTAACCAGAGAGCATAATGCTAATCAGTGTTGTTTTCCTTGAGGCAAAATGAAATAAAACCCAATGAAACGTGCAATCAACTGTCCGGAAAAAGCTTAAAATCTCTTCATACAGCAAGATTACTTTTGACTTTACATCATTACTTGTGAGAGTATGAAGTGATTATAGCTCATTTGCTGCTTTTGCATAAGTTTCTATCACTTACTTCATCTGAATTGGCTACTTCCAGTTTACCCTTAAGAAGAGCGAAAAAGAAAAATGTTTGACAATTTATGAAAACATACATATTTCATGAGAACCTCTTAAAAGAAGCTGGCAAGCCACAAAGGGACTTTGCTCAATAGAGGTAATGCATACACCAGATGGCCTTTTTTTCTAGCAAAATTGTCTGTAATTGTTTCAATTCTATCTCAGATTGCTTTGTTTCATTCTCGTTTTTTGCATCCCGCTAGATCCACATCTGTGTGATACTAACAGGTGTGATGTAAAATAGACAGAGACATAATAAGGGAGAATTGGAACCCGGCCTACAAATCGTGTCATTGAGCAAATCAGAAAAGAAAATGGCACCATTTTGTGTCCACTTGACGAAAAGATGATTCTTTAGTTGAGGCCTCCATCTCTTGCGCAGGGCGTCAATGCCATCAAATTCCCAAACACTTGCAAAAGTGATGTATTGCCAGTACTTTAATGGTCAATGACATAAAAGAGCGCCCACAATAAAACAATTATAATAAGAAAATATACATTTTTGTTTAAATGTAAAAACAAAAATATTTTTGTAAGAAATAACAGTAAAATTATTCCAAAAAAACATGTATACATTAATTTTAATTCAGAAATTACAAACATTCTCATCATATACGAATTAGGTCATTGTACATATAAATTGTATTTTTAATTCATCTTAATAAATTAATATACACTGTAAAAGTTAAACATATTTGCACATATTTTTATAAGTTGTAAATACAACAGATTATTGGAGTTTGTTTCACAAGAAAACATTATTTCAGTCTACTTTAAAATTTCACATTGTGTTAGTGTCTTACTTTCTTTGTAATTTCCTTGTAAGTATTCATGATATATACTAGCAATTTCTGATTGAAAACTTTTTTTAAAGTAAGTCCTATGTCAAATTTATTTATTTATTTCAGTGTATATGAAACGTCACCTCATTGACCCATTTAACATATCAGAATAAAGTGAAGTGTAATAATTTGACAATCTATATTGACTAGCTGATGAAATACATGCCAAAAAACCTGGGCTTCTTCAAAAATCAGTAGTCTAGCGATTGTCCTCCAGCTCTCCACTGAGGAAAATGGCATCACATTGTGCTCCATACTAGACTGCTAGCAGTGGAAAATTACATGGCAAATGAAGGCTATGCTTTCCAGCATCTTGAGCTCAGAGTTTGAGAGAACAGAGAAACTAAAAGAAAAGTCAAAGTTTGCTTTTAAAGTCAACTAGTCCACCATGGCACTGTCCCAACGGCGCCTACGGATAACCAGCAGAAGATTAGCTTAGCATCTGAGCACTGTCTCTGGTACACCATCTATTAACGCAAGCTGGTTGAAACTGAGATGTTTCATTTTTTTACATTTTATCATGGCTCTGCAGGCCAGCCAGCACCAGTTCTTTCAGGCAAGTTCTTGCAGACAATCTCAAGCTTCCACAAATCTTTGCTGTCACAGTCCCAAGATGTATCCTCCCACCCCCCAAAAAAATCTGGATATTTCCAATCTTGGCTTGATGGGCCGCATGGAATTATAAAAAAGGCAATTACAGAGAGACGAAATCTTGTGTTTTCTATACAAATACGCACCGGGGGGGAGCAGATTACGGGAAATCCGAAATGCTCGTGAATTTGCTGGTCCCTGAACGATAGAACTTGTTATTACCGAATGTAAACACTGCCAAGCTGATGATATTGTGGTAAAACACATCCCACATAAAACATCTCTGGACTTGTTCAATTACCCAAAGCACATTAATAACCTCGTGAACAGCAGTCAAGATTTTTGCTTCTAATCTTCTTTGGACAAAAATGCGAGAAGAGGAGAAATCGGACTTTGGGTAAGGCCTTTTATAAGAATTAGCCACTTTCAAGAGTTCGACGGACGACGCTAAGACGTCTAATCACAGTAAATAAGATAAGCGCAGACATATCATAGACGACAGACGTGTTGGACCGCAACCAAACCACAGTCTTACACGGCCAAGATGACGGTTATCAACAATATATCCAGTTAAAAACGGCCACAAAGCAGCTCTCGCGGAATCGAAAGTAAACTATCCGAAGACTATCTGAAGGAAGTTGCAATATAAGTGTAGCTAATATGACTCCTGAAGTGTTAATGCGTCACGTTATTAAAGTGTAATATTTAATAACATTCATTTAGCCCTCATTCTTCTCATTTTCTCCTCTCATGCTTCAGGTCCTGCATTAAATACTTTATTTAGAGCAGGAACTCCGTATTTTCATTATTCATAAGCACTGTCTCACCAATGCAGATTACAGTAACCATCTGCTGTGGTAGATTAAAGCTACGAAACCTGTCATTATCGAGCCTCCAGCACCGACACGTTCGTTTCTATGCGTTTCAGAGTGTGGATGCTTCAGAGATATTCCTGCTCGCCCCCAACCCCGACATATCAACCTGGAAGACCATTAAAGCCTAACCATGTGAATACCACCTATTCATCGCAAACTCATTGTTCACAGCAAGGTAAGTGAGGAAACCTTTAGACTGTAATCACAGGCGAAGCTGATTTCCAAATGCAAAAGACGGAGAAATTGGAAAAGCGAATGTTGAAATACTCGGCTCCGGTGGCTTGTATGATAGGGTGTGCAGAGGAGCAAGTCTAATTCTCTCGCCCTCCTTTTGATGACAAATTAGAGAACCGTGCCGAGAAAAACATGACGTTTCGGGATGTATGTGAGCAATCACAACATACACTACTCGCTGTTCAAGACATGCAACGCCTGCTCCAGTCAATGAAACCGACAGGCTCGAAGCAAATCAAACCAGGTCAGAAGTTTCAATGCTAATATAGATCAGGCGTTTACTGTAAATAAATAAATGGTATATCAAGGCTTTTATATATGTAGTTTATACTTTATTTTTATAGATTGTTATTAACATTTTGTAAGAAAAAAAAAAAAAAAAAAAAAAAAAACACATAATACCCCAAAAAAAAAAAAAAAGGGTTTTAAGTAAATGGTGCTATTTGTGTGTTATGTGTGTCACCATGACTCATGGTTACTGAACTTAGTCAAAAATTTATTTATGAAAAATGTATTTTTTTCACTGATTTATTGTGTATTACAAAAAAAAAAGTAATTAGTGAATTAAGTAATTAGTGAAATAAGTTTTAAGTAAATTAATTGATACTTAAGTAAATTAACAAAATTTTAATTAAAATAGAATTACACCCATATATATATATATTTAGCCAGTTTACATTCATCACAGCTACATTTTAATTGGTTATATGTGACCGTGACCACAAAACCAGTCTTAAGTGTCAATTTTCGATTTATACAATGTATTTGCACAAAGAAGCGCTGAGTAATACTGAGTACTTGGACTTCAAATAGGTCATCTGAATGAATAAGCTTTCCATTGATGTATGGATTGTTAGTATAGGACAATATTTGGCAGAGAAACAACTATTTGAAATCTGGAATCTGAGGGTGGCAAAAAAAAAAAAAAAAAAATCGAGAAAATCACCTTTAAAGTTGTCCAAATAAAGTTCTTAGCAATTTATATTACTAATCAAAAATGAAGTTTTGATATATTTACAGTAGGAAATGTACAAAATATCTTCATGGAACATGATCTTTACTTAATATCCTAATGATTTTTGGCATAAAAGAAAAATATATTTTTTTGGCCCATACAGTGTATTTTTGGCTATTGCTACAAATATACCCCAGAGACTTAAGACTGGTTTTGTGTTCCAGGGTCATATATGGAATAAGCTAATACATTACTTTTTTTTTTTTTTTTTTTAGAAAATATTATTCTTGGTTAATTTTTGGTAATGTTTGTAGCACTTTTAATTTTGGCATTTTATATACTTTACCAAACCCTAAACCAAACCTAAACCTATTTGAAGTCCAAGTACTCAGTATTACTCAGCGCTTCTTTGTGCAAGTACATTGTATATTGTGCATACTGTTTTTATTGATCTTCCTTTATTGATCTTTTACAGATCTTCAAACCTTTAACATACAACCCTCCAAAACTTCAGAATGCAATAGGGTTGGCACAAAACATGATTTGAAAAATAAATATTTATCATAATAGAGAAAAAAAAAATGTGTTATTGTTCTTTATACATTAACAATTTGGGGAAAAGTAGGAAATGTTCTGTAATATGAAGTGAACTGGTTGGCAGTCAGGATGAACTCATTTAATCAGTGATATGTATGAAGCTCTATTTAGGATGGGTGCACAAACATTTGCACAGTCTGTTTCACAGCCATAAGCAGCTAATATGACCAACCTGTCTGCTTCTGCAAAGCCTGAGGCAAACATCGATGATAAATAACACGCCGTGCTCCACGGCCTTGACCTACATCAGTTAATTGCTAACGTTATTCATAACTGTCAAATTAGATTAGCACTATCATGACTTCAGCAGCCCTGAATCATATATCATAACGCTCCTCGAGGAAGAGGGATTTCCAAACTTACTCCTATAGTATCTTCTCACCGTGCCGATGTTGGTGTACATTTTTTTTACTACACAAGCAAAATTGTTTTGTGGTGTTTCTCAGGTGATAAATTATGTTAATCCTTGAGGGGCACTGGGGCGGAAATGAATAAAGTGTGAGTGAAGACGAGATTAGCATATTCCCTAAATCCATTTACTGAGTGCCAGTGTTTTGGAGCAGGGCTTCCATTTCATCAGCTATTATTCCATCACTGATGCTTCATTTCACCAACCCCCACCTGCCACGGACCCACCGAGCCCCCCTCTTTCCTGACCGCCTCGCCAAACCGCATTTAAAGCCTCGCGCTTATTTGACCAATATTTGAGTTGGATTAGCTTGTAACCTGAGGAGGGCCATTATGGGCCATCACGTGCATAGATGAAATGACAATCGATGTGAAAACATATTAACGCTAAACCCAATATCACACTAAAGTCGTATTCTATACGTATTTGTGAGCACTGATTAAACGAATGGATGACTTGGCATAATGGCTTAATAAAGTCGCCTGAAACATTTTCTGTGCTATCTGGGGTAAAATTTGCAGAATGGATTAAAATGTGTTAAACAGAGTTCATTTTTACAGTTTTTGTTTTAGTCAGTCTTTGGTCCTTAGATGAAAATTTAGATAATGCTTCATCTTGTCCTATTATTTTGGAGTTGATTTTAAAAATGCAACCTTTAGTTGCTGAAAATCACTATTTCAATTGAACAAATCTACACAAAAATTTTACACAGTAATTTAAAATGGATCAATACAAGGTTTTTCAACAATTTACCAAATGTTACCAAAATCTACTTTTGTTCTCCATCTACTGTCTCAACAGCATATGGTTTCCTTCAGTGACATAACAATTATTTTGATGCAAGCAATGTGTTTATTAATATAAAAAGGCAAAACATATCATAAGGGTTGTCTTTTGACAAAAATACCCTTTACGTTTACTCAACTGACTGAAAGGACATCTAATTTAGTTGGCAAGAAGGTATAAAATGCATATCTTTTATAAATAACATTAAAGTATCAACATTTAATAAAAGCTGCAAAACTGGCTTTGTCAAGCTTCTTAAATAATTATAGCAATTGACAAAATCAAGCACATCCATCAGAAATTTTGTCAGTAAGCTTGCTGTTAAATGAAAAGTATACACATATTGGTAGCTAATAGCATTATCAAGTTGTGTATATATATATATATATATATATATATATATATATATATATATATATATATATATATATATATATACATATATATATATATACATATATATATATATATATATATATATATATACACACACACACACACACACTTTGCACAAGTGTGAAGATAATATTTGAAAATTGAGCTCCTGAAATAGGATTTGATTGATTGATTGTGCTTAATTTTCATCTGATTTTTGTTAATGTTGATTAAATTATTATTTTTGTCAGTAATTTTTTTATTTTGTTGTTCAGTGGAGACTAGACTCTAACTTATAACTCAAAGCATGATCAATTTATTTGAAAAATACATAGTTTACTAAACAATTTAACAAACATGCAAAAATGTCTTAAATTAAAATTGTTGAATTTTCACCAAGATGCGCATAATTTTCATATTGTTTTCATTATCATTGTCGAAATCAAACATTTCTGTCAGTAATTTAGTGATTAAATTGAGAGTTGACTCTTATTGCCAGCTAAAAGCATAATCAATTTATTAAAATATATAAAGTTGACTAAAAGTTTATTAAACAAACATGCAAAAAAAAAGTGTTCAATTAAAAGTAGTTGAATTTTCACCAAGATGAACATAATTTTCGTATTGTTTTCATTCCCGAAATCAAACATTTCTGTCAGTAATTTAGTGGTTAAATGGAGAGTTGACTCTTATTGGTAGCTAAAAGCATAATCAATTTATTAAAATACATAAAGTTTACTAAAACAATTTATTAAACAAACACGCTAAAAAAAAAAAAAAAAAAACCTGTTCAATTCAAATTGTTAATTTTTCACCATGATACGCATAATTTTCATATTGTTGTTTTCGAAATCAAATATTTCTTTCAGTAATTTTGTGGTTAAATGGAGCGATGACTTATTGGTAGCTAAAAGCACAATCAATTTAGCAGACAAAAAAAACTGTAAACAAACACGTAACAAGCGGAAAATATGTCAAACGCTGTTAAATCAGCACAAATCTATGGAGTTATGTGTGTGCAGATTTCGCACGGTTCTACTGATGACCGAAATGCTGCAACAAGCCGATCCGAGCTCGGAAAGTGATTGGAAAAAGTAGCATCTCTGCCGCGGCGAGGCTTAAAAATGGGATATTCTTATTTAGAGCGAGAGGCCTTGTGCGATTCCACAGTCAAAACTAATCAGCCGCGTCCCTGCGCCGCTCCCCTCTCGCGGCGGCCCACAGCCAGCCAAAACATATTTCCATTTTAACGCCTTGAGATGATCAAAGCATCAGCTTAATATAATCAGCTCAAACCCCATTTACCACGAGCCCCACCGCTGCGTCTGGGGAGCGCTTCTCTTCCCTGGCCTATCTATTCGGAAACAGGTGCTATAATAGTAAATTAATTAGACGGAGGCGATGCACCTTGTTCTTTGTGGGCGCCAGCCTCTTGTGGGTCACAGCCTCCAGGAAAATGCCATCTGGGCTTGAATTCCCCTCTGAGACAGGAAGGGAGAAGGGGGGGTGCCCCGGCACACAGTTGACCGTGGCACTTTTTACATAACAATTAACCCTATTAGCCTCTCGCTCGCCGTGTAGCCGCTTTACTTTTTCCGGTCCTTTTGGAGGAACGTGCACCTTGACGCAATGCCTTCTGCAAATGCCAGAAAGGTAGAGGCGATCAGGAGGAGGTGAGTAACCTTTACCATGCTAGATCTGCGATTCTCATGGTTTATTCCCAGGGTGAGATCAGTCAAGCTGGAGAAACAATCGTCCAAGATAATACAGTACATGAGCAGCAAGTGATGCGAGATTGGGAAGCACTTAGCGTTGCTAAACATACATGTGCGCTTGTGTTCCTGACGCCTCCCCACACTCACTATTTGACTTTTTAATTTCTTTCAAGTACTTTTAAGGTAGCTAAGTCTCAAACGGCGAGGTAAGAGCTTAAAAGCCTCAGTCCGTCTGATGCTAGCAAAGCTAATAGCACATAGCAGGCGAAAATGTGCGGAGGAATTTGACTCCACGGCCTGAAATCTGAGCGTCAGTTTGTTTTCAAGCCTCCTTTCTCCATGAAATACAGATTACTGGAAGCAGCTTGTGGTTAATGAGAGGAAAAAGCTTGAAATTTTATGCCTGAAGGATTTTATTTAATTTTTTCAGTGAAACTTGATGTAATTAGCAAGCCACCAAAGGAAGAGATTGCGATGAAGTGAACAATGAAGCTGGAGATGGTGTATTGTCACGATGCTATCATGCCATTGAAGGCTTCAGCCATGTGTTGTGTTTTTCTGGGAGTTCCTGTGTTTGCAACACAGATTAAGTGATTAATCAGCGGATTGGATCTGAGAGGAGAGGACTATAGGATCGCGGTCCTCTGAGGTCCCGGGATCAGGCTCTGTGCAAACATCGGGATTTGATGCTAGTCGAGCGTTAAACCCCGAGCAGATGGCGGAGGATGTCGAGTTAAGACAGCGACTGATCTGGGGAAACAGATACTCTCTCGTTAGATGGAAAGTACCTCTGGGACAGCAGTCAAGTGTTGGACTAACCTCCTGTGCCAAAAACAAACGGTCGATCGAGCCCCTTTCTGCTCCAGCGGGGAAAGCAGAGGCTCAGCCCCCATGATGTCCCAATAATGGGGGCAAGGCTGAGTGAGGAAATTACCCCTCTCAGATCCAGCCAAACGGGGTGGGTGTGTAAATGTGGAGGACGGCGCTAACCTTATCTCCAACCGGTTTATGAAAATGAACGGATCACACACACACACATGGCATGAGGTATAATATAGAGCTGATTTGAAGGACCATTTATTAACTTTTTTGCAGCTGGATTGTTGAACTAAATTTTTTTGCAAAAATTGACAGATAATTCGTTTCATTTATCAATCTACCAATTTTTACCAACAATCTACCAAATTTACCAGCATTCTACCAAAATTTACCAAAATCCATTGCAAGAAAACAATCATTCTACATCCATATTAATGCTGAAAATACTAAAATGTGACTTAATGACTAACGTGAATCAAGTTGCCTGTTATGATTGAGAAACATTTCCCACACTATATTTGGGCAAAATATGCAGAATGGGTTTATACATGGTAAAAATGTGTTTGTTTTTACCCAGTTTTTGGTTTAGTCATAGTTTTTGTCTTTTAACAAATATATCTTTTAAATTTAAACAATGTTTTGTTCTGTCATATTTTTTCAAGTCAGTTTTACTAAAATGGCAACTCATGTTACTTGATGAAAATTGATATATATCTGTATATATATATATATATATATATATATATATATATATATATATATATATATATATATATATATATATATATATATATTATACTTTAATTTTATATATTTAAACATGTATGAACAGTTAGAAATACTTGGTTTATTTTACTTAAATTCTACCAAAAATCTACTTTTGTTCTACACCCATTGTCTTAACAGTATATATGATTCATATCAATAATTTTGAAGCAAACAATGTGTTTGTTAACATAAAAATACATAAAAGATAACATATCTGAAAAGCAATATTCATGTTTGTCAATCTAGTATGATAATATAGTTTATGGTAAAAAATAGTACAACATTGTTAATAAATGTACCAAAATTCACTAAGTAATTTCAAATTCTGAAACATTATAAGGGAGGAATTTTTTTTTTTTTTTTTTTTTTTTATTTTATTTTTGATAATGTTAATCTGTATCAGGAATAATATAATAATTTTAATGAATTTTAATTAATTTCAATTTTAATATTCATTTTTAAATAGTATTTTTTGGTTTGTTTCACTTGTTTTAAATGCATAATATAATATAATGTAATATAATATAATATAATATAATATAATATAATATAATATTGAAGTATCGAATACTCATTAAACCACAGTAAGTAGAAACACATATCATCGTTCACAGAAGTTATCACAGCTTTGAATGTGTGTGTTAAGTGAATGCAGCCTATGATAAGGCTTTGAAAAGAGATCACATGCACGTGCGAGTGTGTGTGTGTGTGTGTGTGTACGTGTGTGTGTGCTGTGGCCTCTGTGAGGTCATGGTTTTCATACACTCAGTGTGTTGAACACCTCGCGCGACGTTGATGCCCTTCACCTGTAGGGTAAGCATTCAGCTTCTATATCACATCTTAACACACACACACCACATGGAGACGCTCTATTATGGTACAGTTATTGATTTTCTGTGTGTTTCATTTTTTTTATTATTATTTTATTATTAAGACTGTAAATAATTATTTTAATAACTTTATTCTCATTTAATGATATTATAAAAATTAAGAACGTCCTTATAAATGCTAATAAATATATTATTTTATACTTGTTTTTTCCTCAAATTAAAAACAAAGTCATTTTAGTAGAAAATGATTCAGTTTTTAATGATTTTTAATTGATATTTTAGGATTAATTTAGTATTGGTTTTAATATCCAGATTGAGTATTTGGTGAAAATGAATCGGCACATATGCTGATATCAGCATTGTGGAAATAAATGAATATGCTCTGGAATCATCAGACATGGGCTGGACTCATTTTCATCGGGGCTGATAATTTCAGGTTGCTTTTCTCTGACACACTCAGCATTGTGTGTGATCATAAAGAGCTAATAATCTGGTTAAGAGGATTTGGGGCTGAAGTGTCTCACTCAATCTTGATTTGAGATTTCACATGTTTCTTTAATAATCAGAGAGTGGATCTTGATAGAGGTGCGCGGATATACTTTTGGGAGGGTGTGGGTCTATCTATAATCAATTCTTTTTCTTGAAGACACAAATTAATTGGCAAAAATGATAGCCTTCCATCAATATGTCCTTAAAAAGCATGCTGCCAGTACTTTTTTCCCCCTTTAATTCAATCAAATCATTGCAGCAACCAGCCTCTTTCACAGAGATAATGCGGTTAGGCTTTTGTGTTCCAATACTACGAGCCGGCTGATTCTTTTCAAAGTGCAAAAACTTGAGAGGTTGAATGATGTCTCCTATTATTCCATAAAACATTTGAAGATTACAGGAGAAAAGTTAGCCATTTCAAAAGCAGCTGTAATGAATCCCAGACCATGAGCTCTAATATTCTTACAATATTACTGTTTTTACCCTCTGAGCAGCACGGCAAGTCTATTATAAGCTTACCGTACCTGAGTTACAGATATTATTGCAGTAATTCTGCAGAAGAAAATGCATAAAAATATCTAGCTTTAGTTGATGAAAATGATATTTTAGATGACGCGGAGGTGCAAAATTAAACCAAATATTGGAAATATCACACATAAATTACAATTCTATTACAATTCTGGTATTGTATTTGTAAAAAAAAAATATATATATATATATATATATATATATATATATATATATATATTGGTATATTGTTATAAACAATTTATCATATTTTACTAAAATCTACCAGCTTTAACAGATGATGTAAAAAATAAAATAGCTCATTACATGTCATTCTTGCATGCATTATTAGGTGCAAAATTAACCAAATATTTAGATAGTTTATATATTAATGTATCAACATTTAAAAAAAAAATTATTGCAATTTTGGTATTATAATATGAAATAAATGTTGTAAACAAAACACACACAAATATCATGCAATCTGTGCATGCATTATTAAGTGCAAAATTCAAATAAATATGTAAACATTTTGTAAATTAGTATATCAACATTTAACAATAAAGTCACAATGTTGGCATTATCATTTAAATTAATGTTACTTTGTTATAAACAAAAATAATTAATGTTATGCGATTACTGCATGTATATTATTAGGTATAAAATTAATCCAAATATGTAAACATGTTATATATTACTGCATCAACATTTAACAAATAAATTACAATTTTGGTATTATAATTTTGAATACATTTTGGTACACAATTTATTTGCTATGTTTATATTATTATCTAAATTTTACCTAGTAAAATATAATTTTGGTACTATCATTTAAAATTTTTAGCAAAAAAATCTGCTATCATTCTGTGCCCATTACCTTTACAGCAGATGATGTCAGAAACTCAAATAATTCATGCCATGCGATTCGTGCATGTCAACAAACAAACAAAACACAGATAATTGCGCATCCTCAAAATATTTCATTTTCCCCGTCTTTGAAATGTCACTCCGCCGAGGGAAGTGAAGACAAGTGTACGTTGCTGTTAAAATGTCATTCTGTCAAAGGCAAAATGTGTGTATATTTCAGAAAACACACACACACAGCAGCGGGGAGCGAGCGCTCGCTATCGAGAAACAGAGTGCAGGGCTAAAAGGGGCCGATTCCGAGCCCAGATAACAGATGGAAATTGCCACTGGAGAAAATTAGGGTTGTTCAGCAGCTCGCCGATAAGCACCTATTTGCTTTTGGTCATAGTGGCTTCTCACACTTTATAAACCATCATTTAATTACACTGACGAGGGCTGATTGTCAGCGGTGCCATAAGGTAGAGGGGCCCCGGGTGCGAGAGCAAGAGAGAGCACTCGCAGGGGCCGAGAGCACAAAGAGGGAAATTATACGTGTCCTTGGCATTTCAATCACCATCCCTAATGCATTAGAGTTCAATTACATTACACACTTCTGCAAAAGAGAGAAAAGAGACAAATTAAAGACAAAAGTAGCTATAGAGCTGCGGGGAGAAAAGAAAACATTTGTTGGAGATAAACGTGGGCCATTTTTAGCATGCATTTCTTCATTCAAAGGTATATAATGCATTAAAATGTTTATTATTCTATACTAAGAATTTAAAATAATAGGGTGTTGACTTGTATTGTATTATTTTGGCGATTTTACTATTTGCAGCACATTGGGTATTATAAATAAACTGCATTATTATTTATTATTAATAAAAGCGAGAGTGTAATCTTTAACTTTTTCAATAAATGAGAGTCAAATATGATTCGAGCTGAACTTTTAAGCACTAACTGTGCTTCCTTCATCTTTAAACGTGCTGTTACTTCAGCTTTATCTCTGTTAAGGATTCTCAAGAGCTCAATTTCACTTGGGTTCTTCTAGTGAAGCGCTTCCGCAGAGGGAATTATGTTTGATGTAATTACTGTAGGTAAGACATATATCATAGTTTCCTGATGTGTTGTGCAGAGAGCTATAGGTTGAGTTTGACTGCAGGCTAGTGTTTTGTTGCCATCTATTGGAGTAAAAGCTCATCTTATCTGCAGCAGACCAGTAAGACAGTGCTGTCAGGAGCAGAATCGCTGATGTGAGTGAAACCTAAGCTATTTATAAATATAAATGAGTTTCTCTATTTTAGATTAGAGTTTAATTTCATAGTTTATACTATTCTCTATAGTATCAGATTCATTATGTTTATTAGAATGTGGCAAACACTAAGCAAACGGCAGCTTTCTTCTTCTAGTCTATACAGTAGGGGGCACTGCCTCCATACTAATATACATCATGGCTAATTACTCAGCTTCGTTAATTAGCCTGAAGCTGGCAAGAGTAATCAGACAACAAAATACAAGCCTGGCAGTCCTGCGTTTGTGTCTGTACCGCTGACAGTGTTTGACAGAATATCACAAAACGTCAAAAAAAGTGCAGTCACAGGATTTTGATGATTAATAAATGTAATAAATGCAGAAATGATACTTTTTCCCATAATACCTTGGGCTCTCCTTACATTTCCAGTGTGATGAATGAAGGGTGATATTGTATATAGCATATTTATAACATATTTGTTCATATGATCTTTGTCTGGGAACATTTTATTTCTAAAAACATGTAAAAATTGACAGTATGCTCTGTGATAAATAGAGAAATCCAATATCTTCTATGTAAAAACCTTTAGTATGTCAACAAATAAAGCACATTTTGAACCTGTTTTTATTCAGTCTTCAGATTTCTGTTCTGGATATGTATGCACACTGATGCGTATGTAATGACATAATGCCTCTTTGCATATTTAGAGAAAATATTTCAGAAACCTTGTAATACAAAACAAAAGTCTAACTGTGATTGATCAACTGGAAAAAAATACGGTGATATCTGTTTATTAAAGTCTTGTAGTTCTTTGTTTTTAAGAAAATAACTGGACGTTACTTACATGCGACGTGACCAGTAGTGTGTTTTGAATGTTTATCATTACACAATGCATCTTTTCAGTGTATTTAGTCAGTGGTAAGCTATATATTCGCAGTCAGAGAGAGTGACACTTCCTCTCGGCCGGAGCGGCCAATGGCTTGATTTGGAAATTGACTGGCGTGTGATTGGTGCAGTCCATTTAAAGGCGCTGGGCCTCCCGGATCGATCCCTCTCCCGGCGGCCTTTCATTTCAATCACATGCTGATAGAGGCTTGACATTAATTGGTGAAAGATGTGCAATTATATATGTGTTTGGGGAGGGCGGCGCTGGCTGAAGAGTGCTTACAGCAGGGAAAATGGCTCTGAGAGAGGCCAGACAGATAGACACCAAATTACCCATGAAGAGAAACAAGAGCGCACTCTGAGTGGACTCCATATTGATGGCTACTTTACTACAGCTGTATTATAAGTATATTATTACACTCACAGACAGCGAGAGATAGATGAGCGAAAAACAGGAGCTGTTCACATTTCAAACCAACTCATGAAAAAAGATGACAGATAGATAGATAGATAGATAGATAGATAGATAGATAGATAGATAGATAGATAGATAGATAGATAGATAGATAGATAGATTGATAGATAGATAGATAGATAGATAGATAGATAGACAGACAGACAGACAGACAGACAGATAGATAGATAGATAGATAGATAGATAGATAGATAGATAGACAGATAGACAGACAGACAGACAGACAGACAGACAGACAGACAGACAGACAGACAGACAGACAGACAGACAGACAGACAGACAGACAGACAGACAGACAGACAGACAGACAGACAGACAGACAGATAGTTAGATAGATAGATAGACAGACAGACAGACAGACAGACAGACAGACAGACAGACAGACAGACAGACAGATAGATAGATAGATAGATAGATAGATAGATAGATAGATAGATAGAAAGATAGATAGATAGATAGATATTTTTAGA